>NC_142625.1:4813916-5119374 GCF_059453375.1 Lepisosteus platostomus
CAGGGAGTCTAGCTGGATTGTAAGCAATCGTTACACCATTACCCTATTCTGTGGTATCTGGGTCGATTCAGAGGTCTTTTTTTCTTAACAGTTGTAAGATGACCAGGGGAAGGGTTATCCAGGACAGGCATTTCAGGAACGACCATCTTGCTGAGGTCAATGTACTCGACTTAGACCTCAGCAAGATGGCCACCAAGAAAAACCAGCTGACCTTATTCCGAAACAAGGAGACACAGGTGTCTCTCATCAGGAAACAAAATATATATGCCCCGGAAACAGTGAACCAGCGCGAAAGCCAGCAGGTGAATGCGTTTTGGAGGAGACAGTGGAATCAGGTTGGTGTTGGTAAGGATTAGAGAATAACGGATTAACGGAAGAAATAAAGGATTACGGTTTACGGTTTTGTGATTTGGATACGACGTGGATTTGTGGTACTTTACGGACTTTAGAACTCAGACTGTATAAGGATTGAGAGAACAGATTGCGGATTGGCTTGGAAGACGAACGAACTGGAGAAACTGAGAAAAACTCCACAGAAATTAAAGAGAAGTGTGGTGTGAGTACTTTTGTCTCAGTTACATAAACCTTTCTCCCGGAGGCGCCACATTTGGTGGAGGATGTGGGCAGCCACTGATTGGGATCGAGAATTGTGGGAATAAAAAGTTGACTTTCTTTTCCCTCTCTCGGTTTGTGTGTGAGCTCTCACTAAAAAAAATGGAACAACTGATACAACAACTATCCCAAGCCACCCTCACCCAGTACCAGGCTTTAAAAGGACAAGAGAGACACTATACAGGCACAGCAGGAGGCTAATCAAAGAATTACAGAAGAACAGAATTTGGTGAGAGAGGAATTCCAATGATTAGGAGAGGAAATTAGATGGTCCTCGGTAACAGGGAGAGATCCCAGTAAGAAGAAATTGAGCTTCAAAAGATGACAGAGTTAGATGATGTGAAAGCATATTTAACAACTTTTGAAAGAACAGCTGCCAGGAATGCATGGCCCAGAGAGCAATGGGCAGGGAGAGTAGCACCTAAATTGGGGAAGCCCAAAAGGCTTATTATTATTCGGCCTGAATCAGGATTGAGAGAACGGATTGCGGACTGGCTTGGAAGACAATCAAACTGGAGAAACAGAGAAAATCTCCACGGAAATGTGAAGTGTGGCGAGAGTACTTTTGTCTCAGTTACATAAACCTTTTCCCTGGAAGCACCACACTATATAATCCAATGCTCACTTTGTATGTGTTAGTTGACTGGCCCTTCATGTGTTATGCCCCCCCCCCCCAACCAGGGGTGAGCTCCCCCTAATGCCAAGATATAATTCACACCCTGCCCTTTGGGATCAATAGAGTCTTATCTATCTGTTGTAGTGGTCGCCGTTTCCACATCCTGCGTTTGGCAGGGAGATGCCGAGGGGGCACGGCGGTCAGATCTGTCAGGAGGAGTGAGGGGATGTTTGAGGTAATCAAGTAGAGTTGAGGAGTAGAGGAGTTTATGGCCATATGGACCAGAACATTGGACCTCGTATTCATGTGATCTCTCAGGATGTAAACAGTACAGCAGACGACACCACACAGTGTAGGCAGTGCATGGTGACAAACTGTGATAAATCAGACAACCAGAACAATATGTAGTAGTGAAAGAAAACACATTGTAGACCATGTAGAACGTGTGTGGTGCAGATGTGTATTGAGTCTGAGGCTGTTATGAGTATAGACAGCACCAATTGTCCCTAATTATTCAATCTGCGTTCCATACCCTGTCCTTCAATATTTGAACCCTCTGCTCACTCCAAACCGACGCTCGGTATGAGGAATCTTTCCAGACTCCTGTGCTCTCAGTGTTTATGACCTTCAACATCTTGCTCGCCTATCGGACCCCTGTCCAACTGGTACCTACTGACCATTCTTCCGTCTCGCCCTTCTTAAAAGTCCTATAGTCATCTTTGACTATAGGCCTCCCAGAAGTCTTGTGCTGCTGAGGAAACCAGGTAAACATTATCACCATAATTAAAGTCCAGAAAAGAGTGCAGACAGTGAAATGGTGCAATAGGTCTTCTTAATTGAAAGCTTGAAAAAATTTTTTTCTAAAACTATCAACAAGCTCTGGACAAGCTGAAGATCATGGAGGCGATATAAAGATTTTATCCAAATACAAAGAGCTTCACATTGAGCTACAGGAATGTCTACTATCAAAACTGAAACCCAGCTGTAAATGTACGATCATATTTTGTTATGATATTCTACTAGGAATTTGTCTTTGTGGTTCTGTTTGAGAGCACTCTGTCACAGTGGCCGGGGGGTAGCCGCGGAGAGGGACTGGCAAGACGGGAGGACCCTGTGGGTAGCGGTAGGAATGGAGCAAACGAGAGGGTTTCGGTCTGGGCTGATGGTATCGGGCGGAGTCAGAGTGAGACATGAGCCCTCAGGTAGCAGACGTGGGGCGACCTGGTGAGGCGAGCCTCTCGACAACCGATCCCAATGCCGAGCGAGGAGGAGAGGGAGACACGGAAATATAAAGCCCCAGAACTTGAACTTGAACGTGAACTTTATTGCCATATGTAACACTACTGGTACTGGTACAATGGAATTCTTACTTACAGAAAGTCTCTCGATTGTAAAACAAGTGTAAAAAACAAAACAAAGTGCAAACAGTGCATCAAGACAATGTACAAACAAACAATAGACAATGTGCAAGTAAACATGCAGACAGTTTGAATGTAAACAATACAGACGTGTAAACAATGACTGGAGATGTGCAATAGATAAGAAATCATAAAGAGGTAGATGGTGATGGTGTAGGTGTGGTCCGAGGGGGATGGCTAAATGTGTTTGCCAGTCTCACTGCTTGTGGATGGAAGCTATTGAAGACTCTAGTGGTAAGTGTCCGTATGCTCTTATATCTCTTGCCTGAGGGCAGTGGGGTGAAGAGCTCATGCCCGGGGTGGTGACTGTCAACAACTAGACAAACTGGAAGAACAAGGAAAGCACAGGGAAACTAGGAACAGGCCCGAGCAGCAGCGCCCTCTAGATGTGCAGAGCGTGACACAGTCAGGGCTTCTAACGATGCGTCGGAGTGGAAAGCCCCTGGCGTGTTTTTCTACCCAAGACCTCCCAAACCATCACCAGGCAGCCTTGCTTTCTCCAACACAGGTTTCTGTCCTGTGGCTTGGCTGGATGTGCTCACAAAATGGCCAAAACTCTGTTCTTTACTGTTACTATACAGATGCAGCCATTCAAAGTGTGCGGTACAGACACGTACCGCAGGTAAGATGACACGGGGTACCGCGGTGCGTGATTGGTTGACCGACAGGGGCACTCGTGGTCCGTTGGTCTGTCGTAGAAAGACTTACTGTAAACGTCTTTACTGTGCCCGTTGTAGATATTGAATTTTACCACTGAAGGGAAATCTTAGTAGCTGAGCATAAAAAGAATAGGAGCATACTGTAACGCGTGTGAAGGCCATAAACGATATTAATTTTGGAACGTAAACATACAGTATATAGCTGGTCTTGGTACTTTAAAGAAAAAAATACACACCAGTATTCCATTTCTCCCTAAACATTGTAAGCTTCGAAGTCTTTAACTAACGTGATACCGGAGTCAACAAGCATACTTTTAGAATTTGATTTAAAGGGAATATAATATGGAATCGCGTATCTCAAGAATTTAATAACGGTATGATTATATCCGTGTACTGCGGCAGGGCTGTGTAGGGCTGTTTCGCCTGCCTGTTCATGCGAGCTGTCTTGTAGCCTACTGGTCTAGGTGCGTGACTACCAACTGGCAGGTTGTGTGTTTCAATCCAGCTGGTGCTGGACCTTTCAGTTTTATTTATTTATTTTTTAATCGCGTAACATAAACATATTACCGTATGCAAATTGTACTGTATACAATATGTATATGTATATTTAATGTCTTAACTGTGCCCGTTTAAGTATTGAATATTCATATCTAATTTTACCACTGAAGGGAAATCTTAACATAAACATACAGTATATGGCTGGTCTCGGTACTTTAAAGAAAAAAATACACACCAGTATTCCATTTCTCCCTAAACATTGTAAGCTTCGAAGTCTTTAACTAACGTGATACCGGAGTCAACAAGCATACTTTTAGAATTTGATTAAAAGGGAATATAATATGGAATCGCGTATCTCAAGAAATTAATAACAATATAATTATATTCATGTTGCAAAAGAACTGCAACGGACATAAAAACTCCCTTGCTTTTAACAGAGCGTTCCATAATTTCTAACTACGAAAATGCCAGGTGAAAGGATTTGTAAACATATTTTGTTAAAGCAAGTCAGTTTTTTCCGCAACACATAAAATACATTTTTCCAAGAAAGTTTAGCCTTTGTCACTAATGAAACCACTAAATAAAGACATAAATATAGAAATCTTAAGATTTGTTTTATTTAATGTTGGTAGCAGGATGAACTGTCAGAGTGTATATTTTGTCGCAAAGTTGCTGCAAGATGTTAACAGTGAAAAAGGTATTTAGAAATGAGTTATTTCAAGATGAAAAAGAAAACATACACGAAACATGGTTTCATTACGACCAGAATCGGTCTTGAGATATTTTTAACTTGATTTACAGTATTTGAGAGGTATGTCTTAACACCGATACTACAGTGCTTAAGTACTGCTCACGTATATGTTTCTAGGTTTATATTATGCATTTCATACGGTCAAATTACTTTTGAGCAACTAATAAGAAGCGCGAAACAGTATGCGTTTTAGTTTCGTTTTGTGCTGGAACCCGTGGATTGATTAGAGATATCAAGTACATACAAGTCATTTTTTAAATGTTGTAGTTCGTCTTGAAAAAATGTTACGAGTACATCATCTATCAACAATTACACAGATTCTGTTTCCATATTGCGGATTTTGGTTAGGTATTATCAAATCCAGTGGCGCTGTGTGTTAGTTTACTGAGTCCCATGTCACATGGTCTGTGATTGAAACCTGTAAAACCGGTTTAATTCGTCACAGCCAGCACTCTTCAGGTGTGAGGGTCTTCTGCTCAGAATGAAACGCTAAAATGTTTGTGTATATTCTAATGGTAGTGGGGGCAGGGTGTGTGGGAACAGGTTTGGTTGAAATTGCATTGGAGATCAATGTTCTTCACACCTGAAACATTTTCTCTGAAAGGATTTTCTTCGGAGTTTAACCGATCTTGTTACAGCATGTTACAGTTTACTATTATTAACCATATTAATTTTAAGTGCTTAATGTAAAATCTTGTAAAAATATATTTTCATTGTTCAAATATACATTAAGTCTGACTATCATATAATAAGTTAAATACAAAACTAAAGAAAAAATAGGGTTAAATATAATTCAAAATATTTTGCTAACAATGTTAACTGTTTATTAATAATAAAATGTATTAACTAAGGAGTAGGATGGCACAGTTGTTAGTATGTTTTTTGTTTTGTTTCTTTTTCATAAATACAACAGTAGTACCTGATGTCTCAGTGGCTTTCAAAATTAAATTATGCATGCAAACCTGTGAACTAGAAAGATAACTAAGATTTTAATACTAATTAAATAACCGCGGGCACTTCCCATCCCCTCTACATTCTCAGAGTAGAACAGACTAACCTTCTAATGAAAGACGGTCCACCCCCCACGGACAGGAAAAGTGCCCACAGGCACTTAAACTTAATATGGTCAGTAACGGTAAACAGTAACATGGTAAGAAGGAGCACGTACAAACGTTTTCGAAATAACCACATGTAAGACTCTGATCCTAAAAATGTTTAGGGAGAAAGTGGAATACTGGTGTGTATTTTTTCTTTAAACTACCAATACCAGCCATATACAGTCTGTAACGTAGGGATTTCTATGTCTTTATTTAGTGTTTACATTAGTGACAAAGGCTAAACTTTTAGCTTCAGTAACGTCTACATATCTCCCCTTTTTATAAAACGACTTGGTTGAAAACTGTTCCAGAGCCACTGTTGTTTCATCAGTGAAAAGTACATCATGAAATGCCTCTCCCTGTTCAATCCACTGGAAAAAAGAAAAGGAGCATAAAGCTTCTGATGGTCATAAACGATATTCATTTAGGAGCAGCATCAGAGGTATGTTTTTAACTGCACTGCATTGGAGAGAATACCTTAGTGTGTTTTTTTTTTACTCCCTGGCGGAAACTGGCTTCCAGAAGAATCAGTATGGCTCAGAGATTAAATAAAACTTCACAGACATTAACGAAGAGCATAACGCGTGTACTGTATACACTGCAAGTACAACCCAACTCTCTGCAGGAGTGCTGGCTGTGACGAATTGAACCGGTTTCACGGGTATTTTCAAAGTAGGAGGCGAGATTTCCAGCGAAAGACACCCCCCCCCCCCCCCCCCCTCAAAAACCCAGTAAATACAGTACTTACTAGTTAAAGGCTAGGCTCCCGACTACGGCGAAAGGAACCCTTCTTTCATTAGAAGACAATGAACATATTTTAGCCCTGAATGAATTAATAGCAAACATGGTTTACATAAAAGACATTTTTCCAAGAAAGTTTAGCCTTTGTCACTAATGAAACCACTAAATAAAGACATATATAGAAAAATCTTAAGATTTTTAAAATACATGACTTTGCTAAAATTTATTTGAAACTAAAAACAATTACAACCGCCAGGGGAGAGAGAGAACAGGGGAGGGATGTTGGTTTTGCATAAGGGGCGGGGCTATGGAAAGTAGGTATGTTTGGGAATGTGTAGTTACATGTTCTGGCTGTTTGTGAATTATCGTTGTTGAGTATGGAGTGTTGAGGTATTGATTTTGTGTAATGCTTTATGTTGAAAATTGAGGTGGATTTTGTTTATGATAAACAGGATAAACTGGGATGGGAGGAAGGTTTGGTTTTGCATAAGGGGCGGGATTATGATAATTGGAGGACTTTGCGAGTGTAAAATGGTTTGATTATTTGATTTTGTATTGTGGTTGTTATCTATGTTTTTGGTTGGTATTATGTTTATATGGTTGTTTTTGTTGGTTGGTTGTTATTATGGTTATTAATAATACGATCTATAGTTGAAATCTGAGCCTAAATAAAAAGAAAAAGCAAGTGATTAGGTTTATGAGCAATCTAATTACTTATTCGTTTAAAAAGCTATATAAAATAAAGTTTATTATTAATTTGCTGGACAGAGCGGTGAACATTATTATGCATAAGACAAAGATAACGATCCTGATCAGTTTAGAAATCTGTGTACGCTGTAAGGTTTTTACTTCTTAAACTTTTAAAATACACGTTTTGAATAGAAAGAAATCCTCTTCCTGGTATAGCAAACCAGCACGTCTTTTTTCTCCAATCAGAGGGGTGTCAGATGGTGTCAGCCAATCACCATTCTGCGTTGGGTAGCAATGGGTGACTGTTCTCAGGCGGAAGATGTAAACAGCTTAATGTTCGTGTTAAATATTTTTTTTTAATTAAAATTCATTCTATACAGCAATCGCATATTTGGGTACCGTTTCATAAAACTTTCATGCTTAAAATGTTTAGGGAGAAATGGAAGACTGGTGTGTATTTTTTCTTTAAACTACCAAGACCAGCCATACACAGTACAGTTTACATACATACAGTAATGTTTTAAATTAATATCGTTTATGACCTTCAGATGCGTTATGCTCCTCTTCTTTTTATGCTCAGCTACTAAAATTTCCCTTTAGTGGTAAAATCCATATAAATATTCAAAACTAAGCGGATTAAAATGTGCACAGTAAAGACATTAAATGATTAAATCTTTGCACTACCAACCAATGCACCACGAGTGCCCCTGTCGGTCATTTTGGCCAGCCAATCACTTGCCCTGCGGTACCCTCCGGTGCCCCGCGGTGGCTTGTGGGTAGGTTACTGTACCGCGGGTTTTTACCGCGCATTTTGAATGGCTGCATCTGTATATCGTTATTAATTTCTTGAGATACGCGATTCCATATTATATTCCCTTTTAATCAAATTCTAAAAGTATGCTTGTTGACTCCGGTATCACGTTAGTTAAAGACTTCGAAGCTTACAATGTTTAGGGAGAAATGGAATACTGGTGTGTATTTTTTTCTTTAAAGTACCGAGACCAGCCATATACTGTATGTTTATGTTAAGATTTCCCTTCAGTGGTAAAATTAGATATGAGTATTCAATACTTAAACGGGCACAGTTAAGACATTAAATATACATATACATATTGTATACAGTACAGTTTGCATACGGTAATATGTTTATGTTACTCGATTAAAAAATAAATAAATAAAACTGAAAGGTCCAGCACCAGCTGGATTCGAACACACAACCTGCCAGTTGGTAGTCACGCACCTAGACCAGTAGGCTACAAGACAGCTCGCATGAACAGGCAGGCGAAACAGCCCTACACAGCCCTGCCGCAGTACACGGGTATAATCATACCGTTATTAAATTCTTGAGATACGCGATTCCATATTATATTCCCTTTTAATCAAATTCTAAAAGTATGCTTGTTGACTCCGGTATCACGTTAGTTAAAGACTTCGAAGCTTACATTGTTTAGGGAGCAATGGAATACTGGTGTGTATTTTTTTCTTTTTTTATGATAGGTGTCGCATTTTAAATCATTTTCGTAGTTAGAAATTATGAAACGCCCTGTTAAAAGCAAGGAAGTTTTTATGCCCGTTGAAGTAAAACAAAATGCCTGAAAAAGTATGGCTTGGACAGATTCCAAGTGCTTGTACAAATGTGCTAAAGAAATTATACTTTGAGTATACAGCTTGTCCAAAGTCATCCATTATTAATACTATTAGTAATATCTTCAGTAAAGGCTTTGATGCATAAATATTTCTGATAAAGGTAGGTTGTGTACTTTTGTCCAACTGAGCAATCTTGCTTTCATAAAATATACCAACATTTTAATGACTGATGATTAACATGCTGTAATACACAGTTCAAAATTAAAGGCTCAAATGCTGTACATGAGAGGTTAAGCTCCCCCTGGCGGTTTTACAAGGCGACGCCGGATAGTTAGTCACGTGACACACGTGAACCGCGTGATACCCCGGTGGGCGTGTCGCGGTATGCCGCGAAATACCTCACCCATTTTGAATGGCTGCATCTGTACATGCTCACGGCACTTTTATGTTTGTTCTCCTTTGTTATTTTCTGTTTGTGTACACAAGAAAGAGTATTAGCAATGTGTTCTATACATACGCTTGTTGTTATCAAGCTCATTAAGGAATGCTGTCATTAGGATTTTGAATGTCAACCATACTGAAATATGGGGACACTTTAACGCTCAAATATATGGGTTTAACTTTGATGAAAGCATATCTATCTCAATTAGTATGAAGAAAAAAGGAAATATGTACCATCCTTTCTTTTTGATTAGCACTTCCTGGAGCTTCACACTCATCTGGAGAGACAACAGGCTACTGAACTAATTTCAACCAAAGTGAGTCCAGACCTTAATCTAGCCAGACCTGGAGCCCATGACCCACCAGTGCTCACTGGCCAGGGTGGGAAGGTTTGCCATACCTGTCAGGAATCAGCTCCCCAAGACCAAAACATTTTTTACATCAACACGTATGGACCTGTTTTGTTGAATTAAAAAAAACCCACATTATTAGAGGTTGAAAGTTTTTACCCAACATTTCTGGAAGAAATTATCAAAAACATTTACTCTTATTTAAATCAGTAAATAAGAAGAACAAGAACAAGAACATTTTCCTTTCATACTCATTTATTAATTTATGAACAGCAACTTCTTAAATATTTTTAATATTGTAGCGCATTTGGGGGCAGTGGGCAGTGGGCAATGGGGGGGGGGGCGAGTAAGGCTGCTGACCAGTCTGGGGAGATTGTCCGGATTCTTATAAATAGTTCCCTGGTTTCGCACCCCTGTTATACTTGTACTCGACTGCCACCCTATCCCTCTGTAATGACCCGAACAGAGCCCAGTGTGTTTCTCTCTTTCTCTTGCTCTCTCTGGCACTCACTCATTCTCTCTCTCTCTCTGCTGGCGCATGAGCGTGGGGGTGCTGTGCTGGCTCTGCCAAAAAATAAAGCGCCGTTTTTCAGCCAACAAGGGTCTGAGTCACTGTGTCCATCCTCGCCGAACCCAAAAATACTACATTGGTGTTAGAGTGGGAGAATGGACAATGAGCAGCCGTTGATGTCGGACTCGGAGAAGCGCCGGTTCCCCCAGCAGCCGAGCAACCCCCTAAAGCACCTTTTGGGGGCGAGCAGCAGCCGCCAGGGGCCGGAACGGTTCCTCAGTGCCACCGGTGGCCACAGCCCTCATCAGGGCTACCCAACGGTGGCTCACTCGGCGGAGGAGGGACCCTTTCCTGTTTCGCCTCAGGCCATGTGTCGGGAAGGAGATGCCAGACCAGCAGGGTCCAGCCAGCACCGATGCGACCGAGCTGATATAACGGGGAGGTTCCATGGCAACTCTCTGAGGCACAGTTTCAGATGGCAGCCTGGGCAAACGACTGGTGATGGCGGGCCAGTTCGCTGCGGTTCTGGAGGGGAAGGCCTGCCAGGCGCTGCTGGATGTACCCAGGGACCAGCGTTACAACTACGCAGCGTTGGCGTCGGCCCTCCGGAGGCGTTTTGGCGGGAGAGGGTGGGAGCACTGGTGTGGGCCCCCGTCCTGGCCTTCCTGGCTCCGACGCTGCCCTATGTGCTGGATACAGACGACAGTGAGACGGGGGTAGGCACAGTGCTAGCACAGGAGGGGCCAGACGGGGAGAGGGTCGTCGTGCACATTATTGCATCACCTGGAGGGAGCTGCTGGCTGTAGTCTCGGCAAATGGTGAGGTGGATTGAGATCCTGCAGGAGTATGACTTCACAGTCATCTACCATATGCTAAGGACTTCAACACATTTAGTAGTGACGTTTTTAGCTTCATTTTATCTCTAGTGACTATTGAAAACGAGTAAATAATTACAGTAGAACCTGGCCTCAAATCTGTCGAAGAAAAGTCTTCACTCAGGTTAGGTGTGGTCAAGCAGAGTCCTTTTATACATGCGCATGGGGAGGATATAATCATGCAGATCTGAGAGCAGCCTCTCATACAGATCCGTGAGTAACCTCTCCACTGAGATGATAAATGCAATGAGTTTTATACAGCAAATTCACACAGGAAGCTCTTTCTAAGTTTCCATATTAGGAGTTGTTTTTTCTCTCTACAAACATTTCTTTGTAATTGACCACATTCTTCATAAGAAGCAGTTCTACCTTGCATACAGACAAAAGGAAGTATATAAATAAAAGGTGTGAAATGAGCTAGACATCCTGCAGTTGTACCATTAATATCAAAATGTCAAATAATATGCTTGCAATTGTTCTTTCATACTGTTGCTGGGTAAAAAGCATTTTTTAAAGCCAACTAGTCACTATCTTATACACTTAAAAAAGGTAAATGCTAAAATTCTTCCTCATTCCCCCCTTTTGTCCTTTTAGGGACAACTACACTATTTTACACTTCTATAACACACATTTCCAAAAATGCTTTATCTTCATCTTCACTTTCATAAGGTTGCAGCAGAGTTGGAGATATTCGGACAGGCTTAAGATTAGTTACTTTGATAAGACATAGTGAGCATAGTTTCTCTAAGCACAGAACTAACAATAATGATAACCAAAATCACAAACCCATAGAAAATATACTGCACTAGGGTAGCACCCCAGGGTCCAAATAAATTCTTCATCCAACTACAAATTCCCAAATCATCAGGATTATAGTTAAGATATTTCTTCTCAGCCAGGTTGTTGATATGTTCAGAATCATCTGGAATATAGGTGCAACACTCAGAGCCTATCACAGCACACATACCGCCCTGGGCAGCCAAAAGGTAGTCCAGTGCCATATGATTCTGCATTGCAACAGTCCCCAGTGCCACCAATTCCACATTTATTGATTGAAGACCTTTGGTTGTCTCACTTGCCAATCTCTCCAATGAATCAACCTTCTTTCTACTGCAGCTTCAAAGACCAGCTTTGCCCCTCCATATGGCGAAAAGGCAATAGCAAAGAACCTTTCAGTTTCCATGATCTTCCTCTTCTGGCAAACAGGCTTAGACTGGAAGGGGCTTTTTCTGTAACCTGATATGGGGCACCACATCCTAAATAACATGATCTTGACCATCCCTCAGGCAGCCAGTGCTCCCCGCAAATCCAAAAAGTACCGTGTAGGGATGGCCGAGGTGTGGATTCTTTAAAGCTAGTTAGCATAAAGGTCTTATTGTCACCAGGACCATATCAAAATGTGACTTCTCTACTTGTTATTGAGGCATCCTCTTTCTCACTCATTACATTCTTCGTGAAATTAAATCGACAGATGGAATTTCCTAAAAATCTTGTGCCTTTAGTTCTTACAGCACAGGTAGACTGGAGCCCAGCATAATCTTAGGGAGCTTACAAGATAGGTCAACAGCTGTGTAATAACTCTTAGAAAAATCTACACATTGTCCCCCTGCCTCAGCTGTGCCATTTTCCAGAACAATTCTAACTGAAGTTGTAAAATTTCTCTTTGTTCCATACCTGCCAAACATCTTATGAACAAACAAACCACAATAATCATTTGCATCTAGGGGAATCACTCCCAAGGGTAACCCCCCGACAGCAGTTTTTTTTTTTTTCGACACCGCTGTGCAAACCCAACACGAACTCTAATTCTCTCTGCTCGCATACAAATGTGACAGCTAAAAATGTATTTATGCCGTTCACTCCCTTATCATGGGTGTGCTCATCACTTCACAGTTTCTTTTCAGTCTGTACTTAATTCACGTTCTGCCCATCATCTTCTTCTGGGCCTCTACTCCGGGCCTGCGATGTTCCTGGTGGCACATCGATGACTGGTGTCATCTGCTTCAGGGCCTCCTGATTTGGCCAGTGGTGGTTCCCAAGTCAGGGAACAGTTTCCGGTGTTATTATTTGCAGTTTCATCTACCCCTTCCCACAGGAGGGGAAAACAAATTACGAAGGCCAGAACACAGATGAAAACTAAGCACTGGAATTTGGGGTGATAGGGTTCTGATTGGAGTCCGCGCTGTTCTCTCCCTCTGGAGATAGGTGGGCCTTCTTGCAGTGCGATGAGTGGATCAAAGTGGTCTTGCCCTGACATTTTACTGCGGTGTGGGTGGTGAGTAGTACCTGGAAAGGGCCTTCCCTCCTAGGTTGCAGTGTGTTCTTTAGTCAGTGGTCCTTGATATAGATTAAGTCACCCGGCTGAAAGGAGTGACAGTCTTCAGTTGCTGGTTCAGCTTGCGCTGCTTGCACCTGCGAATGAAAAGCCTTGACAGCTCGAGTTAGACCAATGCAAAGGGACAATATTGCATCATCCATTTGATGAATATCCATTTCCTTCAATGTTAAGGGAGGAGATACCAGCAACCTCACAGGCCTGCCCATCATGTTTTTCGACTTCTCCAGTGCCTTCAATACCATCCAGCCCTTACTGCTAAGGAGGAAGCTGGAGGAGATGCAAGTCGATGCCTCCATGACCTCGTGGATCACTGACTACCTGACGGGCAGACCACAGTCTGTGAGACTTCAGAACTGTGTGTCTGAACTGGTAGTGAGTAACACAGGGGCACCTCAAGGGACAGTTCTTTCTCCATTCCTCTTCACCCTCTATACTTCGGACTTTAAGTACAACTCAAAGTCATGCCACCTGCAAAAGTTCTCAGATGACTCTGCAATTGTGGGATGTATCAAGGGTGAGCAGGAGGAGGAGTACAGAGGACTGGTCAGCAGCTTTGTGGAGTGGTGTGGGGTGAACCACTTGGAACTGAATGTTACAAAGACAAAGGAACTGGTGGTAGATTTCAGGAGGAAAAAGGTCAAACCTACTCCTGTCTACATCCATGGGAGTGGCGTGGAGATGGTGGACTCGTACAAGTACCTGGGAGTGCACATCGACGATAGACTGGAATGGTCTAAGAACATCGAGGCCATCTATAAGAACGGACAGAGCCGACTTTACTTCTTGAGGAGGCTCAGGTCCTTCAATGTGTGTAGTAAGATGCTACACATGTTTTATCAGTTGGTGGTAGCGAGTGCCATTTTCTATGCAGTGGTGTGCTGGGGCTCTGGGATTAGAGCAGTAGATTCCAAAAGGCTGAACAAGCTCATCAGGAGACCAAGCTCTGTCATTGGGTCTGACCTGGACCCCTTGGAGGTAGTGGCTGAGAGGAGAATGATGTCCAAACTAGAGGCCATCATGGACAACTTCTCCCATCCCCTCTATGACAGGCTTGCAGGAATGAAGAGCACGTTCAGCAATAGACTGATTCATCCACGGTGCGACAGGGAGCGCTACAGGAGGTCATTCTTGCCGTCTGCCATAAGACTGTACAACGCATCCACCTTGCGTCTTGGCAGAGGCAACAGCGACAGTGACCTGTTTCTGGACTAAACGCATATACACATCTACTGCTACATCTGTTCTCTTTCTTTTTCTTTTTCTTTTTCCCGTTTACAACCACTTTTGTGCAATATATGCCAGGGACCTGTGCAATACATTTATATTTATATTTATATCTATGGTTACATCTATATTTATATTCATACGTGTGATACGATTTTCTGTGTAGTGTACTGTTCTGTTCTAGTTTCCTCTTGTGTGTCTGGACTGTGATTAACTCTTGTATTGTATTGTATGTATTGTACTATTATTATATAATTCGTTACACTGTGGCTGTGTTGTGTGTGTTAAGCTGCTGTTGCACTGCAATTTCCCTCACGGGATCAATAAAGTATCTATCTATCTATCAGGACCTCATATGGCGAGAGTCCAGTTCTTCTGTTCGTGGATGACCACATGTCCATCAATGCAATGGGCAGCACATCAGGCCATTTAAAGCCAGTTTGTTTGCAAATTTTAGCTAATTTGTTTTTCAGGATTCCATTTTGTCTCTCCATTGCTCCTGCAGACTGAGGGTGATATGGGCAGTGTAGGTGCTGTGTTATTTGTAAGGCCTTACACATTTCTTTCATGATTTATCCAGTGAGATGAGTTCCTCGGTCTCTAGAAATCATCTCTGGGTTCCCAAATCAACACACCAAATCTCTCATTAAAATTTTTACAACACTAGTGGTATCAGCTTTTCTGCAAGGGTAGGCCTCAGCCCATTTAAAAAAAACATATCCACAATCACTAACACATTTTCGTACCCACAACACTTTGGCATCTGTACAAAATCAATATGTATACAGTATGTACAAAAGGTCACCATGGTGGAGAATGTGCAGAGGTAGCAACTTTTGGTACCTTTCCAGGGTTATGCTGCTGATAAATTACACATTGTTTTCTCAGCTGTTCCGCTACACTGGTGAATCCAGGGGCAAACATTGAGTTTGCACCATCTGACACATCCCCCCTTTGCCCGTATGGCCCTCACCGTGCGCCAGGCGGGCAAACCATGGGAATAGGAAACGGGGTGCCACCACGCGGCCGTCGTGGGAGACCCACAGTCCCTTAGCAGTATTATAACAGAAACCAGAGCCCACCCAAGACTCCTGTTCCCTCTCATCAGTAGCTGCCTGCAGAGCAGTCATGCCACTTAAGGAAGGAGTCTGAGTGCGCTCCAACAAAATACTTTCTGATCTTCCTGTGCGCACCTCGCACTTCACAACTGCAGCAGAAGCTGGTGAGAGTATAGCAGTCAGCAGATTTGAAATTAGACTTGTATGCTAGATAAGGGTGTCATTTGAAGTAAGAAACCCTTGTTCTTTCCACAGAGTGCCAAAATCGTGTACTACGTCATAAGCATATAATGAGTCTGTAAAGATATTAAAATATTTTTCTTTTTCTAAGCAATATGCATGGGTAGAAACAAACAATTCAGCTTGTTGAGCAAAGCACGAGGGTGGCATCTTAGCAGCTTTAACAACAGATCAAAGAGCCATCAGAAGTTTATTACAAAAACAAAACACAAGCTAATTTAACATGATAAATTTGACACTGCCTTGAAGAGCGAATCGTTAAGGACATACAGTAGTTATTATTGTGAGCTATCAATGGTCTCAATACTTTTCCTATAACAGATACAGGACAATTTCAACAAAGGTTGTCTCTTTACATGACTCGCAACAAAGGCAGACAGGTTAATGAAGGGAAGTTGGCAGTGAGTCTCAAAGTCAGTCTACACTGTCTAAACAGCCATCCTATATGTTGCTGCAGAAAAAAAACATCTGCTCACAGCAGTCAGACACAGAGAGCATCTGAGAGCATCCTAGCAAAGAGAAGCCTAGCACTTTAAAATCTCATCTAGAGCTATGGGGCTTGATGATCATGTCCTCAAAGAGCTCTAACTGTTTAACTGAACCAAATACTGATCAAGTCAGTCATTAGGGAAATGATTTTTATTCACACCGCCGCATCATTTGGGTCATGTGTCGGCCAATCTGTCTCCTCGTTTTTTTTGTTTTTTGAGGATGTTGTAAACCTTTAGGACCAATATGATCTAGCAACAAGGTTATGTCACTGTAATTAGGCTTATAACAATCAATAATGAGGCTTAACTTTCTTTTAAATTCTTTACGATCATCAGGCAATTTAGGAAAAGACTTGAGTAATGCAAATAATTCACTAGAGACCAAGGTCAATGTACATATGCTGGAGTTCCTTCTGGACCTGGAAAAGCACACATTGGCATTTCACGAACAAAGCCACTTGCCCCTGAAAACCCTGAACCCAGTGGGTGTTCTCCCACTGCACCAGGTACCGGTCCTCTGTCTGATTGTGCAGGTGGAAGTTGCCGCAATTGTTGAATTTGACAGTGCCCCATTTGTGAGCGCATGTCTGCAGATGGAGGATCAATTACAACTCCCCATTTGCCAACAGAATAGGTTGGTGTTGGTGCACTGGGAGAAGCCTGTGGAGGTGGACGATATGGTTTATAATAGTGAGGGTTCCAGTCACCATGATCGTGCTCAGAGGAAAAAAGGCTCTGGCTCCGGACCGCTTTCTAATCTCGGTGGAGACTTTCTTTCTAGTACGCATGGCCATGACTTTAGCTGCAGCTTGCTGTTCTTTATTTTCAAGACTACCCTTTTTTGAAGCTTCCCATCATTTCTGTGATTCCTCTTTCTATGACATATAAGCTTTCCAATTCACTTTCTTTCCTTTCTTCTCCTTCTCTTCCAACTTTCCCCTTAAACTTTCTATTTTCTCCCTGTCATATATCCCATCTTCAGGAAACCTCTTTTTCCTAATTCCACTTTCCCCTGTCCATTCTGATCACTTACAAAGATCCTTCATAGTTATGGGCCCCTAATTATCATATATAAATCATGTGCAAGTTCCCTTTTGAGGCACTGGCACATTTTGAGAGCTCAGATTATTTCCCATATTTACTAAGAAACTACCTATATTATTTAAACAGCAGAGGTTTAGTGATCCAAATACATTTGTCTCCAACACAAATGTTAATAAGTTCCTTATAAGTAATACACATAGTTCAAAATATAATTCTGCAGTTTTCTTCTCTATATTTTTTTTAATATATATATACTTACACTTATATTCTACTATATGCAAAAATCTATTATTATCCCTGGCGCCTCTTTCGGTTGATAAATATTTTCCCTTACACCTATTACTCTAGCTTCACAGTTCATGAACTTTAAAAATCTAACCCGGACTATAACTTTTTATTTTCCTTCTCGCCAGGACTCGAACCCGGACTTAGTGGGACTCTTACCCACCGATTTCTGCCAGGACTCGAACCCAGACTTGGTGGGACTCTAACCCACCGATTTCTGCCGGGACTCAAACCCGGACTTAGTGGGACTTGAACCCACCGATTTCTTAAGAGTCCACCCGACCACACAATAAAACTCGGATCACATACCCTGTTGAATTGGGAAAATCCCTTCTACGATCAAGCGACAACAGCAACCACTCAGGGAATTTCAAAAGGCTCCCTTACCTCTTATGGTGTGCACTGTGGTCTGTTGTTGCTCACTCGTTAGGAAAAAATTCCCTCTCCACAGGGGTTTGTGACCCTGCCCGCAGCGCCAAGAAATTGTCGAAGAAAAGTCTTCACTCAGGTTAGGTGCGGTCAAGCAGAGTCCCTTTATACATGCGCATGGGGAGGATATAATCATGCAGATCTGAGAGCAGCCTCTCATACAGAGCCTTGAGTAACCTCTCCACCGAGATGATAAATGCAATGAGTTTTATACAGCAAATTCACACAGGAAGCTCTTTCTAAGTTTCCATATTAGGAGTTGTTTTTTCTCTCTACAAACATTTCTTTGTAATTGACCACATTCTTCTTAAGAAGCAGTTCTACCTTGCATACAGACAAAAGGAAGAATATAAACAAAAGGTGTGAAATGAGCTAGACATCCTGCAGTTGTACCATTAATATCAAAATGTCAAATAATATGATTGCAATTGTTCTTTCATACTGTTGCTGGGTAAAAAGCATTTTTTAAAGCCAACTAGTCACTATCTTATACACTTAAAAAAGGTAAATGCTAAAATTCTTCCTCAAATCCTAGAAGTTACCATTTTTAACATTGCTATCAAGCAGAAAAGGGTTATTAAGGTGATGAGTAACCTTTTGAATTCAAGACAGTGGCTGCATTCATTTAGGGCTGCATCTTTTTTAATGAACGCAAGTTGAGCTTACTGTGACGAAAACATATTACAAACAAAAACTAAAGAGAATGTTTTGTGAAAACTGAAAGAATGTACTGTAAGATTAGAAAACCAAATGGTACAAAGCAAGATACAGGATGACTAAATATTATAAAAAATAATTGTTTTAATTAGAGGCTTACAACATTGAATTACTGCAATTACAACCCCCACAATAAAATACAGTATATTATGCCATTATCCAGCATAGAACTAAAGCACAAAGCAAATGCAAATGATCCATTCCCTTAGATAGGCGCTTACAAAAAAAACCTTTGTTTGTTCCCATAAGATATATTTAAGCTATAAAGAAAGAAGCAGAAAATAACGATATAAAACTAAAGCTTTCTGTGCAGCAAAGCTTGATAGTCTATGCAGGCAGAAATACTGAAAATCTGATGATAGTCTGAAAAAGATATGAAAAGCATTTGCAATATTCTTTTGAACAAAATCCCGTTTCTAGTCTTCTCTGCACTTGGGAGCCATCACTATTCAATATAAACCAAAACAATCTTTTTAATTGCATTTCTACAAAATTTTAACAGCGATATTTTATTTTTTTTAAATGCAGTTGATAGAAATTATGATTTAACAAATTTCACATCTTTCCACAGAATTCAAAATATTTTCAATTACATTATAATACATGTTTATGTATTATTACCGAGTGAAATATTTGAATCAGTACCGGATATAAAACACATTTAAAACAAAAAATATCAAATTAAAGCCAATAACAAAGTGTTTAATTTGTTAAAAATTAACAAAGTGCCATCGTTATATATTTATTAAAACAGGAACATACCAAAAGTGTACAATTACAAACCGTAATAGTTTAATCACATTGAACACGCAATTCCTACCACTAGTAGCAATAATACAGTTCAACCCAGTATTTCGACAAAAAATAAACCAGAAGTAGACTACACATTTCTTTGTGTTTGAAAGCTGCAGTGTTTAAAGAAAAATATTCGCTTTGGATGTTAATGCTTTTAAATTTTTTAAAATCCCGTTTAACTGTAGGTCGCGTTTTTTTAAAAATGTGGTTTTGTAAAATAACTGGAAAAAAGACAACCGTCATATTTAGAGAGGGATGCTTCATTTCTGAGGCGAAGAAAAACCTTCCACAAATAAACTGGGATCAATGCAGGAAAAAAAACCGTACGGAAATTCTCTAAATGAACGGCAAAATTTGCCACATTGAAAAATATATTTTTTAAACAACTGGATGTGCCGTTAGAGTGAATTTAGTGGACGAATTAAAAAAAAGTTATATAAACAGAATCCAGAATAAAAATATCGATCTGTCTCACCGTAACCCAATCGTATATAAACATACTTTAAATCGGAAAAAAATAACACGCTAAACGTGTTTGTGTCCTTTCTCCTAATCATCCCATATTGTATCACAGTGAATGTACTATGAGACCTGCAAAAAAACCTCTGAAGTAGCTAATGATAGCGTTTAATTTGCATTCTTGCAAAACCTACAGTACATTTTCCCCGTCTTTCAAAATTAAACGATCTTGGTGAAAAAGTGCATTTGATCTGACAAAATAAAAGTAAAAAAAAACGTTCACGTTAAATATTAATTTTTATTACGTTAAAAAATACACATTACAAAATATTTTTTTAATTATTTTTTAATATATATTTTAATATTTTGAAATTGGAACAAAACTTCCCGTAAGAAATTGTACCATGGTACATTTATGCTACCAGTACAATGGTATGGTACCCTGGTATTTTTGACAGTACCATAGTACATGTACCATGGTACTTATACTGTATACCATGGTATTCTTAAAGTGCAGTGTAGTACATTGAAACCTATTTTATCCTATGATATTTTGACAGTAGTATGGTACAAGTTTGGTACTTTTAGGGGTACCATGGTACATAACACTAGTTATTAAAATATAATTGATAGATAAATAGATACAGTACATAGGCACACTGTATTCATCCTGAAGAAGATTGCAGAGAAAATAGAAAGCCAACATAAATGTACAGGCTATTTAAAACATTATAGGTTTTGTAATGAAATGCACAATTCATTAACCGGTTAACTCAAAATGTATTAATACATACATCAATACAGAATATGATCATAACAGTAAATGTACAAAAACAATAATAATAAAAATTTACAGCTGAAGTTAAAGGGAGCAGGACATTTAAATGGAGACTGGCTCGTGTTCATGATGCTGGTTCTGCTGGCCCACACCACACTGACCCTTCAGGATCTTTGCTGCATTAAGTAGCTTCTGTCTCATACAGGCTCTGATTTCTGCTTGGGTCTTCTCGGGGAACATAGCTTTTACATCAGCTAACGAGAGAAAAAGAGCAGAAAAATATTATTTACCTGAACAAAACAGACTAAACGATGATTTCAGAATATAACCTAAGCCATCAACACTCACCAATTATAGCTTCAGCCTCCTCTCGGGACAGGGGTGGCCTTGTTTCACCGTTAGACAAAGAGCCCAGGACACAGTGAGGTGCCATTATGCCGTAGTGTACAAGCCACGCATCAGATCATTTGTGTATTTTGCTGCAGTTGCCCGGGAACAGCGATCCCTCAATGTGATGAGCTGGACATCTTATAGAGAAAGACAACATTTGGAGAAACACGTGTGAGGAAACAATTGCGCTACCTGTGTGCTTGCTTGTAATACAGTACATGTGTGCACCTTCTGCTCAATTATAAAGCATTACAACTGCAAATGTGTTTGGTGTTTGGTGGTAGAAGGAGTTCGGGGATGTTGTTCCTGGAAAAGATCTGAAGTTAGGGGAGCCAGGAGGGATGAAATTAAATTGAAATACACCATCTCAGGCAAATGTGAAATTACATTTGAGGGATAATTACAGTCAATTAATGTCATACTGGCCAAGTAAGTCCCAAACAATTGCTGGCATGGCAGGCTACAGAAATATTCATAATAGCTCATTTTTAATCAGCTGATATGACCATATATGATGCTGAGCTATGCCTTTAAATGGGTCACTTGGCTTTTTGGGGATGAAAGTGACATTGTGACATAGCTGTGCACCAGGGTCAAAATGACAATATAGGCTATTGTTGTTTAACATAGTTGTTCTTCCTTGTTTAACTACAGTTGTTCAGGTCACGCATTGACAACCAAATGCAAGAAAATGATTGCATCTCAAATAAATAAAAGCTATATACCTATAAGGTACTGTAGGTGTAGGCCTGCCTAATTAAGTGGCCAATGAGTGTAGGTACAAGGTACAGTAGGTGTTTCTAATAAAGTGGTCGGTTAAGTTAATGTTAAGTGTTTTTTTAACTTGGCATACCTCAGTGGACTTATCGTTAAACACTTTTCTTAATATGATGTCCTTTTCCGAATTTCTTTGACGTCTCCTCTGTACTTGTCAGCCTGTTCCTTATTTCAATGAGTTCAGCCTTGTCATCTGTAGGAGATGACACTCTGTAACTCACTTAACCCTATACAATGAACCTTAGACTACTACTAAGGGGTCGCAGTCTAAAGTTAGAAGAAAGATATAACTTTGTTAACATACCTTAGTACTAAAATCTACTGTATGGATACACTGTACATTCCTGAGGTTTTTAACTTACCTAGTGTTAATTATGTTGCTGGCATATGTAGCTTGCTGATTTGTTAATAATTAGACATTTGTCTCAAACTGCAGCACAGTGAAGAGGACTCAGACAATGTGATTGAAAATGACAACATGCAGGTGTGTATATTTCAATCCTAAAAAAAGAAAAAGCTTTGAACTGAGTTTCACTAACTACATAGCCCAATCACAATATAAGTCGTGTTTTAGTGGAGAAGATTTTGATATAACTAAAAAATTTGTTTAATATTGCAGCTAAGTGGTGAGGAATCTGATGAGACCCAAATGAGGATGATTTTCGTAATGATGACTTACAGGTGTGTAAATTACAATCCCAAAATAACAAAAATGTTTCTCTAACTAGACACCCCGAGTCAAAATGCAAGTCATGCTATTATTAGAAAAAATGCTGTCATGATGGATAAATGTGTTGAACATTGCAGCTAATTGGAGAAGAATCTGATGAGACCCCAACTGATGGGGATGATTTTCATAATGACGACATACAGGTGTATCCTGAAATAACACAAGATCTCAAGTGGGACAATTATATCATTGTCATCTAAACCTCCATCATAGTTCAGTTTGTGCTGCCAGCTACCAGTAATGCAGTACACCTTGTTAGGTGTTTTGTGTGGCTCCATCAGCTCCACAGCAGAAAGTCCAAGGCTTGCTCTTCCTACACCAGCACCACGACAACGCACTACAGTGACATCGGGTCGGGACCAGGGTCCACCAAGTTCAACACCCATGTCTGCTACACGTGCTTCACCAGAGGGCATGTTCCATAAAGAGCCTAAGATGCCCCCCTACCAGCAAGGTGAGGACATGCTTACAGGCAAGGCCTTGGAGGCTTACAGTGCCATGGATGAGGACCGATCGTGTCCTCGAGCAAGAGGAGCAGAGTCAGGAGCTGGCGGGCAGCTTCCAGGAGTCGAGGTTCCTGCTGCGAACCCAAGAGACTCGAGCACCTGACCCCAGGCAGAGCCCTCGGTTTCCCAAGAGAGGCCCAGGAGAAGAAGGCACTGCGCCGGGGGGAGAGAGCGGAGGAAGTTGCCTCCCCGGGACTTTCCTCGTCTCAAACACCGGCGCTGCAGCGGCACCTGCAGGCCGACATCCAGGGGCTTCGATAAAGACGTCCTCCAGCGTTGCAGGGAGCACAGCTGTAAGGGGTATTGGCAGGTGTCCCTGGATGAAGCATCTAGACCTTACACCGCATTCCGTACACCATTGGGATTATACCATTTTACTGTGATGCCTTTTGGACTACGAAGCACTGGGGCAGAGCTAAGGTGGTTCTTGAGGGTGTTAAATGCTCTTTCACATGATCTTTTTTAAATTATTTATTAAGTGAAAACTTCACAATAAACATCCTTATGATCCTTATCCAGATTGTTTGTGTTTCTGTAGCCTAATTCCTAGCTGTGAGGTACATATGAACCAATGCTCAGGCTCTATGTGTCTGCAATATGGCGACAGTCAAACAGCAGTATCTTTTAAGAGAGGTTCATGACAATTTTTACAGGTCATTCATTTGTATGTGTTTTGTCTACCACACTCAGTTACAGTACATTCATTTGTCAGTGGTAAAACAAACTATGGTACAATAAGTGTATCACAGTGTACACTTAAATGTACAATGGAACTCTTATGGCACAAACCATAGTACACTATGGTACAATGAATGTACCATAGTGTACCCTTAGATGTACCATGGTACACTACGACAGTACCATAGTACACATCAGTGTACTATGGTACATACCGTATTGTACCACAGAGTACTATAGTATACCATGGTAAAAGTTCTTATGGGTTGAGTAAGGTCAACTTTTTCTTTAATAATAGTATCTTATTAAAGTCTTTACTACTTTTAGTTGCATGTTGTCTTATTTTAAACTTAATAAATTCCTAATTCCTAGAAAATGATTTATCCAGTAAAGCTTTTTCATAACTCTTTCTAAGAATGGAAGTAGCATCCTTAACAAATTGTTCAGCATCCAAGAGATTCTTGTTAAACTTCCAGTAAATTGAGTTTTTAGGTTTCAAAGGACTAGATGTACAAAAAAACGATAAAAAGATCCCCTTGTGATCAGTCAATACTGCGGGACTCATATTAACACCAACAGTTAAACTTTCTAATTCTTTCATAATCAATCACAGATCAATTTTTGTCTTACTCCTGGGTTCAGACATCTCCAAATATCAATTACCCCCAAACCCACACGCAAGATTTCCAATTCCACTGACTCCAAACTACTATTAGATAGATAGATAATACTTTATTAATCCCGTAGGGAAATTGATGTGTTACAGCAGTCCAGCCCAAGACAAGCAAAACAGACATCAGAATAGTTATAAAACACAAGACAACAAAATAAATAAAAATAAATAAATACATAGGTGTGTGCAAAATGTGCTGATCATAGTCACTGTAAAAACAATAAAATATGTGCAAAATGTGCAGAGGTTTATACAGACTGATTGTCCAAAAAGTACAATGGAGTAAGCATGCTGTCCATAGAGGAGCAAATGAAGGGCTAGCCTAGGTCCTAAAAACAGTCCTAGCCTAGGTCAGCGTTATACACCCTGACAGCCGCCGGGAGGAAAGACCTGCGGAAATGTTCCCTTGAACTCCGTAGCTGGAGCAGTCTATTGCTAAAAGTGCTCTGCTGCCCAGTAACAGTCCCATGAAGCGGATGAGAGGTGTTGTTCATGATGGCTGTGAGCTTGGTCAGCATTCTCCTCTCAGCCACCACCTCCAGGGGGTCAAGGCTCATCCCCAACACAGTGCCAGCCTTCTTGATAAGTTTATTGAGCCTATTTGCATCTTTTGTCATGATGCTGCTGCTCCAGCACACCACAGCGTAGAAGATGGCCGCCGCCACCACTGATTCATAAAAAATGTGTAGCAGTGTTCCACACACACCAAAGGACCTGAGTCTCCTAAGAAAATAGAGTTGGCTCTGACCTTTCTTGTACAGGGCGTCAGTGTTACCAGACCACTCCAGCTTATCATCCAGGTGTACCCCTAAGTACTTGAAGGAATGTACGCCCTCTATGTCCTCACCCTGGATGGAAACAGGGTTCAGCAGAGACTTATTCCTTCGAAAGTCAAAGATAATTTCTTTGGTCTTGCTGGTGTTAAGCTGGAGATGGTTAAGATGACACCACTCCACAAAATTGGTATTCAAGGACCTATATTCCTCCTCTCTCCCCTCTCTAATACACCCCCAGATTGCAGAGTCATCCGAAAACTTCTGCAGATGACATGTCTCAGAGTTGTACCTGAAGTCAGAGGTGTAAAAGGTGAACAGGAGTGGAGCAAGGACAGTACCCTGTGGAGCCCCAGTACTGCTAACAATCTGTTTGGGCACACAGCTCTGTAGCCGTACATACTGTGGCCTGCAGGTCAGATAGTCTATAATCCAGGACAGCAGGGGAGTGTCCACCTGCGCCGCCCTTAGCTTATCTCTCAGTAAAGGTGGATTGATGGTGTTAAAGGCACTGGAGAAGTCAAAGAACATAACTCTCACAATGCTCCCCGTCTTCTCCAGGTGAGAGTTAGCTTTGTGTAGCAGATAGATGACTGCATCCTCCACTCCCAGGTGTGACCGGTAGGCGAACTGCAGGGGTCCAGTGCTGTACTCACCAGGGTTCTGCGGTGGTCCAGTACAATCCTTTCCAGAGTTTTCATTAGGTGTGATGTAAGTGCCAATGGTCTGTAGTCATTCAAGACTTTAGGGTGCCCCTTTTTGGGTACTGGCACCAGACAAGATGTCTTCCAGAGCATCTGAACCTTTTCTCATCTCAGGCTGAGGTTGAAGATGTACTGCAGCACTGAACCCAGTTGGTCCGCACAGATCTTTAGCACCCTGGAGCTGACACCATCAGGACCCTCTGGGGCCATCTATCTAAGGACTCATTAGGTACAGTATTAAAATCTCCTCCCAACATTATCTTTGCTTCAGAGAATCTATCTGAATCCTGTTTTTATATTCACTTCAATTATGCAGATTCACCACCATCACTGCCCTTCCTCTGCGTTGTGTTGTGGAATCAGATAAATGACTCAGACCAGGAGACCACAGTAAAAAAGTAAAGCCCATATGAGACAGGCTCCTCCTGGTTCATCTGACGAGGGTCGACCTAAAGAGCCACAAAAAAAAACATCACAGATAACCAAACTTATTTTAATTATATGATTAACTTATGGTACACTAATTAATATGAATTATATATCCTTCCCAACCCCACTGGGAAACCTACAGTGAGGAGAGGAAGGGGCGGGAGAGCAGAAGCTCCGCTCAGGGCCATGCAGTGAGGAGAGGGAGAGCAGGAGAGCGGGATCTCTTCTCAGGGCTGGGGCAGCGTGGCGCAGTGATGACTGGGAGGGGAAACCAGACTTTCGGTCAGGAGCAGCCTCCTGAGAGCCGCCTGGCCACACTTCTCACCCCGAGTGCCCCTGAGCTCTGCGTCTTCTGCCAGTTCTGCCCCAAGGACAGCCTCTTCGCCCACAGCTGCTCTGGCCACCTCATGGCCTGCTACTCCTGCGTCAGCAAGGTGTGTCTGGTGTGCAGGCGGCCCATCCAGGCCGTGGTCTTCACCTGCTGCAGCTGAGAGGACGCCTCAGTAAGCTTCACCGGGCTGAAGTCCTCTCAGGGTCTGGGAGAGGCTTGAGTTCATGTAGATGTACAATTGGCAGAGGCAACACTGACAGTGACCTGTTTCTGGACTGAACAATAAACTGATACAGCTGTTCTTTTTCTTTTTCCCGTTTACAACCGCTTTTGGGCAATATATGCCAGGGACCTGTGCAATACATCTATATTTATATTCATATTGTGCAATACAACTTTTTTGTGTACTGTAGTGTTCTAGATTGTTCTTTGTGTGTTCTGGACTGTCAGTAACTCTTCTTAGTGCACTTCTCACTGTACTGATTGTATTGTATTATTATTGTATCATTCATTACAGTGTTGTCTGTGTTAAGCTGCTGTTGCACTGCAATTTCCCTCACAGGATCAATAAAGTACAGTATCTATGTGTGACCTGGTGGTGAATAGCTGTCTGTTATGCCACATCCGGTAGATGGCGCTGCCTCTTAGATAGCGGTGTCTCTTAGTTTCTGCCAGTGAATTTCAAAAACAACAAACTGCTGCAGAGAGTTGTAATGGTAAATACTGTGTTGTTTTCCTATTTACACTCTAAATGAGATCTCAAATCAAAAGTATTAACGAGTATAAAAGTGTATTTCATAGACAAGATTAGTAAAATGGATGTTATATTTTAACCGAGTGGACTGAAGCCGTAGCCTGAATTTCTAGACATCTACTCGGGCTAGGAAAATCTGTTTACTCATTTGTAAGTAATGTTTTTTCTACGTTCCCTGTATTTTATGTTCCTTATACTTTACCGAGACTTATGTTTAGTTGTGAAATGGGTATAGCACCGTTTGCCAAGTGTATGCCATTGTAAGAGTATTATTCAATTTTCCGTTGTAATGTAGTTCTCAGTGAGGGTAGAGCCGAGAGGTGACCTGCGCAGCCTGTGAGTTGCCTATTTTTACTCGCGTTGCGTGGCGAGTTATTTCAATTTAAACTGCAATGTAATTCATTTTTTGTTCAGTGTAGATGTGATTTTCTAACGGTTAGATGGAAAACCAAGAATCTTGAAACCGTCAAACTAAAATGTGTTTTTTACCGTCAAACTAAAATGTGTTTTTTTTCCATTTCTTTTTGTTTTTTTATCAGTTCCCAAACTAACAAAACAGATCAGGCACCATACTTACCTGGAAATAAAGAACTCCAAAGATATATCTGTGTCCTGTGCTGGTTATGCTTTGCCAGGCTACACATATGTTGGAGTTTTTGGTCAGTGTAAAACCTTGATCACCAAAGCTATGGCTTACAAACAAAAACCACTCTGTAAGACAAAACAAAAACCACATGGCTCTTAAGTAATGAAGCTGGAAATGTCTTTATTTTAATGAAAAGGACACATTTTCATGAGTGGTTCATAAGTTTGTTGTCATATACAGAACACAATGAGACAGTTTAGACTCATTTCTGGGCAGTCAGCCACAGTCCCTGTAAGTCAGACACTGGATACAAAACCCACACCACCACCCATGGGTGTGAAGTAACCAGTAGAGCTGCTTCGCTTCAGCACTTGGGTATGCTTCTCTGAGATCTGTACAGAACTGAATTATTTTACTTTGTCTTTTACCCAAGTACACATCACAGAGGACTTAACCTGGACCCACCACACCAACACTGTGGTCAAAAGAGCATGGCAGCGCCGCTGAAAACTGAACAGCCGGACAGCAGTCTGGGTCTGGCAGTTCTTTACTGGAGTCGTCTGTATAATAGCAAAAATAAACACGAAGATGTGGACATGTAGAAAAAATATGAACCTTCACCACATCCTGACTCGCTCTGTGTAAACAGTTCTATTTGTGTTGCACTGTTCATGTTTGTTATGTTGGTTCTGCAGCCGGGCTGGAGACTTTTGCTGATGGCTGTTCTGTCACTTTAAGAGACTTCAGTACAGTAGTTGGTGATGTCATCACAAACCTCAGTCCATACCTTCTGAACTGTAGAGGTGAGCGATATTTTAGTTGCCCTGAAAAGAAATGGATTTATAACCAATAGGATCTTATTAACATTCCACTGTGCAGGGGTATGTGTTCAATTGAGTACTGTAAGCATTATGTGACTCTGTTACTCTGGTGTATTGCATTGTAACGGTTCTTGGGGTTTCCACCCTCGCTGCTCCTGCCCTGCCCGTTCGTCCCTCACTGCCTGGACTCGAACCTGGGTCTCCGGCGTCACACAACAGCGAACTTGCCATCTGAGCTAAAGTACACCTCCCTCAGCCCGGGAGGCTGAGATCCCTGGTATACGCAGGGGCGTATTCGTTACACCCGCAACTACTGCTGCATGCTGTATTTTTGTGCATTTGATAAATAAACCTTGATTGATTGATTGATTGACAGAAGCCTGCAGGGGAAAGGCTGTCCCACTGCCAACCCACACCACCCCCTGACTGGGCACTGAAAAGTAAACACTGCTAATATAATCCAATCCTATAACAAAGTGAAGTTTTTTTAATCAAATCTTGGATTTTAAGTTTTAAATACAATTTACAGCCAAGACCTTGGATAGCAAATCTTTTTTACAGATCTCTTAAATATTTTTTCTTTACTCCCCCCATCAAAACAAATGTCTACCTGGGTAGTTAACTTTCAGTATGTTGTCAACAAATGCCCAGTTCTGCTTTCCCTGTTGCTGAAAGCAAGAAGGAGAAAATAATTATATAAAACTAAAGCTTTCTGTGCAGCAAGGTCTGATGTCTATGCAGGCAGAAATACTGCAAATCTGATGTTAGTCTGAAAGAGATATGAAAAAGCATTTTTAATATTCTTTTGTACAAAATAATAACAATAATAATTAATAATTGCTTACACTTATATAGTGCTTTTCTGGACACTCCACTCAAAGCGCTTTACAAGTAATGGGGACTCCCCTCCACCACCACCAATGTGCAGCCCCACCTGGATGATGCGACGGCAGCCATAGTGGGCCAGAACGCTCACCACACATCAGCTATCAGTGTTTCAAGTCCTCTCTGCACTTGGGAGCCATCACTTCTCAATATAAAGGAAAATAATCTTTTTATTGCATTTCTTTAAAGAAATAATGATTTTTACAGCAATATTCTATTAAATGCAGTTGATAGAAATTGTGATTTAACAAATACAAAAACAAAACATTTTTCCACAGAACTCAAAATATTTTCAATTACATTTTAATACGTTGATGTATTATTCCAGAGTGAAATATTTGAATCAGTACCCGATATAAAACAAATATTTAACAATATATTATTTACTATTTGTATATTTACTAAAACAGAGACATTCCAACAGTGTATAATTAAGAAATTAAAAACGTAATAGTTTAATCAAATTAACCACGTCTCTATAAAGTGTTTTACTCATTAACGATATATTGAAGGAAAATGTTTCCCTTAATTCCTACCACTAGTAGCAATAATACAGTTCAAAACTGTATTTATTTAGACAAAGAATAAGCAGCTCTGAAAAAGTCCTTTAGTTCACTTTAAATTTTAAATCTTTAAGTTAAAATATACTTTATTTTTAGTATCAGTTAAGCACCCCGAAGTAGATTACAAAATGTCTACAAAATGCAGATTACTGCAGCTTTTTGTTCAGTATGTTCGCTTTGGATGTTAATGCTTTTAAAAACTTATTTTAATCAGTTAAATCTCGTTTAACTGTAGGTCGCGCTTTTTATAGAACTGAAAAAACACAACCGTCACATATTTAGAGACGCTTCATTTCTGAGGCGAGGAAAAACCTTCCACAAATAAACTGGGATCACTTCAGAAAAAAAAACCTACAGAAATTCTCTAAATGAACGGTAAAATTTGCCATATTGAAAAAATATATTTTTTAAAACAAATAACTGGATGTGCCGTTAGAGTGACTTTAGTGGACGAATTTAAAAAAAGTTTTGGATTCAAACAGAATCCAGAATAAAAATGCAGATCTGTCTCCAAGTAACCCAATCATATATAAACAAACTTTAAATCGTGGGGAAAAAATAATACGATAAACGTGTTTGTGTCCTTTCTCCTAATCATCCCACGATATACTTGAGTTTTACAAGCTCTGGTCTGAAATCAATACTTTTAGACACTCGGGTACGGCGGAGACAGCCCGGTGTGAGGACACCGGACTCTCCACACAGACAAGGCTGCTGCCCGGTGTCCCTCACACCCGATAGGGAGGTCCGGGGACAGACGAGCACTTTGAGTCCGGCTCGGAAAGGCGTCTAGTTGATCTCTGAACTGAACCTTTCTGCCAACACGGCAGTGTTTTTAAAACTAGCCTTTCACTTGCGTTCTTAAATCACCCTTTTTGAGTCTCCATTAATTTGAATCATCTCCCAATACCCCCGCAAAACAAACCGGGAATGTGCTCTACAGCTGTACTGATAGTATAGGTGCAAGGATTATATTATATTAAATATATTTTTTTAATATTTTTAAATTGGAACAAAACTTCCCATAAGAAATTGTACATTTATGGCACCAGTACTATGGTATGGTACCCTGGTATTTTTGACAGTACCATAGTAGGAGTACCATGGTACATATACTGTATACCATGGTACTTTTAAGGTGTTGTGGTACATTGATGTTTTGACAGCTGTATGGTACAAGTGTGGTACTTTTAGGGGTACCATGGTACATAACAACATTTTTATTAAAATGTGATTGATAGATAAATAGGCCCACTTTATTTATCCTGAAAAAGATAGCAGAGAAAATAGAAAGCCAACATAAAATGTACAGGCTATTTAAAACATTTTAGGGTTTGGAATGAAACACACGATTCATTAACCGGTTAACTCCAAATGTGTTAATATGTGCATCAATACAGAATATGATCATAACAGTAAACGTACAACAACAATAATAATAATTTCACAGCTGAAGTTAAAGGGAACAGGGCATTTAAATGGAGACTGGCTCGAGTTCATGATGCTGGTTCTGCTGGCCTACACCACACTGACCTTTCAGAATCTTTGCTGGATTAAGTAGCTTCTGTCTCATACAGGCTCTGATTTCTGCTTGGGTCTTCTCGGTGAACACAACTTTTACTTCAGCTAACGAGAGAAAGAGAGCAGAAAAATATTATTTATCTGAACAAAATAGACTAAATGATGATATGACTGTTTATGATGCTATGCTTTTAAATGGGTCACTAGGCTTTTTGGGGATGAAAGTGACATTGTGACATAGCTGTGCCCCAGGGTCAAAACTTTACCTTTGCCTACTGCCCTGTCTCTCTCACACCTGAAGAAGGCTCCACGGCCGAAACGTTGTGTTCTCTTTCTTCTTTTTTTCAGCATGGAATAAACCTATAACTTGTTCCTTTGCAGCCTACGCATGCTGACGCAGCTACCCACCTGAACTAATAGAGGCTATTGTTGTTTAACATAGTTGTTCTTCCTTGTTTAACTACAGTTGTTCAGGTCACGCATTGACAACCAAATACAAGAAAATGATTACATCTCAAATAAATAAAAGCTATACACCTATAAGGTACTGTAGATGTAGGCCTGCCTAATTAAGTGGCCAGTGAGTGAAGGTTCAAGGTAGGTTTTTCTAATAAAGTGGTTGGTTTAAGTTAATGTTAATTGTTTTTTTTTTTACTTGGCATACCTCAGTGGACTCATTGTTCAACACTTTTCTCTTCTTAATACAATGTCCTTTTCCGAATTTCTTTGCGTCTCCACTGTACTTGTCAGCCTGTTTCTTATTTCAGTGAGTTCAGCCTTGTCATCTGTAGGAGATAGTAGTTCAGGTGGGTAGCTGCGTCAGCATGCGTAGGCTGCAAAGGAACAAGTAGTAGGTTTATTCTATGCTGAAAAAAGAAGAAAGAGACCACATTGTTTCGGCCGTGGAGCCTTCTTCAGGTGTTCACACCTGAAGAAGGCTCCACGGACGAAACGTTGTGTTTTCTTTCTTCTTTTTTTCAGCATGGAATAAATCTATTACTTGTTCATCTGTAGAAGCTGACATGCTGTAACTCACTTAACCCTATACAATGAACCTTAGACTACTACTAAGGGGTCGCAGTCTAAAGTTAGAAGAAAGATATAACTTTGTTAACATACCTTAGTACTAAAATCTACTGTATGGATACACTGTACATTCCTGAAGTTATTAACTTACCTAGTGTTAATTATGTTGCTGGCATATGTAGCTTGCTGATTTGTTAATAATTAGACATTTGTCTCTAACTGCAGCACAGTGAAGAGGAATCAGACAATGTGATTGAAAATGACAACATGCAGGTGTGTATATTTCAATCCTAAAAAAAGAAAAAGCTTTGAATTGAGTTTCACTAACTACATACAGTAGCCCGATCACAATATAAGTTGTGTTTTAGTGGAGAAGATTTTGATGTGACTAACAAATTTGTTTAATATTGCAGCTAAGTGGTGAGGAATCTGATGAGACCCCAAATGAGGAGGATGATTTTCATAATAACGACTTACAGGTGTGTAAATTACAATCCTAAAATAACAAAAATGTTTCTCTAACTAGACACCCCGAGTCAAAATGCAAGTCATGCTATTATTAGAAAAAATGCTGTCATGATTGATTAATGTGTTGAACATTGCAGCTAATTGGAGAAGAATCTGATGACACCCCAACTGATGAGGATGATTTTCATAATGACGACATACAGGTGTGTATATTCCAATCCTGAAATAACACAAGATCTCACGTGGGACAATAATATCATCGTCATCTCAACCGCCATCATAGTTCAGTTTGTGCTGCCAGCTACCAGTAATGCAGTACACCTTGTTAGGTGTTTTGTGTGGCTCCATCTGGAAAATTCTTTAATACTTGTCTTTTTAGTTTGGTCTATAGACTGTTCTCTGCATGCAAGGATATAAAAGTCCGCCATGTCCCAACAGGAAAACTTGTTTGATGCCTCTTTCAATCCGGACAAAAAGATCTACACTGTGTCATATCTGACCATGGGTGCACTCCTAATACTTACAGTATGATGGCATTTATCTTGAGACAAATTGTCAACAGCAGCTACAAAAGATCTACTTGAGCTGTTAAAGTATATTGTGCCAGGATGTGTTCCAAAAACAAAACGCTTTTCTAGACAAGCAGTTTTTTATTGGAACGACAAAGCCCAAGTGTCATGATTGTAGTCCCTCCCCATTAAGGTTGCTCTGGCTCTTTCACTTCTGAGTTGATTTTGTGCACCTGCCCCCTGTTCCAGCCCATCTTAACAGCCAGACGCTCACTCTGTTCCTGGCTCTGCGTTGGTTCCTGTACCAGGCGAGTCCGGGACCTGGAGCGTCTGGTCCCATTCCCCCCTTGTTCCCCCCGACCCTCCACAGGATCCCGCTCCGGTTTTTAATCCCGTTTGTCTTCGTCTCAGATGGATCGCCCGGCTCTGGACATTTGCCTCATCTTGGATTTCCCTTTGGACTCCCTTTAGGTCAGTGTGCCTTGGACTCACCACCCAGAACACCTACACACCATGGACGCACCCGTTTTCATTCCTGACCCCTGCATGCTTTTTTCCCTGTGTATTCCTCACTCTTCCCAGATTGTGCCGTCTAAATAGGGTCCTGAAAGACGCTTCTTTACACCAAGACCACTACATCATTGGACACTGCTCATATAACTGTCGCTTATTAACACATCTCACACAAAGTGTCAGGGACTGGGGCCTCCTGTGGGCCAATTCAGCATTTGCTTACGAGGATGTAGATGGGAAACTTAAATCTTTTCAGTGGAACCCAAGCTGTAGCATCACAAATTTTTAAGTATTTTGTTTGCTTTCCAAAAAGTGCTTAGATTTGGAGAGTCAGTCCTACAAACTGCAAATGAGGATGTTAGGTGTTTTTTGGAAGTAGGTCTTATTTTTTAAAAAGATTTAAAATATTTTATTTTAAGAACATAATTCGTATTTATGTTATTTATGTAAGTGTATACTTATTTATTTTTCTGTTACTTATATTTCCATATTCATTTGTAAATTAAGTGAAAACTTCACAATAAACATCCTTGAGATCCTTATCCAAATTGTTTTTGTTTCTGTAGCCTAATTCCTAGCTGTGAGGGACATATGAACCAATGCTCAGGCTCTATGTGTCTGCAATATGGCGACAGTCAAACATCATTATCTTTTTAGAGAGGTTCATGACATTTTTAACGGGTCATTGATTTGTATGCGTTTTGTCTACCACACTCAGTTACAGTACATTCATTTGTCAAAGAGTGGTAAAACAAACCATGGTAGACTATGGTACAATAAGTGTACCACAGTGTACCCTTAAATGTACCATGGAACTATTATGGTACACACCATAGTACACTATGGTACAATGAATGTACCATAGTGTACCCAAAGATGTACCATGGTACGCTATGACAGTACCATAGTACACATCACAGTGTACCATGGTACATACCGTATTGTACCACAGAGTACTACAGTATACCATGGTAAAAGTTCTTATGGGTAGAGTGAGGTCAACTATTTATTTAATAATAGTATCTTCTTTAATTCTTTTAGAATTAACTAAATCTTTACTACTTTTAATTGCATGTTTTCTTATTTTAAACTGAATAAATTCCCAATTCCTAGAAAATGATTTATCCCGTAAAGCTTCTTCATAACTCTAAGAATTGAAGTAGCATCCTTAACAAATTGTTCATCATCCAAGAGATTCTTGTTAAACTTCCAGTAAATTTAGTTTTTAGTTTCAAAGGACCAGATGTACAAAAAGATTCCCTTGTGATCAGTTAAAACTGCTGGACTTGTGTTAACATCAATAGTTGGACTTTCTCATTCTTTCAAAATCAACTACAGATCAATTCTTGTCTTACTCACGGGTTCAGACATCTCCAAATATCAATTACCCCCAAGCCCACATACAAGATTTCCAATTCCACTGACTCCAAACTACTATTAACCCTTTTATCTAAAGACTCATTAGGTACAGTATTAAAATCTCCTCCCAACATTATCTTTGCTTCAGAGAATCTATCTGAATCCTGTTTTATATTCATCTCAATTGTGCAGATTCACCACCATCACTGCCCTTCCTCTGCGTTGTGTTGTGGAATCAGATAAATGACTCAGACCAGGAGAGCACAGTAAAAAAGTAAAGCCCAGATGAGACAGGCTCCTCCTTGTTCATCTGACAAGGGTCGACCTAAAGAGCCACAAAAAAAACATCACAGATAACCAAACTTATTTTAATTATATGATTACAGCTCCCACTCCACAATCTTATTTTAAACACAAATACTAAATGATAGTGGATATATACAACAAAGATCAGCACACAGCAGAGACAGCGATCTTACCAGGAGTGCACTCCCAGGCGGGACAGAGAGTGATCAGTGGGAAACTGGCTCTTATAACAACTTTCCCGCACGGAAACCCCCAACCCCAAGGTTAACTTATGGTACACTAATTAATATGAATTATATATCCTTCCCAACCCCACCGGGAAACCTACAGTGAGGAGAGGGAGGGCAGGAGAGCAGGAGCTCTGCTCAGGGCTGTGCAGTGAGGAGACAGTGAGGAGAGGGAGGGTGGGAGAGCAGGAGCTCTGCTCAGGGCTGTGCAGTGAGGAGACAGTGAGGAGAGGGAGGGCAGGAGAGCAGGAGCTCTGCTCAGGGCCGTGCAGTGAAGAGACAGTGAGGAGAGGGAGGGTGGAAGAGCAGGAGCTCTGCTCAGGGCCATGCAGTGAGGAGACAGTGAGGAGAGGGAGGGCAGGAGAGCAGGAGCTCTGCTCAGGGCTGGGGCAGCGTGGCGCAGTGATGAGTGGGAGGGGAAACTAGACTTTCGGTCAGGAGCAGCTTCCTGAGAGCCGCCTGGCCACGCGTCTCACCCCGAGCGCCCCTGAGCTCTGCGTCATCTGCTAGATCTGCCCCAAGGACGGCCTCTTCGCCCACAGCTGCTCTGGCCACCTCATGACCTGCTACTCCTGCGTCAGCAAGGTGTGTCTGGTGTGCAGGCGGCCCATCCAGGCCGTGGTCTTCACCTGCTGCAGCTGAGAGGACGCCTCAGTAAGCTTCACCGGGCTGAAGTCCTCTCAGGGTCTGGGAGAGGCTTGAGTTCATGTAGATGTACAATTGGCAGAGGCAACACTGACAGTGACTTGTTTCTGGACTGAACAATAAACTGATACAGCTGTTCTTTTTCTTTTTCCCGTTTACAACCGCTTTTGGGCAATATATGCCAGGGACCTGTGCAATACATCTATATTTATATTCATATTGTGCAATACAACTTTTTTGTGTACTGTAGTGTTCTGGATTGTTCTTTGTGTGTTCTGGATTGTGAGTAACTGTTCTTAGTGCACTTCTCACTGTACTGATTGTATTGTATTATTATTGTATGATTCGTTACACTGTGCTGTGTTAAGCTGCTGTTGCACTGCAATTTCTCTCACGGGATCAATAAAGCATTTATGTGTGACCTGGTAGTGAATAGTTGTCTGTTCTGCCACATATATATAAAGGTGTATTTTATAGACAAGATTAGTAAAATGGATGTTAGATTTTAACCAAGTGGACTGAGGCCGTAGCCTGAATTTCTAGACATCTGTTTACTCATTTGTAAGTAATGTTTCCCACGTTCCTTGTATTTTATGTTCCTTTATTCTTTACCGAGACTTATGTTAAGCTGTGAATGGGTATACATGTAGCACAGTTTGCCAAGTGTATGCCATTGTAAGAGTATTATTCAAATTATCGTTGTAATGTAGTTCTCAGTGAGGGTCGAGCCGAGAGGTGACCTGCGCAGCCTGTGAGTTGCCTATTTTTACTCGCATAGCAGGTTGAGTTATTTCAATTTAAACTGCAATGTAATTCATTTTTTTGTTCAGTGTAGATGCGATTTTGTAACGGTTAGATGGAGAACCAAGAATGTTGAAACCGTCAAACTAAAATGTGTTTTTTTCATGTTTTTTTTTCCATTTCTTTTTGTTTTTTTATAATTTCCCAGACTAACAAAACAGATCAGACACCATACTTACCTGGAAATAAAGAACCCCCAAAATATATCTGTGTCCTGTGCTGGTTATTCTTTGCCAGGCTACACATTGTTGGAGTTTGTGGTCAGTGTAAAACCTTGATCACCAAAGCTATGGCTTACAAACAAAAACCACTCTGTAAGACAAAACAAAAACCACATGGCTCTTAAGTAATGAAGCTAGAAATGTCTTAATTTTAATAAAAAGGACACATTTTCATGAGTGGTTAATAAGTTTGTTGTCATATACAATACACAATGAGACAGTTTAGACTCATTTCTGGGCAGTCAGCCACAGTCCCTGTAAGTCAGACACTGGATACAAAACCCACACCACCACCCATGGGTGTGAAGTAACCAGTAGAGCTGCTTCGCTTCAGCACTTGGGTATGCTTCTCTGAGATCTGTACAGAACTGAATTATTTTACTTTGTCTTTTACCCAAGTACACATCACAGAGGACTTAACCTGGACCCACCACACCAACACCGTGGTCAAAAAAGCACGGCAGCGCCTATCCTTTCTCCTAATCACCACGTGATGTACTTGAGTTTTACGAGGTCCGGGGACAGACGAGCACCCCTAGTCCGGCTCGGAAAGGCGTCTAGTTGATCTCTGAACTGAACCTTTCTGCCAACACGGCAGTGTTTTTAAAACGAGCCTTTCACTTGCGTTCTTTAACATCATTACTATAGAGTCTCCATTAATTGGAATCGTCTCCTGATACCCCCGCAAAACAAACCAGGAATGTGCTGTACAGCTGTACTGATACAGTATAGGTGCAAGGATGACACGTGTACAGAACCGTAAAATATTCTCTGTGGGTTTTGGAAGTGTTGTATCACAGTGAATGTACTATGAGACCTGCATAAAAACCTCGATAGCGAATGATAACGTTTAATTTGCATTCTTGCAAAACCTTATTCTTTCAAAATTACAAGACCTTGGTGAAAAAGTGCATTTGATCTGACAAAATGAAAGTAAAAACGTTCAAGTTCAATATTAATTTGTATTACATTAAAAAAATACACATTATAAAATAAAAATGCTTTTATATTATTTCTTAAAATATTTTTTTAATATATATTTTTTAAGATTTAAGAATTGGAACAAAACTTCCCATAAGAAATTGTACCATGGTACATTTAGGGTACCAGTACTATGGTATTTTTCACAGTACCATAGTACATATACCAGGGTACTTATACTGTATACCATGGTACTTTTAAGGTGCAGTTTGGTACGTTGAAACCTATTTTAACCTATGATGTTTTGACAGTAGTATGGTACAAGTGTGGTACTTTTAGGGTTACCATGGTACATAACACTGGTTATTAAAATATTATTGATAGATAAATAGGCACACTTTATTCATCCTGAAGAAGATTGCAGAGAAAATAGAAAGCCAACATAAAAAGTACAGGCTATTTAAAACATTTTAGGTTTTGGAATGAAACACGATTCACTAACCGGTTAACTCCAAATGTATTAATACGTGCATCAATACAGAATATGATCATAACAGTACAAATACAACAAGAACAACAACAATAATAATGATTTCACAGCCGAAGTTAAAGGGAGCAGGGCATTTAAATGGAGACTGGCTCGTGTTCATGATGCTGGTTCTGCTGGCCCACACCACACTGACCTTTCAGAATCTTTGCTGCATTAGGTAGCTTCTGTCTCATACAGGCTCTGATTTCTGCATGGGTCTTCTCGGGGAACACAACCTTTACTTCAGCTAATGAGAGAGAGCAGAAAAATTGTATTTACCTGAACAAAATAGACTAAACGATGATTTCAGAATATAACCTAAGCCATCAACACTCACCACTTATAGCTTCAGCCTCCTCTCAGGACAGGGGTGGCCTTGTTTCACCGTTAGACAAAGAGCCCAGGACACAGTGAGGTGCCATTATGCCGTAGTGTACAAGCCACGCATCAGATCATTTGTGTATTTTGCTGCAGTTGCCCGGGAACAGTGATTCCTCAATGTGATGAGCTGGACATCTTACAGAGGAAGACAACATTTGGAGAAACACGTGTGAGGAAACAATTGAGCTACCTGTGTGCTTGCTTGTGATACAGTACATGTGTGCACCTTCTGCTCAATTATAAAGCATTAGAACTGCAAATGTGTTTGGTGTTTGGTGGTAGAAGGAGTTCGAGGATGTTGTTCCTGGAATAGGTCTGGTTAGGGAAGCTGGGAGGGATACAATTAAATTCTTCAATGAAGCAACCATCTCAGGCAAATCTGGAATGACACTTGGAAGATAATTACAGTAAATTAATGTCACACTGGCCAAGTAAGTCCCAAACAATTGCTGGCATGGCAGGCTACAGAAACAATCATAACAGCTTGTTTTTATCAGCTGATACGACCGTAAACAAACAAAAAAATAACATACTTCTAAACATACTTAATGCCTGTCTGAGGTTCATATTTTCCTTCTCAAGCTGTTTTATTTTGACTTTAAGACTTTGCACCATCACGTTTTCTTCCTCTTCATCCTTCTTTTGTTCACAGGCCTGTTAGGTAAAATATATGCCTTTACTCAGTGGCCTGTGACAAATGACTATCACAATAACATAATATTTCTCGCCAATTATGTAGCCTATGGTCAAGGCAATCACCTGATGTTGACTTTCTTTATACAGATGCAGCCATTCAAAACGAGCGGGTTATACCGCGGTAAAACGCGGTGGGCATGTCCCGGTATAACACGGGTTACTGTATAATACCATATAATACCTCATAATACTGCAAGAAAGAAAATAGTATCCGGAATTAGCGCCAGGTGGAGCTAATAAGGCTCAACCTCTCATGTTTGAGCTGTCACCATCAAAGTCTTTACCGAAGATATTACTAATAGTATTATTAATGTATGACCTTGGACAAGCTGTAAACTCAAAGTATTACCCTGGTCCACATTCTTTGTAACTGTCTTCGTAAACGAAAATACTTTTTTTCATTGACAAAAAGTAACACCACAGCATTTCGTTGATCCAATCACGTATTCGTTTCCAATCATGCAAAGTAATTCTTGAGAATCTCCGATTCACCATGCCTTTCACATGCTCATAAAAGATATTAATTTAGGAACATAAACATATTACTATATGTAAACTGTACTGTATATGACTGGTCTTGCTATTTTAAAGAAAAATACACAACAGTATTCCATTTCTCCCTAAACATTTTAAGCATCAAAGTCTTACATGTGGTTATTTCGGAAACGTTTTTACGTGCTCCTTGCTCCTTCTGACCATGTTACTGTACGTTTATACAGTATTCAGTACTTTGTGAGAAAAGTGATAGTTTTAAGCTTTTCTGTGAATACACTCGATACTGGAGTAAACAGAAGCATACTTTTAGAATTTGATTAATAGGGAATATAATATGGAATCGCATATCTAAAGAAATTAATAACGATATAATTATATTCATGTACTGTAGCACAGTTGTACATACACATATCTATTGATATGTGTATGGCTGTTTCACCACTTGTCATATGACAGTATCAGAAGCGTGATGGTTTAAGTGCCCAACTTGTAAGTGATAGGTTGGGTGTTCAAATCCAGCTATCACAGCGAGTTTTCTTTTAAAAACCATTTCCTTGAAAAACTAAAAAAGCAATATTATGGACACTCTATTGACTTTTTTATATTTCTAAATATCACAACATGTTCGAATCTAAGTCATTTATTAACAACGGATAGTTTCAAACTGTTACTGATATCATTATCATCAATATGTGAAAAAAGTGAATCCTGTTTTTTATGGTCTGTAGCTCAAATCCTGCTTAACTAAAAATTAGACACAAGAAGAGTATTATTGGACAATGCTGTGAGGATAACGATATTAATTCAAAGATCTAAATATATTTAACGCATACGCCTGACATTAGAGAGTGTGTCTGTTCGCCTGCACGGTGATGTCGCCATCTTTCATGTCACACTGTCTGTGTGGTGAGACGCAGTGGTGGCCGGGCACGGTGTGGTGCGCTGGCAGCTGTGTGCTGTGATGCAGTGGTGGCCGGGCCCCGGTACCGCAGGACTGCTACAGATGCAGCCATTCAAAGTGCGCGGTACAGACACCGCAGTACAGATACCGCAGGTAAGATGACACGCGATACCGCGGTGCGTGATTGGTTGACCGACAGGGGCACTCGTGGTCCGTTGGTCTGTCGTAGAAAGACTTACTGTACTGTAAACGTCTTTACTGTGCCTGTTGTAGATATTGAATTTTACCACTGAAGGGAAATCTTAGTAGCTGAGCATTTAAAGAATAGGAGCATACTGTAACGCGTGTGAAGGCCATAAACGATATTAATTTTGGAACGTAAACATACAGTATATGGCTGGTCTTGGTACTTTAAAGAAAAAAATACGCACCAGTATTCCATTTCTCCCTAAACATTGTAAGCTTCGAAGTCTTTAACTAACGTGATACCGGAGTCAACAAGCATACTTTTAGAATTTGATTAAAAGGGAATATAATATGGAATCGCGTATCTAAAGAATTTAATAACGGTATGATTATATCCGTGTACTGCGGCAGGACTGTGTAGGGCTGTTTCGCCTACCTGATCATGTGAGCTGTCTTGTAGCCTACTGGTCTAAGTGCGTGACTACCAACTGGCAGGTTGTGTGTTTGAATCCAGCTGGTGCTGGACTCTTCATTTTTATTTATTTATTTTTTAATCGCGTAACATAAACATATTACCGTATGCAAACTGTACTGTATACAGTATGTATATGTATATTTAATGTCTTAACTGTGCCCGTTTAATTGAATTAAAAAAAATATTTAACACGAACATTAAGCTGCTTACATCTTCCGCCTGAGAACAGTCACCCGTTGCTACCCAACGCAGAATGGTGATTGGCTGACACCATCTGACACCCCTCTGATTGGAGAAAAAAGACGTGCTGGTGTGCTATACCAGGAAGAGGATTTCTTTCAATTCTAAACGTGTATTTTAAAAGTTTAAGAAGTAAAAACCTTACAGCGTACACAGATTTCTAAACTGATCAGGATCGTTATCTTTGTCTCATGCATAATAATGTTCACCGCTCTGTCCAGCAAATTAATAATAAACTTTATTTTATATAGCTTTTTAAACGAATAAGTAATTAGATTGCTCATAAACCTAATCACTTGCTTTTTCTTTTTATTTAGGCTCAGATTTCAACTATAGATCGTATTATTAATAACCATAATAACAACCAACCAACAAAAACAACCATATAAACATAATACCAACCAAAAACATGGATAACAACCACAATACAAAATCAAATAATCAAACCATTTTACACTCGCAAAGTCCTCCAATTATCATAATCCCGCCCCTTATGCAAAACCAAACCTTCCTCCCATCCCAGTTTATCCTGTTTATCATAAACAAAATCCACCTCAATTTTCAACATAAAGCATTACACAAAATCAATACCTCAACACTCCATACTCAACAACGATAATTCACAAACAGCCAGAACATGTAACTACACATTCCCAAACATACCTACTTTCCATAGCCCCGCCCCTTATGCAAAACCAACATCCCTCCCCTGTTCTCTCTCTCCCCTGGCGGTTGTAATTGTTTTTATTTTCAAATAAATTTTAGCAAAGTCATGTATTTTAAAAATCTTAAGATTTTTCTATTTATGTCTTTATTTAGTGGTTTCATTAGTGACAAAGGCTAAACTTTCTTGGAAAAATGTCTTTTATGTAAACCATGTTTGCTATTAATTCATTCAGGGCTAAAATATGTTCATTGTCTTCTAATGAAAGAAGGGTTCCTTTCGCCGTAGTCGAGAGCCTAGCCTTTAACTAGTAAGTACTGTATTTACTGGGTTTTTGAGGGAGGGGGGGTGTCTTTCACTGGAAATCTCGCCTCCTACTTTGAAAATACCCGTGAAACCGGTTCAATTCGTCACAGCCAGCACTCCTGCAGAGAGGGGGGTTGTACTTGCAGTGTATACAGTACACGCGTTATGCTCTTCGTTAATGTCTGTGAAGTTTTATTTAATCTCTGAGCCATACTGATTCTTCTGGAAGCACACCAGTATTCCACTTTCTCCCTAAACATTTTTAGGATCAGAGTCTTACATGTGGTTATTTCGAAAACGTTTGTACGTGCTCCTTCTTACCATGTTACTGTTTACCGTTACTGACCATATTAAGTTTAAGTGCCTGTGGGCACTTTTCCTGTCCGTGGGGGGTGGACCGTCTTTCATTAGAAGGTTAGTCTGTTCTACTCTGAGAATGTAGGGGGGGTGGGAAGTGCCCGCGGTCATTTAATTAGTATTAAAATCTTAGTTATCTTTCTAGTTCACAGGTTTGCATGCATAATTTAATTTTGAAAGCCACTGAGACATCAGGTACTACTGTTGTATTTATGAAAAAGAAACAAAACAAAAAACATACTAACAACTGTGCCATCCTACTCCTTAGTTAATACATTTTATTATTCATAAACAGTTAACATTGTTAGCAAAATATTTTGAATTATATTTAACCCTATTTTTTCTTTAGTTTTGTATTTAACTTATTATATGATAGACTTAATGTATATTAATGTATATTTGAACAATGAAAATATATTTTTACAAGATTTTACATTAAGCACTTAAAATTAATATGGTTAATAATAGTAAACTGTAACATGCTGTAACAAGATTGGTTAAACTTCGAAGAAAATCCTTTCAGAGAAAATGTTTCAGGTGTGAAGAACAAACCTGTTCCCACACACCCTGCCCCCACTACCATTAGAATATACACAAACATTTTAGCGTTTCATTCTGAGCAGAAGACCCTCACACCTGAAGAGTGCTGGCTGTGACGAATTAAACCGGTTTTACAGGTTTCAATCACAGATTGGGACTCAGTAAAGTAACACACAGCGCCACTGGATTTGATAATACTGTACCTAACCAAAATCCGCAATATGGAAACAGAACCTGTGTAATTGTTGATAGATGATGTACTCGTAACATTTTTTCAAGACGAACTACAACATTTAAAAAATGACTTGTATGTACTTGATATCTCTAATCAATCCACGGGTTCCAGCACAAAACGAAACTAAAACGCATACCGTTTAGCGCTTCTTATTAGTTGCTCAAAAGTAATTTGACCGTATGAAATGCATAATATAAACCTAGAAACATATACGTGAGCAGTACTTAAGCACTGTAGTATCGGTGTTAAGACATACCTCTCAAATACTGTAAATCAAGTTAAAAATATCTCAAGACCGATTCTGGTCATAATGAAACCATGTTTCGTGTATGTTTTCTTTTTCATCTTGAAATAACTCATTTCTAAATACCTTTTTCACTGTTAACATCTTGTAGCAACTTTGCGACAAAATATACACTCTGACAGTTCATCCTGCTACCAACATTAAATAAAACAAATCTTAAGATTTCTATATTTATGTCTTTATTTAGTGGTTTCATTCGAAGCTTACAATGTTTAGGGAGAAATGGAATACTGGTGCGTATTTTTTTCTTTAAAGTACCGAGACCAGCCATATACTGTATGTTTATGTTAAGATTTCCCTTCAGTGGTAAAATTAGATATGAATATTCAATACTTAAACGGGCACAGTTAAGACATTAAATATACATATACATATTGTATACAGTACAGTTTGCATACGGTAATATATTTATGTTACGCGATTAAAAAATAAATAAATAAAAATGAAGAGTCCAGCACCAGCTGGATTCGAACACACAACCTACCAGCTGGTAGTCACGCACCTAGACCAGTAGGCTACAAGACAGCTCGCATGATCAGGCAGGCGAAACAGCCCTACATAGCTCTGCCGCAGTACACGGATATAATCATACCGTTATTAAATTATTGAGATACGCGATTCCATATTATATTCCCTTTTAATCAAATTCTAAAAGTATGCTTGTTGACTCCGGTTTCACGTTAGTTAAAGACTTCGAAGCTTACAATGTTTAGGGAGAAATGGAATACCGGTGTGTATTTTTCCTTGTGATATTTTAAGCTCTAGTTGAATGATAGGTGTCGCATTTTAAATCATTTTCGTAGCTAGAAATTATGAAACGCCCTGTTAAAAGCAAGGAAGTTTTTATGCCCCGTTGAAGTAAAACAAAATGCCTGACAAAGTATGGCTTGGACAGATTCCAAGTGCTTGTACAAATGTGCTAAAGAAATTATACTTTGAGTATACAGCTTGTCCAAAGTCATCCATTATTAATACTATTAGTAATATCTTCAGTAAAGGCTTTGATGCATAAATATTTCTGATAAAGGTAGGTTGTGTACTTCTGTCCAACTGAGCAATCTTGCTTTCATAATATATACCAACATTTTAATGACTGATGATTAACATGCTGTAATACACAGTTCAAAATTAAAGGCTCAAATGCTGTACATGAGAGGTTAAGCCCCCCCTGGCGGTTTTACAAGGCGACGCCGGATAGTTAGTCACGTGACACACGTGACACGCGTGATACTGCGTGATACTGTGATACGCCCACCGGGGTATGCCGCGAAATACCTCACCCATTTTGAATGGCTGCATCTGTATCTTGTCTCAGCATCCGGTACATCAGTCTGTGATCCAACGAGGTAAGTTAAGGCGAGCAGCATCTTCAGGGTGAAACAGTACTCCCAGGATCTTAATGGGTTCCTGCACCACCATCAAACCACCAAACGTATCACTCCTGTCTCTCCAAGTGCCCCAGTACCTTATAGAGCTCTTATTCCTGTTTAAAGTAGCTCCCAGACAGTCTTCGAATTCTTGAGCTATACTGAGCACCCTGGCCAAGCTGTTTTCTGAGCTCAAAAACAGGGTGATATCGTCGGCATAGGCAATCACCTTAACCTGCCTCCCTTTGCTTCCTGGAACTATAACACCTTCTACTTGTCGGTCTGTCCGTATACGATCCAGGAATGGCTCTATATACCGGACATAGAGCAAGGGAGACAGAGGGCACCCTTACCGTACACCACACTCACCCCCATTCTCGCCAGGATCTCCCACAGAGCCCCGTGGTGGACTCTATCGAAAGCCGTGTTTTGATTCAAATTCACGAGCATCAAAGGTAGTCTTCTGTCACTCACCCATTCGGTGATGTCTCTTACCAACTACAGATTCCAGTCCATCCGCCTTCCAGCCACTTCATACGTTTGGTCTTCCCGCACCAGGTACGCCATGATGTTCCTCAGTCTCCTGCTCAAAACTCTAGCAAGGATCTTGTAATCTGTGCACGATAACTGTAGGGGTCTCCAATTATCAAGATGGGCCTTATCGTCCTTCTTCTTATAAATCAGGGTCAATATGCCCGTCTTCATTGAGGGGCTCAGCTCGCCCAGTTCTAAAATCTCCTTAAAAACCCTCAGCAAAACAGGCTCCAACTGCTCCCAAAAAACAATATAAAACTCAACGGGCAGGCCGTCAACACCTGGAACGGTGCCCTTCCGCAAACCCAACATGGCCGCCTTTATTTCTTCAGATGATAAAGGACAGTCCAGATCTTTGTCCTCCCAGTTCCTAATACGCACCTGTGCCATCAGTCCTCCACGCACCTGCTCATCCACCTTCTTCTCGGTGAAGAGAGCCTTGTAGTAATCTTGTAGTAATCTGACGCACACTCTATCAGGCTGGTAATATCTTCAGTCACCACACCATCCCTCCTGACCAGTTTCTCTATATAACTTTTTTCCTGTTGTTCTTTAACACGGCTGAAAAACTGGGCTGAGCACTGCTCGTCTTTCTCCAACTGGGTGCCCCTCAGACGGAACAAATAATCTTTAGCCCGCCGCAACCATTTCTCCCTCAACAGTGCACGTACTCTAGTAGAGGCCCTCAGATCGAAATCCCCGCTCCGGTTAGCCTCCATATAAATCTGATCTAGCTCCTGCTGAAGCCTGGTTAGTTCCTCCCTCTCTGCTCGTCTTCCGGCCGCACAGAAATCCATGGTGACCTTAGCAATGACCCTCTTGCAGTTCTTCCACCACCCAACTTCCGTCTTGAACTTCTCCCGCATTTCTTAAAGATGACCTAAAAGGCGCACAATCCTGACCCTGTACTCTCTGTCATCTAAAACCGTTTTGTTAAGTTTCCAAAAACCAGCTTTAAAGCCATTTTCTTTAACTTTGAAGGTCAGTACCAGCAACGCATGGTCCGAAAACCATGTAGATGTTACAGTTCTATTCCGAATCTCCAACCTTAATCCATGAAAAATGTAATCCAGACGCCTCTGCATCCTCGATTTATCCCATGTGTAGTGTTTAAATCCATGAAACCCATCTTTTAATTTAAACCCCCTAGTGATTTGTAAAAGTGAACTGACCCCACCACCCTGTGCGTCCACCAAATCCATATTAAAATCGCCTCCCACTATCAAACCTCTGTTCGTATAAAGAACAGGCTCTAGATCTTTCAAAAAGTTGCTCTGCAGCCTTCTATCTGCAGGCACATACACACTCACCAGTCTCAAAGCCATGTCTCTCCATGTGCCATCCACCACCAAAAGTCTGCCAGGGACAATTATTCTGGTATCACTCACAACAAACTCAGGGGAGCCACAAAGGACACCTATCCCTGATGAATGGACCCCTCCTACACTCCACCATGATCTTCCTTTTTTCCATTCTTTCTGAAATAGGTCCACATCCCTATTCCCTGCCAAGTGTACCTCTTGGAGAAAACAGATATAGGTGCGCTGGCAGCTGTGTGGTGTGACACAGTGTACAGTGTACCGTGCGGGCACGGTGCAGTGTGCTGGCAGCTATGTGGTGTGACGCAGTGTACGGTGCGGGCACGGTGAGGTGTGTTAGCAGCTGTGTGGTGTGACGCAGTGGTGGCTAGGCACGGTGAGGTGCGCTGGCAGCTGTGTGGTGTGACGCAGTGTATGGTGCGGGCACGGTACAGTGTGCTGGCAGCTGTGTGACGCAGTGGTGGCCAGCCACGGTGCGGTGCGCTGGCAGCTGTGTGGTGTGACACAGTGGTGGCTGGGCACGGTGCGGTGCGCTGGTAGCTGTGTGATGCAGTGGTGGCTGGGCACGGTGCGGTGCGGTGCGCTGGTAGCTGGTACCCTATTAATAAAATTCTAAAAGTATGCTTCTGTTTACTCCGATATCGAGCGTATTCGCAGAAAAGCTTAAAACTATCACTTTTCTCACAAAGTACTGAATACTGTATAAACGTATAGTAACATGGTCGGAATAATAATAATTGCTTACACTTATATATAGCGCTTTTCTGGACACTCCACTCAAAACGCTTTACAGGTAATGGGGACTCCCCTCCACCACCACCAGTGTGCAGCCCCACCTGGATGATGCGACGGCAGCCATAGTGCGCCAGAACACTCACCAAACATCAGCTAACAGTGGGGAGGAGAGCAGAGTAATGAATCCAATTCATAGATGGGGATTATTAGAAAGCCATGATTGGTAAGGGCCAATGGGAAATGGGGCCAAGACGCCGGGGTTACACCCCTACTCTTTTCGAGAAACGCCCTGGGATTTTTAATGACCACAGAGACTCAGGGCCTCAGTTTTAGATCTCATCCGAAGAACGGCACCTGTTTACAGTATAGTGTCCCCATCTTTATACTGGGGCATTAGGACCCACATGGACCGCAGGGTGAGCGCCCCCTGCTGGCCCCACTAAAACCTCTTCCAGCAGTAACCTTAGTTTTTCCCGGGAGGTCTCCCATCCAGGTACTGACCAGGCTCGCTAGTTGTGAGTTGCAGAGTGATATGGCTGCTGGCCATAAAAATGTGATCCCACACAACCCAGATGGGACTCGAACCCACAATCCCCAGCGCCGGAGGCTGATGCCTTATCCATTAGGCCACCCCAAAAGAAGCAAGGAGCACGTAAAAACGTTTCCGAAATAACCACATGTAAGACTGATGCTTAAAATGTTTAGGGAGAAATGGAATACTGGTGTGTATTTTTTCTTTAAAATACCAAGACCAGCAATATACAGTTTACAGAATATGTTTATGTTCCTAAATTAATATCGTTTATGACCTTTAGATGCGTTATGCTCCTTTTCTTTTTATGCTAAGCTACTAAAATGTCCTTTTAGTGGTAAAATTCCATATAAATATTCAATATTAAGCGGATTAAAACGTGCACAGTAAAGAGATTAAATGATTTAATCTTTCCACGACCGAACAACGCACCACAAGTGCCCCTGTCAGTCATTTTGGCCAGCCAATCACGTACCGCTGTATGACGCGTTGTGACGCGCTATGATGTAGGGATTTGCCCGCGGTACGGGTTGGTATGGCTGCATCTGTACTTCTGCAGGATGGTTCTGAAAAGAGTTCGATGTGGGCTTTATTTGTTTCTTTGTTGATGGTGCACTCCTAGAACAAAACTGGAATTAGGCCATTAGATTTACGCTCACTGACCTCTTTATTAGAAACACCTACCTATTAAAAACACCTTGTAGGTACACAGTTAGAGACTCTAGCTCATCTGCCTACCTAATGAAGTGGCCAGTGAGTGTACGTGTTTCTAATAAAGTGGTAGATGATGTTAAGTTAAAATTAAGTGTTTTTTTTTTACTTGGCATACCTCGGTGGACTCATTGTTCAACACTTTTCTCTTCTTAATACAGTGTCATTTTCCGAATTCCTCTGATGTCTCCTCTGTGCTTATCAGCCTGTTCCTTATTTCAATGAGTTCAGCCTTGTCCTCTGTAGGAGACGACACTCTGTAACTCACTTAACCCTGTACAACGAACCTTAGACTACTACTAAGGGGTCGCAGTCTAAAGAGTTAGCTAACCTTACAGGGAATGATCAGTAGCGAACTCTAATTAAGCTAGCAATTGATTCAAATAGTTACAATAATTATCGATAACTACTGCTTAACCTTACTAACGTGGGCCCATTTCCTCTAAGTTAGCAATGTTTGAATAACCCGAAAGTTCACTAAAAAGTATGTTGGGACTAAGTAGCGTTAACCTAGAGCTGAGGACACAAAGTAACGTTAGCTGTTAGCTAGTAATCACTGGCGCTTAAGAGCACTTCCCTCCTGTCTCAGGCACAGTGGCAGGGTGAGCCAGGCCGTCCTCCTGACGAGTTGAGGGTTTATCCAGCATACCAGGGATTCTCTGTCATGCTCATCCGGAGTGTATTCTCCCTCTATCACCTTTAGCTTGCCCACATCTGTGGCACCATTGTGAAAAACTAAAGGTGCGTACATATTGTTATGCTAGCTACAGCGATGCCGGCTGACACAGTAAATGTCCGTTACGTCAGTTGCTACTTGTTCGCGAGAGAACATCTAAAATACTGACGCCAGCGCGGGAGTTCTATACGCGCAGCTCTCTCGTTTATACCAGGAACAAGTTACAAAAATATAGCCACACATGCTGAAATTAAAAAAAAATTAAACAGTATCTATCATATGACAGAGAACTACAAAGCTGTATCACGCAGCTTATTTATATTTCCATGTTCATTTGTTTGTAAATGATTTATTAAGTGAAAACCTTACAATAATTATCTTTGAGACCCGTTTCTGTAGCCCAGTTCCAACCTGTGAGGTACATGTGAACCAGTGCTCAGGCTCTGTGTGTCTGCAATATGGCGACAGTAAAACATCAGTATCTTTTTAGAGAGGTTCATGACAACTTTTACAGGTCATTCACTTGTATGTGTTTTATCTACCACACTCGGCTACAGTATATTGTATGTATGCAGTACACCCCACCCCAAGACACTTCCTATCCCCAGGACTATTAACGAGAACTTTTCCATCCTGCAGGATTATCCCTCCATTTGCACTGTGGTAAAACAAACCATGGTACACTATGGTACAACGAATGTACCACAGTGTACACTTAAATGTACCGTGGTACTATTATGGAACTGTACATACCATAGTACACTATGGTACAATGAATGAACCACAGTACTCACAGATGTACCATAGTATATATCATAATGTACCATGATACATACCGTATCGTACCCCAGAGTAATAAAGTGTACCACGGTATGTACCATGGTATACCATGGTAAAATTTCTTTTACCTAACTTACACTGTTTCAAACTGCTTCTTCCTTTAAATGGAATCACTTGCTCATCCACACACAGACAGTTCCTTCGGTATTTCCTCTAAGTAGGCCAAATAATTTCCTTATTTTGATGAAGAGGTGGGTGTTGTCATCTGGTATTTTGGAGTTGTCTGTGAAGTGGAGGTGTTTTTTTATGACCTCCCAGCGGTGAAGTGACATCACATCTGCAACCTGTGGCCCAGTATTGCCGTGGGTCAGGCATTGCACTGAGGGAAATAGAGGGACATGTGCCTAAGAGCTGCTCCAATGCCTTGACATCCAGCTGAAGCAGAGAGCTAATGTCATTCTGGCGTGTTATCATCAACTAGAGATGTGAAATACACTTTACAGAGGAGACAGTGGATGGTGGTACTAAGAAAAGCAGAGGGGTGAAGAATGGAATCAGTTAAGTAAAGACTTTTCTGAAGAAGAGGGTTTTGAGTCTGGATTTGAAGGAGTTTAGAGAAGGTGACTCTCTGATGTCCCTGGGCAGAGAGTTCCAGAGCTTGGGGGCATAACAGGAGAAGGCTCTGTCACCCATACAATGTAGACGGGCTTGGGGGACAGTTAGGAGATCGAAGCGAAGGTTGCAAGGTGGGGAGTAGGGCGATAATAGTTCAGACCGGTAGTGAGGTGCCAAGCCGTACAGAGCCTTATAGGTGAGCATGAGGATTTTAAAGTCCACATGGAATTTGACAGGAAGCCAGTGCAGGGACTCCAGGATAGGAGTAATGTGATCACTTGCACTAGACTTGGTCAGGATTCTGGCTGCTGAATTTTGGACATAGTAGAGTTTGTTCAGTGTAGATTTAGATACCCAGTGAGTAGAGCATTACAGTAGTCAATTCGAGAGAACACAAATGTGTTGATCAGTTTTTCGGCCACAGTTAGTGATAGCATAGGGCATAGTCTAGCGATATTTCTGAGGTGAAAAAAAGATGTTTTGACAATATGCTGGACATCTGGGTCAAATGTTAAGCCAGAATTGAATATCACCCCAAGGTTTTTCCATTTAGACTGAAGCAAAAGTACAGAACCATCTACAGATAGGGTTACAGGATTGGCTTTACGAAGTTGATGGGGGGTGCCAATAAGCATGACTTCAGTCTTTTCACGATTAAAATGAAGGAAATTAGGAGTCATCCAAGTTTTTATGTCAGTGTTGCAATTAGATAGAATAGAGACAGCCACATCAGTGTCAGGTTTGGTATGGATGTATATTTGAGTATCGTAGCTGAGGCCATGTGATCTTAAAAGCTAATCAAGTGGATACATGTAAATGCTGAAGAGCAAGGGGTCCAGTTTTGAGCCCTGAGGAACACCAGACTTAACAAGACCAATTTCAGACCTGTACCCATTAAGAGAGACAAAGTAACAGTGATCAGTGAGGTAAGACTTGAAACATTTGAGAGCAGTGTCAGAAACTCCAAACACAGTCTCGAGACGAGAAAGTAAGATGTCATGGTCAACAGTGTCAGAAGCAGCACTGAAATCAAGAAGGGTGAGTATAGAAAGAGAACCAGAATCAGAAGCTATTAGATCTGTAGTGACTTTGATCAGGGCAGTTTCTGTGCTGTGAAGTTGACGGAAGCCAGATTGGAGGGGTTTGAAAAGGTTGTCATGAGGTGGTTATGTAACTGAAGTGTGCAGCACATTCTAGAATTTTTCCAAGAAAGGGTAAGTTGGAGATGGGGCGAAAATTGTTAAGAGCCATGTTAGGCTTTTTTGGAATGGGGGTAATAGCAGCAGTTTTGAGGACCGTTGGTACAATGCCAGTGCTCATGGATACATTTATAATATTGAAGACAATGGGGCAGAGAGAAGAGAAACAGGACTGATCCAAAGTGGTGGGAATCGGATCTAAAATAGATGTGGTGGGTTTCATGCGCGTAACTAGTTTATTGAGGGATGCTGAGTCAAGAAGACAGAAGCTGGAGAGAAGGGAACCAGAAAAGTTGGATGAGGAGGGAGGAGGTGTGGAAATGATATGTGTAGTGGAGAGAATGTGATGTCGGATATTGTCAATCTTGGAGCTAAAGAAATCTAAGAATGTGTTGCAAAGTTGCGATGAGGCAGGTAATGTGGTGGGGCAGTTTGGCTTGAGCAATATTTACTCAAATTACGTAATTACCGATAAAATAACTAATGTCACCTAAAGCATCAACACATTGTGAAAAAAACCATAACGCTGTAAGTACAATACTTTTTCAAAAACTCATAAATCTACCAATAAGATTTTCTTCCTACTGTGCCCAACATGAAGTGGGTGTGTAAACGTCAACAGCCATATCACCCTGCAACTCACAACTGGCAGCCCACTGAAGCTCAGCAGGTGTTAGCCTGGTCAATACCTGGATAAGAGACTTCCTGGGAAAAACTAAGGTTGTTGCTGGAAGAGGTGTTAGTGGGGCCAGCAGGGGGCACTCACCCTGTGGTCTGTGTGGGTCCTAATGCCCCAGTATAGTGATGGGGACACTATACTGTAAACAGGCACTGTCCTTCAGATGAGACGTAAAACCGAGGTCCTGACTCTCTGTGGTCATTAAAAAGCCCAGTGCATTTCTCGAAAAGAGTAGGGGTGTAACCCTGGCATCCTGGCCAAATTTCCCATTGGCCCTTACCAATCATGGCCTCCTAATAATCCCCAACTATGAATTGGCTTCATTACTCTGCTCTTCTCCCCACCGAGAGCTGGTGTGTGGTGAGCGTTCTGGCGCACTATGTCTGCTGTCGCATCATCCAGGTGGATGCTGCACATTGGTGGTGGTAGAGGGGAGTCCCCATTACCTGTAAAAGCGCTTTGAGTGGAGTGTCCAGAAAAGTGCTATATAAGTGTAAGCAATTATTATTATTATTATAAACAAAACAAGGTTGCCATAGAAATGAGCAATGCCATCTGCTGGTGTAGACTTGAAACTACAACAGGTGTTTTAGATCCTACACTGTACATTAATGACTTACTATGCCTCGAAACAAATTTAAATGCATATTTTTTATTTGTATGTTTAAACATACACCATACCACAGAGGGTTAAAGGATAAGCAAGATTATACATTATAAACTAAAAATAAGGAATTATGCCAGAGATGGATCATATTTATCAGATCTAGGCTGTCAGGTTATGACCTATTTGTAACCTAGATACTAGTAGTGAATATTTTCTACACCACAGAGAATATAATATCATACCAGCAGGTTTTGATTGTCCATGTTGTCAAGGACTCGCTCATGTGTACAGAACTCTTCCACTGTGCTCAGCCATATACTGGAAATGTGCACCATCTTCTTCTGATTGTTGCAACTGCAACTCTGGTGCAGTGAATTCCAGCTCATCTTCGCAGTAACACTCAGACGTCCACTCCCTGCTGATAAGTCTGAGGCACCCATCAAAAATGTTCACTGATTAAGAAGTTTACGAAGGTCATCATTATTATCAGAATGTGGATTTTGAGGATGAAATTTCATCATCTTCGGGTAGTGATCTTCTGTTCTGAGCTCTCTGTTGTTAACTGCTGGACAGTCTGTATCATCGATGATAGGAAGCTTCTCTTGTCATCAGCCTCCTCTTGTGAGCTATCAAGCTCAACATCACAAGCTCCTTCACTACCACTCAGAGGTGAGAGCAGATTTATTTCACCACAAAGATTCAATACACGTGAATTCACAGTTAGGATTATTTTGGTGATAAAGCTCGGTGTCGAATGAGCTTAGTTCGTGAGAAAGTCTGTATGCAGCAGAGTGTGCAATTTGGTGAGTCAAACCTTGAAATGCTGTTACAAATTCTTGATGATTGAGGTCAACCAGTCTGACACTTAGATGGTCCACAGTGACACATCTGTGCTCATCACTAGTAGGTCTGCAGAGAGGATAAATTGGAAGGAAGTAATAATTACTTAAAAGTGGAAGCAGCCAACAGAGTTGTGGCCGATTTCAATTCCAATTGTAAAACCTATGGGACAGTAGTGATATCTAATTGCACACCTATAGCTCAAATGGATTGAAAATTAAGGGGTGGGGGCATTTTTTACAATATGTCTTTGAAGTGTCTGAATCATTACACTCCGTGAAAAAATATGACTTCAACTGAACGTTTCCTGTTGCTATTTCTTAGCCCATTGTTCTTTACAGAACTGCTTTAACCTGGTGACGTTTAAGGACTGTGAATGAGGGTCCAGGACTGGACGGCTGCTACTGCACTGGCTGTGGCCTTATCCCTGATAAACCCATCTTACTAAACTCCTGATATAAGCAGGAGTTCGGCTTGATAAACTCAATAGGAGAAATCTGTTGATAAATTCAATCTAAAACTTTCTTTGGGCTCCTCATACATAACTTTACAATTCCACAGTTCCCATTTCTACTATCTCCTAGGTTTCTCCACCGGTACACCTTCAGGACTGTTACCCAAAAACCTAAAATGTCGTGTGAAAGCTCCTCCACTTTTCCCTTTTTTAGGTTTTCCATGATGATTTAAACTGTCCTGTTTCAGCACATCCACTACTCTTGTTCCACCACCAGAGGGTGTCCTGTTTTGCTTCCTTCCATGCAGAGCGGTGGCTCTGTGGCTCAGCATCTGTGCCTGTGGCTGGAAGGTTGCCAGTTTGAATCCCGTGGCCAGAAGAGGAATCCTACTCCGTTGGGCCCCTGAGGAAGGCCCTTCACCCCAGCTGCTCCAGGGGCGCGGTATAAGTGCCTGACCCTGCGCTCTGACCCCAAACTCTTTGTCTGTGCTTCTCTTAGAGAGCAAGCTGGGGTATGTGAAAAGACAAATTCCTGATGCAAGAACTTGTATATTGCCAATAAAGTGATCTTATCTTGAATCCAGCCTAATTCAATTTTTAGAGTAGTTGTCAGCAAATGTACTTCCTCCATAATCACATTTTAAGTTTTGTGTTCCTACAGAAACTTCTTTATCTGTATACTGATCACCCCCCCCCCCCCCCACTTGCTACCCTCATCTATTTTTGGAGCTTATCCAGCAGAGTGTGTTTCTGTGCAGTCCCTTCACCCTGCAAAACTTCTTCAGAGCACGTCTGTCACAGAGCATGGGAAATATACATTACTAAACTAACGTCATTCATGTGCCTAACTGCTTCATTGTCAATTCATTGTCAATCTTTAAAAAAAGATAAAATATAAAAATAGTGAATTGTAGTCATAGAATGTAGATAGATACTTTATTGATCCCGTGAGGGAAATTGCAGTGCAACATCAGCTTAACACAGACAACACAGCACAGTGTAACGAATGATACAATAATAATATAATACAATCAGTACAGTGAGAAGTGCACTAAGAAGAGTTTCTCACAGTCCAGAACACACAAAGAACAGAACAGAACAGTACACAAAAAGTCATATCGCACAATATAAATATAAATAAATAAAAACATACTAGAATATATCCAAGAAATCTGCATATTTAATATCAGTATGCCATTCTGTTTGCCATCTTTGTGGTGATTATATTCCTGTTTTGTTCCTCTTGTGGGTTTTTCTGTATTGATGCTTGTAATGATATTTCAGGTGCAGTTCCATTCCGTTATGCAATGGTGTTTGGGGCTTTACTCTTCATCTGGATGGCTTTGGTCCGTGGGTTAACCTATTCAGCCATTTTGGTGGTGAGAGATTTGTTGATTTTTCTTGCTTTTTATAGTTGGTGTGTTACTTTGTACTTCTCTGCATTTGGCAGCTATTGTTTTGTTTCGCCTATGTGTTTGTTGGTTTTGGTGCTGAACTTATTGGCGTTGAGCAGGTTGGTGTTTTTGGTTTTAAATTTCAACATTCATCTTCATACCAAATCTTCAATGTTGTCATTGGCTTCTTGGATTCATTCTTCCTTTCAAATGTCAGGATGAGCATGGCGTCTGTGTTGTGACAGCCTGTCTGGGTTTGGAAGTGCAATCTGCACGCATCGCATTGCAGTGGCTCTATGGCTAAGTAGCTGTGCTTGTGGCTGGAAGGTTGCCAGTTCAAATCCTGCAGCCAGCAGAGGAATCCTACTCTGTTGGGCCCCTGAACAAGGCCCTTCACCCCAGCTGCTCCAGGGGTGCTGTACAATGGCTGACCCTGTGCTCTGACCCCAGGCTGCTCTCCCTATCTGTGTGTCTGTGTCTCATGGAGAGCAAACTGGGGTGTGCAAAAAGATGAATTCCTGATAAAAGAAATTGTACAGGGCTAATAAAGTGATGTTATGTTATTTCCATTCTCCCTCACTATTCTTTACGATTGACCTTCCTTTGCACTTGGGGAGATGGCATTGGATGGAATGAAGGTTATAGCCTGTTTTGTGAGTCGTTGTGTTTGAGAGTATGGAGGTTCAATGCCCTCCTGGGCTTTCCTAGCAGATTTCACATGTGAGAGGTTGTCATCTGGAAGGAGGATGGTAATGGTTTGGCCACCTTGCCCACTCAGGAAGGCTGGTTCTTTGAATGACTTGTCGAGCTCCAGGGTGTCTCAGGTTCCTTTGATGAAGTTAGGACATGGGGAGCCGTCAAGTCATCTTGGAAGTTAGTATTGTAGGCTTCTATATTGTCTTAGGTGTCTTTCAAGGTTATGAGCTTAGCTCTGGTGTTGGGGAATCTCTTCTCTTGACTTGGGAATCACCTGGCTTGTTTTGTTCATGGCCAAATGGTTTTATGGCTGTGTCTGTACAACTCTTATCTGTCCTTGAGAGAAAGGGTCAAAGTTCTTGTAGCCTTTGTGGCACCACAAAGAATTGAAGTGCTCCATTATTCAGGCATGTTCCCAATGGGGAGTGCGTGCAGACTTACTTGTTAGCAAGAACTGAGTATACACCCTAATATAAAATAGTAGTTCAGGTGGGTAGCTGCGTCAGCATGCGTAGGCTGCAAAGGAACAAGTAATAGGTTTATTCCATGCTGAAAAAAAGAAGAAAGAGAACACAACGTTTCGGCCGTGGAGCCTTCTTCATGTGTGAGAGAGACAGGGCAGTAGGCAAAGGTAAAGTAGCGGGAGAACAAAGGTTGAGAGGGAGGAGGAGTGAGAGGCGGGAGCAGGGGACAGAAAGAGAGGCCAATCAAGAGGTGTGAAGTCAGAATGGGTGCAGAGAGGTGTGAAATGAAACTTCCAATGAATTGAGAAAATTTAAAAGAACAGTAATCTGTCGTTAAGGGAAGGGAGAATGTGTGATCCTAGCTGCAGAATAATATAAAATAGCATGACTTACAGTTTGTATCTTTTGCTTTATAATGTTATTGTTCATATGATAATTATGGAAAATATTTAATGGCAATAAGAAACGAATATAACAAATGTTTAAAAAACATATCACCTTTCAATTAAATTCAATTTATTTTTATATAGCGCCTAAGGTTGCCTCAAGGCGCTTAACAATGCAATTGACGATACAAATAATTCTGTCTTCCCATGTGACACTGACAAACTGAGACAGATTCCCAAATGCCTTCAGCTGCTGTTTCCTTCCAAGAATATATCAGCTGCTCTAGATGCCTTGATTTTTCAGATCGTATTTGATGTTGCCTTTAATTTGCTGATGTTACTCTTTTGTTTTACAGAACAGGCGGTTTTGATTAGTGTTGCCTTGGCCATTCAGCAAAAAAGTGTTTTCAAGAAGTGAAATGAGGACCATGAAGTGGGATGGTGTTTATGTAAGACTGCAGCCACAGTGACTTTAGAAATTTGCCAGCAAAGCTGTAAATTTGAAGTTGAAAAGAAGAAATGGTGAAGTACACTGCTAAGAAACAGGCGTGGTTTGCTGTGCAAGAGCTGACATGAGGTGTTAGCATCTATAAAACAAGGTAGAGGCTTGGGAACAAGGGGGTGTCTGCCTAGATGCTATAGAGTCAATGACATTGAGTATTCAGGCACGTGGGTGAGGGAGGGAGAAGGAATTCTGGGAGGGAAGGATCTGAGAGTTCCTGATGACCCCGAGAACCAGAGTGAGCTGAGAGAGACACACCTGAAGAAGGCACCAGCCGAAACGTTGTCACACTGGTCACAATTAAACTCATCTCAAACCTTCTTTAAACTTCACTATGACCCCTTACATCCCTACAGGCTGGTCTTATTCCTCTAAACTTCTCTTGCCTTCCCAAAGTTTCCTCTGTAGTCCAGTTCTCACAGCTCTTTAATAGTGTCTTTCACCCAAGTGTGTTAGATTTCTCAAAAAGCATAAAATATCATATTAATGGAAGAGAAATTATTGGGGTGAAATTAAAAGTAAATCTTTAGTATACTCCACCCTTTTTTAAGACAAAAGGTCCATTTCTCTTCTCTTGGTTAGAAAGACAGGACAGAGGCCTAAGAATGAATGCGAATTTTAGTCATGATTCATTCTGTGGCACGTTGTTGTTAACTCTTCACAGTCTTTCTCTTGCACAAGATTTTCAACCTGACTCACTCCATAGAGCCTAGCTCTCATTAAACACGCACTCTCACTATCTCGATTTCTTATTCTATATTTACAGTACGACTCTCACTCTTCTGTCTCTCTTTCTCAGATCCCAGAATTCCTCTTCTCCCTCCCTCACCCATGCGCCTGCAGGTTATACAATACAAAGTATTCAATATCATTGACCCCATAGCATCTAGACAGATACCCCCTTATTACCCAAGCTTTCACCTTGTCTTACACACCTGAAGAGGGTGAACAGCCAAAATGTTGTGTCTTTTTTCTCATTTTAGCAGGAATGAACCTTTACCTGTTCCTTTGCAGCCTACACTACTTGCACTTCTTTAATTACAACAGTATTACAAAGGGTTTTATAGTCCAGACATGGTCACCCTATGTTATTACCAGGAATAGGTAATGGCCCAGTGGCTCTTCCTGATGTGTTTGAGGTGTCACATACAACAGTAAGTGTCTGATCAAAATTCTCTCAGGTCAGATCATGAGTAATGACCCCAGACCAGAGTCAGATTTCTACAAACCATTGCTGTGAGACTGATTTTTGATGTTGATGAATTTGATGAATTTATTTGTGTGAGAATTATTATATACAAGATTGATTGAGTTTAATCAATATTGATTAACCCTATTATTATTGTCACGACCACCAACCTGCCCAGACCAGTCCCCAGGAGGACTAATCAGTACAAGTAGCAGGGTGATAATTACAAATGCCCCCACACGTGTTAATTCAACATCAGATGCCCTACCGGGCGGCGGGCGGCGCTATTTAAGCCTCTCCAACCCGCGTATTGCTGCTCGGTATTGAGTAACTCCTCGAGAGCTCTACCTAGCGTTTACTATATCTTTTGTCTTCCTGGATTATCGACTACCCTTTTTGCCTTCGGTCTTCGGATTTCGTCTTGCTCCTCGGATAGTTTGCCACCAGTGTCTTTACCGGATTTCGACCTACCTTTCTCCCTCTGACTACAATCTGGCTCCTTGTTTCGGATTGTTAGTTGCCGTGACTCCCACCTACTCCTGCATCTGGACAGGATCCCTATCTCCTCTCCAGAGTATCGTTACAATTATTTAATGTGTAAACACAGATCCATATATATATACTGTATATATTCACTCTATATATATTCTCTCTTGATTTGGTTTATTTTAAAAACATTATAACTGTATTAATAACATTGTCTGTTGTATTGAATGAAAGCTGTTGTTTTTTTTGTGGCCGCTGTTAAGGAATTTAAGTCTAAAGAATGAAAGAACAGATTAAAAAGATGAGAGATATAAAAACTTTTCACAGGAGAAATGCAGGAAAGGACAAAGGAAAGAGTCTGAGATATAAAAAGATTATTCTGGATGATATATGACTAATACATTAAATAGTTCAGGTGGGGAGCTGCGTCAGCATGCGTAGGCTACAAAGGAACAAGTAACAGGTTTATTCCATGCTGAAAAGAGAAGAAAGGAAACACAACATTTCGTCTGTGGAGCCTTCTTCAGGTGTGAGAAAGATAGGGCAGAGAGCAAAGAACATTGATACGTGAAATATTCACTCAACAAGAAACATAGCAACAATATACATCAGGCTGAAGGGGTATGTTAAATAACAATACCAAGGAAGAGGCAAAGGGTTACAGGTATTAGTAATATGTAAGACCTTAAGATATTCTACTACGTGAAGTTGAGAAAGAAGGAAGTTATAGGCCAACAGTAAAATATTCAGTAGCAGCAGGTTTGGAAATCGAGCCGGGGTGGATACGTGAGCAGGATGGAAAGAGAGCTGCAGTCAACAGTTCTAGTTCGGAAGGAGCCAAGAGACTGGGTGGAGGACTAAGGAGATGACCGAGGTGTCGTCCTCAGATTGTGGGGTTTGCTGCTGAAGGGGACTTGGAATTGTTTTTATAACTGAGATAGATGAATACCTGAGTTCTGAAGCGCAATGAGTAAGAGTTTTGGCTCAGCATAAAGATAGTGGATAAAAAGAAAACACGCATTTTGGGGCAATTACAGGTCACCAATAATCATGTTGGACGCTAGGGGACAGGTGAAGAGAGGCCAGTATGGGACAGAGAGAGAAGTATGAGAAAAGAGAAAGAGACAAATGTACTGGGAAAACAAGTGTGTGGTTGAAAGGAACAGATACAGGAAGGATCTCTTTACTGAAACCATTGCGGGTGAGGAGGAGAAGGGATGTTAGCAGAAAGGGGAACAAAAACAGAAGGACACGCAATGTAGTGACATCAACTCAACACACAGCAATACACAGCAAGCCTATAAAAAAATTGTCCATGTGTAGTGTAAGTACCCTTACACTTATAGAGCACTTTCTGAGCAGTCAAAGCGCTTTACAGGTAATAGGGATCCCCTCCACCACCCCCAGTGTGCAGCCCCACCTGGATGATGCGACGGCAGCCATAGTGCGCCAGAACGCTCACCACACACCAGCTCTCAGTGGGGAGGAGAGCAGAGTAATGAAGCCAATTCATAGATGGGGATTATTAGGAGGCCATGACTGGTAAAGGCCAATGGAAAATTTGGCCAGGACACCAGTGTAACGTTGACATAGCCAAAATTAAATGTAGTGCACTCTCTGAAGGCACCAGTTCTGTAGGGTTTGGGCATTTACTGGGACAATTATTAATCGTAGCAGTAAATCACAAAGTTGATTCTTTTGATGGCTTTAGAATCCAACCATGCGACATAACTCAAACAACGCACACACACAGGTACTAAAACACGAGGATACATTTATTAATACATAGAATATGCATATAAAACTAACAGATCTTATCGAGAGGGTTATCAGAATACAAAAGATATATATTCAATCAGTTACGAAGTGTTACACATATCAAGAGGACATACGTTCAGTATATCATTCATTTAGACCGTTTCGTAAATGAACTTGGTTATAACTTCTACATTAGATACTCAAAACAAGTACATAACTCTTAGGAATTAAACTGATATCAACTGGTTGGGATAACAATTGAATTCTCGAGGTGTAATGCAGTGAAGTTGAATACTCATCCAATCTCTGGGGATTCAGATCTCCTGCGGGCACAAACAAACAGTTGCAGGCTGTTGCTGTCCAATCCGCGCTCTCTGGCTCGGTGCCAGGCTGTGCTGTGCGGCTTGCGACAGTGCGCTGAAGATGCTCACTGACCGGCTAGTTAGTGTTGGCTTTAACTAGCAAAGTTTGTGCACAGGAGAAAAGATGACTGTGTGTCCCAGGAAGTCAGGAAGAGGACCGGTTCATTCCTGATGAAGAGCTAGTTCTGAATAGTGATTCAGCTGTCCACAGTTCCGACCTGTTCACGAGGCTTGCTGCTGATGCTAACCTCGGGTGGATCCTCTGGTTACTCTCTGGCAACCTCCGCTCTCGACTCTTAGAACAAAGGAAAGTTCTGGCACTCGGACCCACTGGCCGTTCCGTGGTTGTCCGGGCTGAGTCTCAGGATGGTCAGGAGGCGCGCTGCGAGAATGTCCTGCCCTTGGGAGCCTTCTGCTCCTGGGCCGTCCTGCCCTGGAATTCTCCTTTGAATTCCCTTTAGCAAAGTCCACAGAATTCTCCACAAAATCTTACTGAATCTCCCAGGCTCTCTGTGTTGCCTGTTTTTACCTGGAGGAACTTCAGCTCGTTGATTGGCTGAAAGTTCCATGGGCATCAGAGTCCCACGTGGGTTACTCGGCCCTACCAGTCCCTGATTGGTTGATCAAGGTGAGATATGAGTCACTTACTCCTGACACTTAGGAATGCAGTCCAGATGTCCATATGGCACTCCCTAGACAGATAGGCGCCAATGGATGACCATTGATCATGATATCCAGGCTTAGCTAAGTGCATCCCCCTTTGGGAGCTGTCCTAGGAAACCTTATCAAAGGAAACCTTAAATCAGCCTGCATGAATAGTTTCTCTGTGGCTGCACCACAGAGATGAACAGAGAGATGAGGCCTAATTTGGGAAAGCTCAGAAACACTTAATTCTGCCTTATTAATAAGCCTCGCCGCTACACCAGGGTAACACCCCTACTCTTTTAAAGAAACGCCATGGCATTTTTTATGACCACAGAGAGTCAGGACCTCTGTGTTATGTCTCATCTGAAGGATGGAGCCTTTTTACTTTATAGTGTTTCTGTCACTATACTGGGGCATTAGAACACTCATTTCAGTACCTCTAGTCCTATCTTCAGGATCTAAATGAACTACACTCATACCCATGTATCCGAACCACCCTAAACATATAATACCATACAGACCATTATATCAAGCTTAGTGAACAATGCTCAATAAGCCAACTATAGTGGTAAAATAATTAATGATATCATATTTCCATTTCATTCTTCTGTAGATGTGCATACGGTTGTACTATTACGCTGAAGAATCTTTTTCTCTTCCTTAAGACCTTATAATGAACATTTCAGAAATGAGGACAGGACATTAGCTAGCCAATACGATAAAGGAATTACTTTTTTTTCTAATTCTTTAGCACATTTGTACAAGCACTTGGAATCTGTCCAAGCCCTACTTTGCCAGGCATTTTCTTTAACTGTAACGGACATAAAAACTCCCTTGCTTTTAACAGAGCGTTTCATAATTTCTAACTACGAAAATTATTTAAACTGCGACACATCATTCAACCAGAGCTCAAAATATCACAAGAATCCTCAAGAGCACAGCAAAGACTGTATTAAAAGATACTTGTATCAGATACATGAGAATCCAAGCTTTTTTTATCTACGCTTTCTTTTCCGTATACCAGAGATTATGGTACCACTTCAGAAGGGTGTCAGCCAGTCAGATTCCAGGAATCGGCACTTTAAAGAAAAAATACACAACAGTATTCCATTTCTCCCTATACATTTTAAGCATCGAAGTCTTTAACTAACATGTGAAATAGCATGTAAAAAAGTGGTAGTTTTAAGCTTTTCTGCTAATATAATATGGAAACGTGTAACGGAAATTAATAACGATATAATTATATTCGTGTACTGTGACAGGGCTGTTTCACCTCTCCTCATGTGACTTCCTCAGTAGCCTGCTGGTCTATGTGCCTGATTAGCAACCCACAGGTTGTGTGTTAATATCCAGCTGGTGCTGCGACTTTTCTTTTAAAAAACAGTTCTTTGAAAAAATAGAATAGCAATATTATGGACAATTAATTGACTTTTTATATTTCTAAATATCACAACATGATCGAATTTAAGTCATTTTTAATAACAATGAATAGTCACCTATTTTCCTTCTGACACCTGTCCCTGCTTCTATCGTGTGTGTGTGTGGGGGGGGGATTTTAAATCTGAAGGGATTTAAAAGGTTATTAATCATATCTTCGGTGTCTCATCTTCCCAGTGTAGCTGATCTTTTGCTGCCTGGGTAAACTATCACAAAGCTTTAGAGAACTTAACATTTCTATAATCAACAAATTGTAAATACGATGTTTACATTGGCATTATTAGTTTTTCACTTGGGTGTATGGAGGATTGTCAGCTGTCACTGAGTGTAGACCCCTCCCCTCTTAGGCTGCGCAAATGATCTTTTACATTTTTATAGAGAAATGAAGGCTGTACATTTATATTGATTTAAATCGCGTTGTAGTGGTTTGATGGGTTTACTGAGACAATTATTAATTGTAGCAGTAATCACGAGGTTGTTCGTTGGGGCTTTTAGAAAATCAATCGTCAGAACAACTAACAACGCACACACACGGGTTCAATACACGGGATACATTTATTAATATAAACTGTGCACCAAACATATACTAGTCTGCCTGGATACGAGTGGCAGACCTTACTGTGAGGGTTATCAATATACAAGGTATATAATCTTGAAGAGATGCAAACACAAAGAGATACACAACAGAGAATATATGTCAATATATATCGTTCGGTTACCAAATCGCTAATCAGTGTTATTACCCACTGTTACTCTAAACTCGGAAGTAAATACATTACTCATGAATTAAATTAATAACAACTTGTGTTGAGGTACAATTGAATTCTCGAGACGCAATGTAGAACATGGGGTTTACTTATCCACTGTGTTTGGATTTGGAATTTCCCGGCACGAACACCAAACCAGCTGACAGGCTCTGTTGCAGCCTCTGTTCCAGCGGTTGTCCAATGGGCATTGTGTCGGCATCCTCTGGCTACCGGCTGAAGAAAGATGTGAAGACGGGGGTTTGAATTTAATCTTTTCTGTAGGGGGTTTAGACTTCCAAGTCACAAGCTGGGGTTTATGGCAGGAAAGGGGGTTAACTGATAAGGATTGCAGATGCCAGCTAGGAACCCCCCTGGGTGTAATGTTAAACTGACCATTTGCCCAGAACATCGTAAACTGGCCAAATACCATGAACCCCCCTCTTTACCATCAGACCGAGTGACGTCAGAAACGGAGAAGAAAACTGTATATAACCCAAAAGTTTGTAACAGTACGGGGAACAATACTTCGGTTTTGTTGTTTCTTGCGGGAAACAAGACTTCGGCTTTATTGTTCCTTGCATGCAATAAACTCATCTGTTTTACTTCATCTCGGGATCAAGAACCTTATTCCTTCTGTTACAACACGGCCAACCAGTCGAGGTGCAGCTCGGAGTAGGACGGGCGGCAGAATCTGACTGCGGCGCGCAGGGCAGTCGTTGCTCCGAGGGGATCTACCAGCAGTCCGGCTGGCTAGTAGAAAGTCTCTATGCACAGAGTGTGACCGCGAGTCCTCACAAGTCACTCTTTTGCCTGGGAAGAAGCTGGTTCGTTCCCGGTCCAGCGCTGCTTCTGAATAAGCTATTCAGGTTGTCGACGAGGGTCCAACTGTAGGCTGCCGTTGATCAAGCGGAGCATTCACATTGGTAGAATTCTGAGTACGTACGGGATCCTCGGCCTTGCTCTTAGAACAAAGTCCAAGTCCTTTTGCAGACAACAGCAGTTGTCACGTGATTGTCTCTGAGGATGCGCCAAAATGGCCAAGGAGAGCCCAGAACTGAGCTTGCGCTCCCTTTTTGATCAAGACCCAGATGTGTGCTGATTGGTTGAGAGTTTGGCGGGCATTGGAGACCCACGTGGTATTACCACGCCCTGCCAGTCCCTGATTGGTTGGTCAAGGTAAGATATAAGTCACTTACTCTTGACACTTAGGAATGCAGTCCAGATGTCCATTCGGCACTCCCTAGACTGATAGGCGCCAATGGATGACCATTGATCATGATAGCCAGGCTTAGCTAATTGCATCCCCGTCTGGGAGCTTGTTTCTTATCAAAAGAAAACATCTTAAATCAGCCTGCATGAATTCTTTCTCTGTGGCTGCACCACAGAGATGGAGGGTGAGATGGGGCCTCCTTTAGGAGCATACCAACGCTTAATTCTGTCTTATTAACAAGCATTGCCGCTACAGCGTTTTGATTTAAATCGCAAACGCATGTTTAATCATATGTGTTTTTTGATTCACAATCAGACAAATGCAACATAAATTGATATCTTTGTCTTCTAAGTATCTTAATAAACTTTCAGCATAGCTTTCTCCCCGTTTAGATTTATTTTTCTTGGGATTTTGGGATCAAACGAGGAAAGATTAGATTGTAATTTTTTTATTTTTTAAATACATTTTAGAAAAGTGTAATCTATACTAAAAAGCTGTACACCGCCTGCTATATAGATACATATTGTAGTACTTTCGGGTTTGGATAGGACGGACACAAGAACTCAGACTTGCGGAGTTAAAGCTGCCTTTATTTTTCTTCTCTGTCATCACCTGCCTGCCCGGCTCTCCCGCGCCCCCAACCAGAGACATACAGTCACCGCCCGCCAACAGCGCGAGCCAACACACCGCCCGCGGGCCTGAGAGAGAGAAAAGAGAGAGAGAGTAACACCCAGGGGTGCAGAAGCAGGAAACTATTTACAAGAAAAATGGATACCTCCCCAGACTGTACACCCGCTTCACTGTGGGACAGCCGCACTGGTCAGCGGCCTTCCTAAACCCCGCCGTGACCACTTCCACTCCTGTCTTGCCCCTCACCGCGTACCCCAGCCGGTCACCCTCCGGCCCTGGGCGAATGCGCTGCAATATGTTTAGATATTTAGATATTTAGACCCGGCGTGGTACCGAGAGAGCATCTGCATTTATAACTTAGTTTTTAAAATTAGTCAAACAATATGAAGCATCTCTTTTTACTTTTAAGTTCCTTAATTACCATTAAGCACAGCTTTCTCACCACTTAGACTACTTTTTGATACCATCCTTAGACAAAGCAGAAACTTCTTGTATTTTCTAATGACATTCAAGTGGAAAGATTACAGATTTTAATCGTCTTTAATTTTGTTATGTTATACATTTTAGATACGTTTCATCTATACAAACACCACAAAACTATTCTTGATTGTATTTCTGAATGTTATGTTACACTTAGTTCACTGTTTTAAATACATCTAATTAAGAAAGTTAGGTGTTAGCATAAACTATTAGTAATCAATAATATTGAATTTAGCACTGTAATAAGTTGTTGCACTTTCCCCCACATCTTGTAAAAATATATTTTCATTGTTCAAATATACATTAAATCTGACTATCATATAATAAGTTAAATACAAAACCAAAGAAAAAACAGAGTAAAATATAATTCTAAATATTTCGCTAAAATGTTAACTGTTTATAAATAATAAAATGTATTAACTAAGGAGTAGGATGGCACAGTTGTTAGTATGCTTTTTGTTTTGTTTCTTTTTCATAAATACAACAGTAGTAACTGATGTCTCAGTGGCTTTCAAAATTAAATTATGCATGCAAACCTGTGAACTGGCCTGTGATACTGGCCATGTAATACTCTGCATTGTGGAATAATAGTTTATTTTAAAGGATAGAGAAAGCACAGAAAACAGACAGTTAGATTGATCAGATTAGTATGAAAAGCCATTTATCAAAGAGGGAATGAGAAGAGTGACAAAGTATACTTTATACTAGTATACTTTAGATCTTTTTTTCTAAACCAGGGAAAATCTGATCATGTTTCTCTATAACAAACTTAATTTTATATATCACCTTTAAAAGTGGCGTCTCAAAGCAATACAGTAGATGTAAAAAACGGTTAAAAGGACCACAGATTACAAAGTAAATACCCAGACAAACGCAAACGCATAATAAAATGCTTTTATTCATTCAGCAGAGAGAAAGAGGCACATACACCGGTTTTCATTGACAAAAAGTAATTGTTTTTTTTACATTCCTCTTGTCTAACAGGAAGCTGAGCTGAGAATGGGTTATGTTTCTTCTGTCAGAGGGGGTGGAAAGTGCCCGCTGTCATTTCATTAGTATTACAATTCGCACTGATTCCCTTGAGAAGATATGGACATAAGAATATTCGTGCATGGTCAAAAAATGGCATTAAGCACTTAAAATTAATATGGTTAATAATAGTAAACTGTAACATGCTGTAACAAGATCGGCTAAACTGGGATCTATCACTTACGCCTGAAATTGGAGCTGCTCGCCGCGCGGTGAATAGCGACTAATAAGTCTGTCTTTCTGTGGGGGGAAGGGAATCTGATCTGATCTGCAAACCTCCAACAGAGCCGTTCAACTGTTTTTTATCGGGCACCTCAAGTGTCAGGTGTAAGCGATAAATATATTTAGACATTTCGTTTCTCTAGGTTTTGTGAAAAAGCACATTGTGCTGCTGTAATACAGTTTAAACTTATTAAAAGTCTAAACAGTATCAGCTTATGTAAGGGTTGTAAATATAGTTTAATTTCGATTGCACTGGAGGGCTAGAATATCCCCCACCACATCAAGGGAATGATAACTAGGTGCTGTACTTCAGTGGAATTAAACTATAATTTAAGTTAGCACAATTTACAACAAGCTGGCAAGAGTTAGAGAAAGGAATTTTAACGCACTGCACAATTACATTTCTCTTGGTCATCATGGGAATGAATCTCATAATGACAATAGCAGGAGAACAAGCCCGGGTAACAGCTACATCCCATGTGCAAGCGAGGTGGGTTCTGAAAGCACTGGAGAACATGGAGACCTGGACGAGAATGAAGTTCAAACCCAGGAAGTCAAGATGTATGGTGATCAGGAAAGGTAGGGTGACCAGTAGATTCAAACTCATGATCCAAGGCAAAGCCGTCCCATCAATAGAGGCAGATCCAATCAAATGTCTGGGTAAGTGGTTCGACAAGACATTATCAGACAGAGAAAATATCAGCAACATACAGTATAACAGCAGGAGAGAAAGTGGCTGAGGAAGATTGACAGGTCAAGACTCCCTGGAAATTTAAAGTGTGACTTTAACAACATAGGCTCCTGCGGAGACCTCATTGGCTGACCTCATGAGGTATCCATGACAATGCTGGAAGTAATGGAGTGAAAAATCATAGATACTTGATTGATAGATATTGATTGATACTAATATTGATTTGTTAATTGATTACTGATTATCATTTTTGATCATTTTTGTTCTCTTTCAATTATTTTTGTTCTTTTGTTTTTCTGGCAATATGCCTGTCCATAAGATCCGGAGATGGAGCTGAGGAAGACTGGAGCGGAGACTGGAGTGTTTGATGTAATCTAGGGTGGTAGGAGGCGTGGCTAAATGATAATCAATTACTTGCATTGAGCAACATATTAACCAGTTGGAGTTAGAAAGTTGCAATAGAGGTGGGCACCTGAAACCCACCTGAAAGTGTGTTTAATCCCAGGTGTTTGCTCCTATTTGCTCCTTTGAGATTCCTTTGGTTTATGGGACTTCCGTTGTGCGCATTGTGATGTAATAAGATTCTCCTCACTTTGGTCTGATTCATCTCTGGGGCTCTCCTGACTGCCTGCCTCTGATCCCCACAGACGAAGTGAGAAATCTGGAGGAAGAGGGCCGGGATTCAGAGTAGGAGGTGGGATCACAGGGAATATGGACAAATTGGAATCTTCCTGAAAGAAGGCTGACATCTCTGTCACTGCTGAACCGCAAGCAGGAGATGGGGATAAGGGTCAAAACGCCTGATGAAAGCTGGGGTCCATTTGAAGACATCAATTCCTGGCTAGCAGCAATAGCCAGTGTAACTGTTGACGAAAGTGAGAAATTGGTAAAATTGGTTGATTTCATGCTGAAAGGTAAAAAAACTACTTTTCAGCTGTGGAGCCTTCTTCGGGTGTGAGGGAGGGCAAGTTGAGAGATGGATACCAGTTCTTTTTGGTAGTTAGTGGTAGGATTCTGAAGAAGAGGACGGTAGGGGGAGGTTTTAGTAAACAACCTCTCTTGCAGGAGATGTTCAGCCTTTACGTGTGTGACATAGGAAGAAGACTGGCAGACCGTTTCAGGGCCCTGAGCATCAAAGATCTCTCCAAACCAGTAGTTCCCCATTTCGCATTTCTCTTAACAGTCGGGATCTTTCTGTTCTCTCTGTCTGCGTCCTTACAAAGGGGTTTCGGGACTCCTACTGCAGAAACCAAAATGATTCTTGGACTTGGATCAACGCTGCCCCCTTCCCTCAATGACAGACTCATATCCTTTGACTTTCCATACCTCCCTCGTTCTCACCTGCATTACACCCACTGGCCTCCTGCTCCCGGAGCCTGCTACAGTACCTCCTCTATCTTTTGTTCTCTTACGGTTCTTTCTTTCCCTTCACACCTGAAGAGGGCACCCCAGCCGAAACAGTTTCTCCCCTTGACGTTTCAGCATTGGCCCCACCTTTCCTTCCAGCCTGTGCATGCTGCAATTTCCCATCATGTATCTCCGAAACACTTAATCCTTCATTGTGAGCTGTATTTTAGTCTCCATTGTATTTTGTTGTCTTCTCTGACCTTCTGCTGGCCTTGCTCATTTGTCTTTGCCTGTGCATGCAGTAAATTGTGCTCCTTGGATGGGGTGCTTTTTAAATACCTTTTGAACTGATATAGAGCATGTAGCATTGCAAGTTCACTCAATTCAAGATTATTATGCTGATTCAAATGGCATGGCTGTGTACTTCCTAATTTTTCAGGCTTAATCAGGCTGTTTTGGTTTCCCATCACAAAAACTTCGCTGGCTGCAGAACTAACTACCCCCCCTGTAGCTGTGTCTCACATGTTTCCAGCAGGGTATAAATTTGCCATGTGGATAATGTCTGACACTGGCTTCCACACTGCCGCAGGAGGTGAAGTCTTTGCATCCTGTAAGTTGCACTTTTCCTTTGTACTACAATTGTAAGTCTTTTATGTGTGATACCACATAAGACACTGCAACACACAACACTGTATTATGTGTTTTTCTCCTGCTCTTTATTGTGTTGCTGTCCTTTACCACATCATTTGCAATACATACTTTATACTGTACTGTGTGAATCTGCACTGTTTTGTACTGTTTAGGTCTGCACTCTAGTGTATACTATGTGTCTGTGATTACAATGACTGTCTATACTGCATGAACTGTTTAATGCACTCGGACGTCCTGTACTTTACTACTCGGAAATGTAAACGAGTAATGTCATACATTCTAGGATCTGACGCCGCCAGGTGTAATACTGAACTTGTAATTGTGGAGCATTCATAGAAAGCTGCTGTGTGTAAACCTCCATTTCCATTAATTACAAAACAGCTTTTTGCTGAGACATACCTGGTATGTGTCAGAGGAAAACAAAAACATTGATACTAATAGAAGCGGAGAGTGACTTTAATGTCTGAAAATAAGTTATTAAAATAATAATGATATTTCGAAACTGACTATAAAATTTGATACAGAAAAACTGGTGTGCCATCCAGGGTGTATTATACCTTGCTGCAGGTTGTGTCTCCACCATGACTATAAGCTGGAAAAAACAGTTTATAAAATGGAAAGATGACTGGGTGGATTAAAACCTATTTATCAGCATCAACAAAAAATCATAAACTGACATTTTTCAAAATGTGTTTGTAAAAAACACTAATGACAAGTTCAGTTGCTGCGTGTGTGTTTACTTGATATAGATACATTATCATATAATTATATAATTAGGTTGTTGTTACAAATAAGAAATATAAATGGAATATCATGAAGTCCCACTTCACATGGTTTTCTTGTTTCTCTGGCCCAGCTTGGTAATAACCAGCAGCAAACATTATTAGGAAAAACACATATTTATTTAAAATGAATTTCACCACACAATAATAATAATTGCTTACACTTATATAGCGCTTTTTCTGGACACTCCACTCAAAGCGCTTTACAGGTAATGGGGACTCCCCTCCACCACCACCAATGTGCAGCATCCACCTGGATGATGCGACGGCAGCCATAGTGCGCCAGAACACTCTACCCTTTTCGAGAAACACCCTGGGATTTTTAATGACCACAGAGAGTCAAGACCTCGGTTTTACATCTCATCCGAAGGACGGCGCCTGTTTACAGTATAGTGTCCCCGTCACTACACTGGGGCATTAGGACCCACATGAGCCGCAGGGTGAGCGCCCCCTGCTGGCCCCCCTAACGCCTCTTCCAGCAGCAACCTTTAGTTTTTCCCCAGAGGTCTCCCATCCAGGTACTGACCAGGCTCACACCTGCTTAGCTTCAGTGGGTTGCCAGTTGTGAGTTGCAGGGTGATATGGCTGCTGGCAATGAATGAAATGAAATGAAATGAAAATGAATTTCACCACACAACACACGGCAATATTATTTACAGATATTTACAGATCTGTGACTCACAGTCCTGCCTTGTACAGACAAAGAAAACACACAGAAACAGGAATAAAAGTACCCTCAGGAAGAAATAGGGAAGAGTGTCCAGTCATGTAAAAGGTCCTATTAAGGACTGAATTTCTCTCTAAAATGGATTCAGTCAACTGGGAACCACTTAAGATACAGTCAGTGCCTCACTAAACAATGAGAGCTTTCTTTTATGCTGTCCTTTATTGATGTTCTAAAAAGGCTATTATGAATATTCAACTGGAAAAATAATCTAGGTTAAAATAGTACAGCTTTTCTTCAGTCATTGTAACTGTTCTCATTCACAGAATACACTGTCATAAGAAGAGATTTTACACAAATACTCGATGAATGAAGAAACATAATTTACAAACAGTAATACGCAAACTATACATTATATAAACATGGCATTAGCAGGTTGCAGTAGGTAAATCAAATCTAACCTTTATGTTTTGTCCCATAGAGGGATTCTCGCTGAGCTCACTAAGCAAATTTACAGCCAATATGTCCAAAGGTAAGTCTTGTGCACAAAGTAGTAGCAGTACATCGATCGTGATGTAGTAGCTAAGGTTTATCTTTAAATATTAAAAAGAGGAAAGTTTATATTATTTATATTTATAGGGTTCCCAAAGTACCAGGTTCTTTTTATTGGATAAGAAACCATGGTGTCAAAGGTCACATCATTCAAACCACTAGGTTTATTCTCAACAGCAAACGTTCTTCTACAGAGAATTGTGCACAAAAGTAATAGGTTTATTCCATGCTGAAAAGAGAAAAAAGAAAACACAGCGTTTCGGTCGTGGAGCCTTCTTCAGATGTGAAGTGGATTTAGTAGACACCTGAAGAAGGCTCCACGGCCGAAACACCGTGTTTTCTTTCTTCTCTTTTCAGCTTGGAATAAACTTATTGCTTGTTCCTTTGCAGCCTACGCATGCTGACGCAGCTACCCACCTGAAGAAAAGAAAAAACGTTACATTTGTGCCAGGCAGTATCTCTTAACTAGTAGCCACAATGTCAAAGAGATTAAAAACAATTTTCCTTATAATAGTTATAATATAAACTTTTCCAATTCTAAAACACTCTTTATTATTATTATTATTATTAATGACATTTACCAGACTAAACTATGACTATGTCCCTACACAAACCAATAGAAAAATGTTCTGCTGCATACCTTTTCCTTGGTCATGAAAAATCGCTGTTATTGGTGTTATTGTTATTCACATCACTTTCAATCGCCGCACATCCAGACACAAACAGACACTCAATCTCTGCTGTGTTTTTTTCCTAATTATTTTTTAAACCAGTTGAGCGGGTCTGGTGCCTCCAGCGGCAGGCCTGTGGTTATTACAGGGCAAGCTGCCAGATGTTATGTCTCATCGCACGTCATATAGGGTCAATTGCAACCTGCGACAAGCAGCGTACTCACTGGGGATGATCCCATGGTTAGTGTGCAACTCTGTCCTTTAGGTTAATTCTCAGCTCTGTATTAAAATGTTCCCAATTGCAACACACCTGAAGTAATAACTGCTGCCCTTTAGAGGACACTAAAGTACAGAACTAAGTTAGAACATTTGTTAAGACTACGCAATTTTGTACAATACTAAGGAGGGTACTGGATCATATGAGAACGTTCTGAATAAAGTAGCAATTTACTACAGAAATAGTATAATTAATATGTAATGATTTTAAGCATCAGTCACTGTGAAATTTATTGTAATAATCCACTAAAATTATAGTTCAGGTGGGTAGCTGCGTCAGAATGCGTAGGCTGCAAAGGAATGAGTAATAGGTTTATTCCATGCTGAAGAGTGAAGAACACAACGCTTCAGCCATGGAGCCTTCTTCAGGTGTGAGAAAGACAGGGCAGTAAGCAAAGTTAATGTAGCAGGAGGACAAAAGCTGGGAGAGAGGAGGAGTGAGAGGCGGGAGCAGACAGAGAGGCCAATCAGGAGGTGTGAAGTCAGGATAGGTAAAGAGAGGTGTGAGATTGAATTTACACTGAATAGAGAGAATTCAGAAGAAAATTAGTCTGTCGTTGAGAGAAGGGGGAAGGTGGGATCCTAGCTGCAGGATAATTTTTGTTTCTGTAGTCTTTCTGATGTTGGAGTTAGGAAACCATCTTTGAGAACACAGAGGGAGAGATTAGTGTGATCATGGCTGTCAGAGGTGAAATGCGAAACAATAGGCTTGGAGAGATCTTTAATCTTCGCAGCCCTAACATGTTCCCCGAACCCTCAGAGTCTCCTTCCTAGAGATGGCTACATTGGGGAAACAGGAAATACTAAAATTGAATTCCAACCACAATACACTAGACCTATATCTCATGTTCAAATCATAAAGAAAGGTGTTTTTTGTATTAATAAACCTAGAGCCTGTGGAATGTGACAGTTCTGAGATATGCAGTAGCTGAGATAAATATTCTGGAGAGGGAAATTAAGTCTTGTTAAATGCAGACACCTGAATGGGATGTAACTCTTACTAATAAAGTGATCAGTCACACCTGGGTGTCACTTGAGTATGTGGGTAAATGTAAAGGTATATAAAAGAAAGATCTCTTGGATTGCAGTTGAGGTTCCAGTAGTCTTTGGAAAATCAGGGTCATTATCAAAACTATAGAAACCAGCTATTCCCAATGGTCAACATCCACAGACAAAATTACACAACAATCTAGAGCAACAAATGTACCACATGAAAGTGCATGAAGTTTGCCTTTACAGTGTTTCATACACATTGTTGTCTAAGCCTATCATAGAAAATGAATTACCAATGTGTTCTCTTAAGCAACTCAATTATCTCAGTATGTCTCCATAACATGGATCAATGAAAATGAAAGTCACTGCGATATACACATACAGTATTAGCTTACAAATACAAATAACTCAAATATTCCAAATCAGAGACCCCTTCAGTTTCCAGTTCCATCTTAATCCTTAATCCTTAATCTTAGTGCCAGACTAAGAAGAGGATCAGCTAGCCTCCAGCTTTGTTCTGTAGTTCATTTCTTTACAATGGAGTGTACAGCTGGCATGATCCTGAAAGAGTACCATACTAGCTAGCACTTCATGCAACTTAGTGCAGCACTGGGCTAAATTTGCCAGTTAATTGACCCACAATGTCTAAGTGGTTCATTAAAAAAAAGTGTAGTGAAGAATACCGTAACTAATTGCTCTTTTTATCTGACACATTAACCAGTCAAACCTGGAGATCTGGTAAGGATGAGTATCACAACTACCAGCAAGTACTACAAAGACTTTATCATCTGTCTGAATGATCATTCTGGCATCTATTTGAAGCCTTCAAGTAAGTGAAATGTTTTCCTCATTGTATTAGCAAATTATTTTCAGAGACAACACGTAACAATTTTATATCCTATACTTAAGAAGACTGCACTTGCTAAAACCTGTTAATTACTGTATACTAATTAATATAAGCCCAACATCCTAAGCAGTACAATACCAAGCACCACAACTACTATAGAACAGAAGTCATGTAGTAAAAGCTGATCTCAAAATCCTAAATTGTTTTTGAGGGCCTCTGATGATCCTGTTGAACTGTCCTCTTCTATGCTCAAGGTGAACTCAAAATAATGATTGAAGACACAGAGAAGGAATCAACTGCCCAGAATGACTTCTGGAGAAAACTTGTCCAGAAGAGTGAAGAAAACAGCCATAAAATCTTTGTGGCACTGGATACTATAGATTTCACTCATGCCCAGAGAATTCCTCTGGAAAAACACCGGGATACAGCAAATTTCCAGAGCCTCACCAAGTTACTCGCCCAAATGGCTGGCACTTCTGTTGACTTTGATGCGTTCGCTAATGGAGAGCACCTGGCCATGTACGTGTGTTCAGACACAGCCTCCTCAGAGCAGGTGAGTCATGGTGCTGGGCACCTTCCCCGACAATCCCACTTGGCGATTTACATGTTTATTGATTGTTTTTTTTTGCTTTGTTTTAAGAGCACCCAAGTCCTAACCATGTTCTGAATTAACGATTCTGTGTTGTGCCTGTTTTTATCAAGATCAATGCAGCATTCTCCAATGTTCCTGAGAAGGTATTTAATGGCTACGCCAATCAGACAGTGCAGAAGCTGTTCTTTTCCTGTATATAAAACACAGAGGCCAAGGTAAGGTGGTCATCATAGTATTAACAGTCCGCTCCTGCGGTGTGTTGTCCCTCTAGGAGCCAGGCCCTGGTGAATGGGCAAGCAGTAGTATTCTGAAGTTCACTGTGTGAGTCTGTGTCAGTGTTAATATTCTCCAAGTATCCTGAAGAGTGTGTGAGACTGTCTCAGTGTCAGGATTTTCAAAGAGTCCTGACAAATAGAGTGTGAGTCTCTGTCAGTGGCAATATGCTCAAAGTATCCTGGAGATCAGTATGTGAGCTCATCTTAGTCTCAGATTGCTACAGAGTCTTACTGTGTTTTGAGGATATGTCACAGGTAAGTGACCCCTCAAACAATAAATTATTCCTGCCTCTTATATATAAAGGGTGCCCCTCCTTTCCTCTGTAACAGGTTCTTTAGTCTCCAAGAACCATCAGTGCACCCACAGACCAGACAAGACACTTATTCTACATAATATCCCATTTTATTTCTCTTTCGTTGAACCTATAACACACCAATTTCCATTACTGCCCACCCAACACACACAACGCGTACAACTCATTCACCAGAGGCTGTGACTAACAGTACAAAGACAACTAATGGACCCCCAGTTCCTCAAGCAGACCTCCCAAAAATAAGTCCAGCAGCTGAGCCCTCTGCAGTCTCAGTGTTGCTGGTGTCCCCCCCTCTACCCAGTTTTGGGTAGGTGGAGTATGAGGGTCCTGGGGTCTTCCTCCACTGCTCCCAGTCCCTTGTGTCCAAGCCAAGTCCTCCTAGGTCCAACTGCTGCAGTCTGTTCCTCAAACCTTGCTTCTCCCAAAAGGGGTTGACGTTCTGTGCTGACTGGGGCTAAGGAACTGCCTCTAGACAAAACCTCCAGACTATTCCACTGGGGAAAGAGGAGGCTTTGAGTGGGCTGGGCCCAGGGCTGCCCAGGGCTCTTTCAGGAACTGGCTATCCAGACACGTCCAAGTGATCCATCGCAGGCCCCTCAGTCACAGGTCCTGTCAACTTTGTTTGCAAACCCACACATGACCCCGGGAGGGTGTGGTAGTTGTCCAGCATGAATCTTAAAGTAGTTCCGGTGGGTAGCTGCGTCAGTCTGCAAAGGAAAAAGTAATAGGTTTATTTCAGGCTGAAAAGAGAAGAGAGAAAACACAACGTTCCGGCTGTGAAGCCTTCTTCAGGCGTGAGCATCTTAATGGTCTTTGTTCAGGGCACAGAACTGAATCAACACTAAGGTGTCACTGACCCATCAAGGCAATCACATTCCTAAAACCCTCCACACCTGGTGCCCACACACCCATTCATTCAGGAAATGTTAAATGTGCTAATATTACATGTGGATGAGTATGTGTACCTGTCTAAGTGCCAGGAGGGTTAAGGTATGAACCAGAGTCAATAACCTGGGCTTTGGGAAGTCTTGCCACATCATGCAGAACTTGCATTCTGATGCTTAAGTTGTATGAGTGTTTGTGTTTGTGTTGCTGTGAGGGCTGCAGTGTTAAACGCCTGCAGCAGTTTCTAGAAGGTATTTCTTTTTCTTTTTGGAGATCATTCTGGTTGGAGCCCCACTTCTGCTTCTTCTTCACTGTGTGTGACACTGCTCCTGAACAGACCTGGGGAATGGGAGACGGCTGATATGGAATACATCACGACATTTGCTTTCTAGGGAGGGAGAGGAGGAGTCGATAGTTATAGAAGGCATATGTGGTGTCAGGATGCAGATTCATCGAATATTCTCTTGTTTTGTTTTAGAATTCTTGGACTGATTTAGTGCTTCAGGGAAATTTGATTTTTTCTTACCTTTTCTTTTTGTATTGGAATGTATTACACACATACAAGAAGTACCTACTCAGTTACTAAATCTAAAAGGAAGAGACACGAGTTATTGTTAGATAATGAAGAAATTTGAGCAGTATTAGAAATGTGTTTTACACATATATTACATATATAGATATATATGTATAGATATATATAGATACATAGATATGTTTGTAATGCATCCAATATTGATAGCAATTGTTAAAAATAGAAAAAAAACATTTGTTTGTAACATCAACTTTTTTACACTTCAATAATATAAATCAACATAGAGGGTAACTAATGTATGAACATATCAAAAAGATAATCCTATCTAGCATTGTAACAGAAGGGTCAACTGAGTGATTGCAGCTGTGCGCCTCTGTAAGAAAAATGAATAAACGTATGATAATTATTGCAGCATCCTTGTTCGTCTGTCCAAAATGAGTAGCAGTTAAATGTTTATCCATCCCTTGATATAACTCAGTGTTCAACAGGCCAAAAAAACAATTGATAAGTAGAATCTGTATAGCTCTAGGGAAAATGCAGTATCTGCAGTATTCAGAACGTCATGAAGGAGGGCATTTTAAAACAACTCCAAAACACATCGCACAAAACATAGCTGCAATCTTCAATAAACAGGACAATGAAAATACTGCAGCTAATCAGGCAATGCTGTATTTCTTACATTACATCGAAACAAGCCCTGTCTGCAGCCTCTAACTCAGGGACTGTCACCCTACAGAACACGTGGCAAGATCTGGCATGCAGATGGATTTTTAACGACATGCAATGAAAGTGGCACATGAAATAAAAGACTCATAAGCCACACAAAAAAAAACAACTTAAAAATGATTACTATAAATATAAAAACTTGACTTTTCTGTTATTCTCTACAACACGCAACCCAATGAAAGTTGCTGCATTATTTTTGGTGGGCTTAGGCAATTGTTATCACATGAAAGATCCAATCAGGCAGTGAATCTCAAAATCAATCAGGCATTCAAACAGGTTATTTAAGACATTTTAACCACTGAAAAAGAGCTTTCTGTGCTAACTTTTTATTCACTGTATGCTTGCCCTAACAAACACAGAAACCTCAGACTTAGCAGGACAGTGACCGTACTGATCTGAAAAACATTTCCTGTTTCATCACATCCCAGCTACAGGCCCAAGAATGTTAGTCTGACATTCCCCGAAGCTCACTATTGACTGCTGATTAATCACTGGAGCCTTCACATGGTAGGCGAATTACAGTATATGTCACGATCGCAACCCCTCCTCTTAAGGGCGCTCCAGCCCTTCCTCGTTTGTATCATTCCTGCCACCTCTTCCTTGTTTCTTCCCTGTTTCTGTTCGCCTTTAAAAGCCAGGCGCTCACTTTACCCAGCGCTCTGCAACTGATCTCCGCATCGTGCGAGCCTGGGACTTGGTTGCGCCTGGCTCCGTTATGTTTTTAGCTTCCTGCTCCTGTCCTTGCTCCCCCCACCGGTCCCGACCCGGCACCTGATTTTAATCTTCTGTTTGGATGGATTTAACAGCCTTGGACCTTTTGCTTTCGTTTTTGGATTCTCCCCTTTGGATTTATTATGGACTGTTCGCCTCGGCCACACCTCCTCGGATCACCAGCACCGTATGGACACGCCCCCCTGTTTTCATCCCTGTTCCTGCATGACTTTTCCGTAGTGTCTTCCTTCCTCACTATTCTGGATTGTGTCGTCCGCATAGTGTCCGGAAAGAACTGTTCGTTACAGTATATAACTGGCAGAGGAACAACATTTGTTTTGTTTTTTTTTCCTCCCAGACAAAGCGATGAACAGCATATTCATAAAAATCTAAAGTAACTTTTAGCTTCATGTTCTGAGCTTCAAAAAACTGAAAGGATGCATGCATGAGTTTAACAAATATGCCAACAACATATTTCTGGGTTTTTCTTGTAGTATCTACAGTAAGCAATTCTGAATTTGGGACATGTTTTGTCTGAAAAACTCAAAATGTTCTATGCACAGTATTAATGGACCTTGGGTTTTATTTAAAAAAAGTATTCCATCATTTGTTTGTTTTAAAATTATTTCAGCTCTTAAATTAAGAGGGATTTGTATTTAGTATCACCCATGAACTAAGTCATGAGTTACTCATTCCACCATGATACAAATGACTGATCATTCACCCATGACTGATCATTTACTGCCGATGAATTCTCTGCAACCAGGTTATGGGAACATATCAGACAGACCCCATCTAAGACAAGATCTGGAAAAGAAGATTGAAAGGGTTGGCTGACAGCTCACAAGTACGAGGAATGGGCCCTGTGTGGGTTTCAACTGTTAAAAACCGCTAAGCAAAACAATTCATAGACAAGGTCTAGTAACAACCTGAAGTCCAGAGCCAGAAAAACAACAAAAACAGAATCCAAGGCTAAAGTCCAAGGTGAGTTATCCAGGAAAAACTGACACAACAGGAGCAGGAAAAACAGCTTGGAAAAAATCCAAGAAGCACTAAGGGAACAAAACACAAGGCCAGAAATCAAGGAGTAGCAAACAAAAGAAGGAATCTCGGCAAGAAGGAAAAATACTAGAAAAAGATTGTTGGAATATGGAGCTCAATGCAGAGATAAACATTACTGACCATCAGGGGTTAATCAGGCCTGAGGAGGGGAGGCATGGTGATCTATGGTGTGGTTGGTACCTGGATGGGAAACCTCCTGGGAAAATCTAAGGTTGCTGCTGGAAGAGGTGTTAGTGGGGTCAGCAGGAGGCACTCACCCTGCGGTCCACATGGGTCCTAATGCCCCAGTTTAGTGACGGGGACACTATACTGTAAACAGGCGCCATCCTTCGTATGAGATGTAAAACCGAGGTTCTGACTCTCTGTGGTCATTAAAAATCCCAGGGTGTTTCTCGAAAAGAGTAGGGGTGTAACCCTGGTGTCCTGGCCACATTTCCCATTGGCCCTTACCAATCATGGCTTCCTAATAATTCCCATCTGTGAATTGGCTACATTACTCTGCTCTCCTCCCCACTGAGAGCTGATGTGTGGTGAACGTTCTGGCGCACTATGGCTGCTGTCGCATCATCCAGGTGCAGCTGCACATTGGTGGTGGTAGAGGGGAGTCCCCATTACCTGTAAAGCGCTTTGAGTGGGGTGTCCAGATAAGCGCTATATAAGTGTAAGCAATTATTATTATTATCTAGGAACACTAAGCAACCAGGGATTGGCTAAAGATGTCTGCTTGGTCTGTGCCTCTGCTGCACAGTTGGATTAGACATCAGAGGTTGGGGTGCCCTCTGATGGTGAGATAGTGGAACCGTAACAAAGCAGGACCAGGATTGGCCTCCACAACCCCACGTCAACATGGCAAAAGAGAGCTGGCACCCGGGCATCAAGTAAGAGGTAAAGAATATCAGAATGGGTTGAAAAGGAAAAGACTGCAGAGAACCACAATGGAGAAAGGTTGTTGATTGCTTATGGTCCACTGGGAGTTATGGGCCTAAGTGAAGTGATTACCTCTGTGCTGTTATGCAGGAGAAATCTAACCCAGTATAACTATTGAAATTCAAGAAACTTGGGATGGTCATTAAATGCTCAGAAATATTGCTAGATATAATAATCCTAGAATCCTTCTGCAAGCTGAATGGGCTGACAGCACATAGGAAAAATCACAGCTTTACCATCTAAAACAAAGACTCTCTCTTTGTCTCGAAAGACAAGGGAGTTTTGCGCCGTGGTTAGTCAGTTTTTAGATTGGCATCACCTACTGTGACTGTACAGTCCAAGTCTGGAGTGGCAGGTCTTGTTGCAGTTTCCGCAGGTGAAGTCATGTCGCATTTGCAGACATCTTTATATTGCAGAGTAGGTCTGCCAGCGGGTCTGGTGCCAGTTCACCGTATAGCAAGTCCTTTGGTTTTAGGCTGTCTTCTATTCAGATGACATGGCCGAGCCAGCACAGGCGTCACTGTGACAGGAGTGCGAACATCCTGGGGATGTGCGCTTGAGTGAAAACGTCTTTGTTGGGCACACAATCTTTCCATGCGATTCCCAAGATTCTCCTTAGACAGCGAATGTGGAAGGAGTTGAAGCAACACTCCTGCCGTTTGTACAGGGTCCAGGTCTCGCTGCCATACAGTAGCCTGCCCAGCACGCAGGCCTGGTACACCTTTATTGTAGTGTTGATGGTCAGCATCTGGTTCTCCCAGACCTTCCTGGAAAGGCGTGCCATCGTGGGTGCTGCTTTACCAATGCATTTGTTGACCTCGGCATCCAAGGACAGGCTGATGGTGGAACCGAGTTAGGTGAACTCCTCCACGACTTCAAGGGTATGTCCCCCGATGAATATGCTTGAAGCACTATTGACGTCCTGACCCATGATGTTGGTCTTCTTCAGGCAAGTGACGAGGCCAAACTCACTGCAGGCACATGCAAAGCTGCTGATGAGTCTCTGGAGACCTTCCTTGGAGCGTGACCAGCACAGCGTTGTTGGCAAACAGCATTTCCCTGATCAAAACCTGGCGAACCTTCGTCTTTGTCCAGAGTTGCGCCAGGTTGAAAAGCTTCCTATCATTTCTAGTGCGAATATAGACACCATCCTCAGAGGGACTGAAGGTGTACGAAAACAACAAGGAGAAGGAAATGCAGAAGAGTGTTGGGGCAAGCACGCAGCCCTGTTCTATCCCCACTGTTGATCGGGAAGGTATCTAAGGTTGAGCCGTTGTGCTGCACATTGCCCTGCATGTTTTTGTGGAATGATGTAATCATCCTAAGAAGTTTAGATGGGCATCCGATCTTATGGAGGAGCATGAAGAGGCCTTTTCTGCTGACGAGGTCAAAGGCCTTCGTCAGGTCAATGGGCAAGGAACAGTGGTCTTCTCTTCTCCCTACACTTCTCCTGGAGTTGACGCAGTGAGAAGATCATGACGATGGTTGATCTCCTCGCCCTGAAGCCGCACTGAGATTCTGGGTACACATGGGCAGCAAGTAGCTGCAGTCTATTTAGAACTACCCGGGCAAATACCTTGCCAACGATGCTCAGGAGGGAGATTCCTCTGTAGTTATTACAGTCACTACGGTCTCCTTTGTTCCTGAAGGTGAGAGTTAGGGAGAGCAAGGTGGCTTATGGGAGGAAAATGGAGGACAGGCTGAGGGAAAGCAATGTGAGAGAACTGTGGAATGACATGAGGAAGATCTCTGAATACAAGCTGTCCGGAGGCCAACAGAGTGAGAGAGGGCAAATGAGCTGAATCTTTTCTTTAACAGATACGATACAAGGTCTACTGACCATTCACCTCACAGGCCTTAACCTCAGACACCCTCTTCATATCCTCAGTCACCACATCATGAGATCCCTCCTACTCCTACTCCATCTTCCCCTGCCCTCCTCAGCCTATCCATCACAGCTGACCAGGTCTGAAGGGAGTTGAGGAGGCTCCATGCAGGAAAAGCAGCAGGTCCTGACAGTGTCGGCTCTAGGGTGCTGAAGATCTGCGCTGACCAACTGGGGTCAGTGCTGCAGTACATCTTCAACCTCAGCCTGAGATTAGAAAGGGTTCCGGTGCTCTGGAAGACATCTTGCCTGCTGCCAGTACCTAGAGAGGGGCACCTTAAAGTCTTGAATGACTACAGACCAGTGGCACTGACATCACACCTAATAAACTCTGGAAAGGCTTGTACTGGACCACCTCAGAACCCTGGTGAGTACAGCACTGGACCCCCTGCAGTTCACCTACCAGTCACACTTGGGAGTGGAGGACGCAGTCATTTATCTGCTACACAGAGCTAACTCTTACCTGGAGAAGACATGGAGCATTGTGAGAGTTATGTTCTTTGATTTCTCTAGTGCCTTTAACACCATCCATCCCCCATTACTGAGAGATAAGGTAAGGGTAGCGCAGGTGGACACTCCCCTGCTGTCCTGGATTATAGACTATCTGACCTGCAGGCCACAGTATGTACGGCTACAGAGCTGTTTGTCCGAACAGGTTGTTAGCAGTACTGGGGCCCCACAGGGGACTACCCTTGCTCCATTCCTCTTCACGTTTTACACCTCTGACTTCAACTACAACTCTGAGGCATGTCATCTGCAGACATTTTTGGATGACTCTGCAATCGTGGGGTGTATTAGTGTGGGGAGGGAGGAGGAATATAGGAGCTTGATTACCAGCTTTGTGAAATGGTGTCATCTTAACCATCTCCAGCAAGACTAGAGAAATTATCATGGACTTTCAGAGGAATAAGTCTCCACCGAACCCTATTTCCATCCAGGGTGAGGACATAGAGGTGGTGCAGTCCTACAAGTACACCTGGATAAGATGGAGTGGACTGTTAACACTGATGCCCTGTACAAGAAAGGTCAGAGCTGACTATTTGCATAGGAGGCTCAGGTCCTGGAACACTGCTACACATTTATGAATCAGTGGTGGCAGCGGCCATCTTCTATGCTGTTGTGTGCTGTGGCAGCAGCATCATGACAAGAGATGCATTGTAAATAGACTCAAACTCAAGGCTGGTTCAGTTTTGGGGCTGAGCCCTTGACTCCCCTGGAGGAGCTGGCAGAGAGAAGATTGCTGACCAAGTTCACAGCCATCATGAACAATGCCTCTCATCTGTTACATGGGACAGCGGAGCACTTTTAGTAACAGGCTGCTCCAGCTACGGTGTTGAAGGGAACGTTTCCGCAGGTCCTTCCTCCCCGCGGCTGTCAGGGTGTATAACACTGCCCTAGGCTAGGACTGCTAGCTTTCTATCTGCTCATCTATGGACAGCATGTTGCACTCGTGTACTTTTTGGGCACTGCATTACTATACTATTTACGGTATACTGAGGTATTTTCAATCTGTATATACCTATGCACATTTTGCACTTGTTTTATTGTTTTACAGTGAGTATTAGCAGATTTTACACACACCTAACTCTTTATTTTGTATTGCTTTACTTAATTTTTTAGTCTGTTCTGATGTCTGTTTTTGCTTGTCTTGGGCTGGGCTGTTGTAACACCTCAATTTCCCTTCGGGATCAATAAAGTCTTCTCTATCTAAATAACTCTGGTTTATACATTACATAGACTTCCAACCACTCCAGAACTGACTACGTGGAGATAGTATAATCATTAAAGTGGTCCTCTCATGCACCAATGTATCTTTTGGCCAGGAACAGAATTGTAATGACAGTCTGTCCTTGGATCACAAAAGGATCTCTTCCTCATTTATCAGGCTTTCTTGATTTGACTTTTCTATCAAATGTCATCTTCTGGAGGTCAGATGCAGTGATCCTTACAAGCATTAAAGCAACTGTAACCTCAGTCTGTAGAAGAGGTGCCACATCTGCCAGATAAAAGCTGGTGAAGCGGTCTTTGTGATGTAATCACAAAATGCACAACTTCTGAGCTGATCTATCTGTGCCATTATGGCTTCACTTGTTCTTGTGATGGCGCTCACAAAACCATTGCCCTACTGGAAATGACTGGAAGTGATAACTGCCCGTGTTAAAGGATCATGGGTAATGTGGATTACCTTCCAATATTGAAGTCTTTACAGGTGTTGTGATTCTTTTTTGCATGTGTGGCTGCCAGTTGTCCAGGACTTCAGTCACTACTGGAGAATTCTTTTCAGTAGACCTGTTAACCTGTGCTTCTGTTGTTAACCGTCTTTTGATAGTCTGGAATGATAAACATAAAAAACCCTAACATATTCATAACTGTCAACTGAAATGCTTTGTCTCCAAAAGTTTGTCCTGGGTAAGGATGCACTTACCAGTATGTCCTCAATGAGGATGCCATTCTGGCTTCAGCACCTGTCTTTGTAATGACATCGCCATGGTAATCATATACAACCTCTCCCTTCTGGAAACATCTGGAAGTCACAATCTTCTCCCCCTTCACAGGATTGTCAAGATGTGCAGGTTTCTCCAAGTCTGACTGTTCATTCGATTTCCACTTTCCTTGCCATTGGGTCGTACTTCAACGTGAAGCTTCCAGTTCTGAAGTAGGTCAGACACAGCCGGTGTACTGGTTGACCAGGCCATTCCCCCAATATATATTGTATTGGTCTGTAGTGAGAAACAGATCAGAAATCCACCCTTAGAATTGATCCAATAATAGACACTTGAAATACTAGTCCTTGAAAAAGGAAGAAATCCTCTTCTTACCCAATATGTTCTGTTGCCTCCATCTATTGTAACAGTGGTGGTCGTGAATGCTGGTCACGCTCAGGCGCTCTTTCTTTCTGGGAGGCTGCCCATCTAACGTCACGGGAAACATCTCTATCAGCTTCTAGAAGGCTGCAGCATCATCCATCTTTGGGCATCTATATACAGCAGCTGCCACAGTGGAACTGTTGTTTTAATTTTTACATAACAGATCTCTAAGACAGAATGGCTACAAAAAAAGTAACTGAAAGAGGTGTTGTATTCAGACTCACTCCATCTTGGCAGCTATATATACACTTGTCCAGAGGCTGAAGATGGTTCTCCTGAAAACCTGTAGTTTAAAAAAATGAGAAATTTTATCTTGAATACGGACTTTTAAATGCAGAATTCTGAGATCATTGTAACATTCTACAAGGCCTTGAATTAGTTCAGTGTCTGAGCAGATGTCTTCATGTGTCAGCCTCCTCTCGAGTTTTTCCAACACTTCCATTTGAAACGGCTACTGTAGATAATCAGCCACGACAGTCTTCTGATCAATAGGTAGCTTCTCTATTGCTATTTCAAATGCTCTTCTTTCAACCTAGCAAGTAATCACTAGCAGGCAGGTGGTAACTACAAAACACACAAGCATGTATAAAATCGGGGTTTTATTAGGTACTGAAAATAAAAAAAAACAACAAAAAGAAATAATTCAGTTTACTTCTCATGAAGTGTTTTCAGATCATATGAAGAATTGTGAACAGGGTTCCCCCCTGATGAAATGAAAAAATACTATTTTTCAAATGCTCAAGCGAGTTGTTGGCAATGAACTAGAGCTAGTACACTGTAAGTGATGCGATCCCCGCCCTTTTTCTCTTCATCATTAAGGGCAAAGCAAGCCAGCCGCTGTGATGTTTCTTGGACTGAGATTATTGCCGTTTTTCCACCTACATTTAGTGAATACATTCCTAAAATGGAATTCCTGATTTTTTAAAAATTTGTATTAAATGAATAAAAATTCTTAAAATAATCATTCTTTGTTGTATGTACAGTATAGATTTCTTACAGTCATTCTTTACCTGGGTGCTGCAGTGTGCTGGGTGTGTTTCAGCTGGAGAATGGCCTGCAAATAATACAGCACAGGAAGCTGCTCAGGCAAGGTGGCGTCTTCAGAGGTGTGCGTCTTCTCCAGTATTCACTCCACATCTCTTTGCAGCCCTCAGCATCTTCCAGCAGTCACTGGCGCTCGGCCCAGGACTCTGCAGCTGTCTGTATCTGTGGCAGAAGGAGTAGTACTCAAAATCTTTTTGTATTAGAATTTAAAAAAAACAGTACAACTGAAAAGTATCTCTTTCTGTTAATCTCTTATGTGACATCCTTACTGTTTTTCTTCTGAAAATCCTTTAGGATGCTCTGGAAGATGACGTTAGCCAGGGTGGGATCCTCCAGTCTCAGGTTGGCGGAGGTCAGGATGTAGCACAGGAACCGGATGATGTTCTTGATGGAACTGGCAATAGTTTGGTGAGACATTCCAGTCTTCTTCAGTTAGTTAAAAAAAAACTGCTTGTTTTGGTTATGTCCTTTACAAAGTTTAAGGAAGCTGCCGATTAATCCCTAAAAAACAGGAACCTGGAATCATTTTCTACCTGAAAAATGTAGAGTCACTATGTTTATGGGCGAGATTTCACATGGGTCAATTTTACACTGTGGCATAAAAACGTGCTATGGAAACATCACTGTTCTATTTTAAATGCCTTTAAAAAACAACTACTGTACCTCCAGAGAGCAGTTTGCCACTCCCAGCACATTGGTAAGGTACTGTTTAAACCCAGCCAGGAGAGGAGCTTTCAGGGAGTGCTTTCAATACAGTCCATCCTGGGCCACTCTTCCAGGGAGCCTGCTGTTGGCTTTTAACTACTGGTGGCCTGGAAGAATATAAGAGACATTTAAACATTTTATACCACAGGAGAAGAAACTAGAATAAAAGTATTGAACAAATGGATACATTTGAAAAATAAAGTCTTACTGCTGAGAGAGTTCTTGCTCCTCTGCTTCAGTCTCTGAAGCAGCCTCTGGCATCTCTTCCTCCTGGACAGCAGCCTCTTGCTCCTCATCTGGAACACTGGTATACTCTTTTAACATGGCTTTATATAAAATGTTGCAATAAATGTTTTGAAAAACTCTTATAAATCTCATACAATACATACTCTTCAAATGAGCAGGAAGCAACTGGAAAAAAAAATCTTACCCTGCAGATTTCCACCAGACTCCACCAGTCTCACACCCCGTTTCCTGTTTGCCTCATCGAACATGAGCTCTATGCTCTTGTAATCCACAACCTGCCTGTTCTCAGGTGATTCAAGTTCTTCCTGGCCTGGCGAGAGGCCACGCTGTTCTCTGCTGTGGCTTTATACACAGCCTCTTCAAGCCAACAGGAAGCTGGTTAGAATTCTTGCAGATTAGGGGAACCCACATGGATTTTCTATGAAAACAGGGGCTGTTCTGCAAAGCAGATTAAAAGTTCTGAATTAGTTAAATCAAGTTAGCCAGAATTGAATTGATCTGATAATTATGGGTATTACTCCAGCTTTACAAAGATAACTGAAACCAAAGTTCTGGTTAAAGGAATAGGTATAGTGTGAACACAGTGTTTATACTTCAGTAGACAAGGAGGATCGGGCACCGAATCCTACATTCGAGCCAACAAAAAACACTGTAAAAGAACGTGCTTCTTAACCCAGTGACCATGAATGTTTATGGAAAAACGGTGGATAAAATTTGCTATGCAGGAGCTGCTGCAAAAGCCAAAGTCGACGCCTGGCAATGGGGAAGTTAATTATGAAAACCAATGAAATAAAAGAAAACTATAAAAAGCACATGAGCATGTAGTGGTCTTACTTTATTCTGGCATCGAAGGGGAGCTCCTCCACATCACTGACTGTACAATGTTATGCAGCAGTAATTTATGCATTTACATTAGTGGCACCACAACAGGTTAGGACACAGTACAAGAATATCATCCACAGTGGTCCTGTACAATACACTGTAGTGCAATCCTCTGAATGAAAGTGTTCCCTAATTTTAGCCAACAAAAAATAAGTGAGGTTAAAGCTGGAGGAATAGGAATTACAAACAAAAATGTTTCCCTTTGAGTTATTGACTTTATCCCTACATTTTTTGTGTGAATCAGGTAGTATACAGTAGGTGAGGTTTTTCCCCTCTCAACTTTCTCCCCAGTTGCAGAAAGTCTTAAGCCACTTTTACCTTAATTATAACTGGGGGGGTATATCCTCTTTCACTAAGTTGATGTTTAGCTATGACATCTCTCAGCTCTACCACCCTGTTGATCTGATGAATAGGAGGAAGGCCATCACAGGGTACAGGTGAAGGGTGGGAACGCTAACTTTACTGAGGGTTGCAGTGTTACAGAGAGAATAAACTGGCCCAAGGCAATCAACAGCAGAACGGCAATAACTAGATGAAGATAAGTAGGATACTAGATGCAACTCTAGCCAGGACAGTTGAATGGAAAGTCAATACTTTGGTATGAAAAGGTAAGATTGGAGCAGAAAAGCAAACAACTACAAGGGAGAGAGAGAGATAGGATGCTTGAGACTAGAGCTCTCTTTAATTCTGTTCAAGATTTTGGTCTAAGGCAGAAGAAAGACCAGCCTGAGGCAGCAGCTTTGCAGAGTGACAATGGCTATGAATGTGTGAAAGCAGAAGAGCACAGTTCATCAAGAACCTGTTCAGTTTGCTAAATCCCTTCTAGGAGAAGCCAGGCCATGACAATTTGAGCACTCTAAAGAAGAAATTGAGGAATATCTTAAAGAAACTTATGAGAACATCCAAAGGAAGAAAGTTTGGGGAAAGATTCCAAGGATTACTAAAACACCAACTAAAGAGATAGTGAACATCAGTGAACTGTTTTGGAAAGAAGTGGTGAAGCAAATATAAAAACATTTCCTGGCCCAAGTGCGATCCCCTATAAGGTATACAAGAACCACCCAGTTCTTGTATAACAGCAACAGCAGGAGAACAAGCCCAGGGTTTTCAGATGCAATCAGCTATCCGCCAACCAACCCTTAGGGGTTCATGGATGATCTTACAGTAACAACTACATCCCATGTGCAAGAGAAGTGGGTTCTGAAAGCACTAGAGGACATGGCAAGCTGGACAAGAATGAAGTTCAAACCAATGAAGTCAAGATGCATTGTGATCAGGAAAGGTCGAGTGAGCAATAGATCCAAATGCCAGATTCAAGGTGAAGCCATTCCATTAATGGGGGTGGATTGAATCAAAATGCCTGGGCAAGTGGGTTGACAGGACTATTGGACAACGGAAATGTCAGCAACATGGAATTGCAGGTAAGTGAGGGGCTGAGGAAGATTGATGGGTCAATGGATCAGGACTCATCAGGATGGATCAGGGAAATTTAATGCATGGCTTTATCAACATGGGCTGCTGTCTAGACTCCTGTGGCTGCTAACAGTTTAGGAGGTGCCCATGACCATAGTGGAAGGAGTGGAGAGAAAGATCAACAAGTACCCTCCAAGCTTCACATCAGTGGAGCTTTACCCAAGATCAGGACAGCTGCAACTGTCTTTAGTCGTGGAAGAATGCAAGGTGGCAAAGTGCAGGGTGGAGATGTCCTTTAGAAACTCCAGAGACGACCTGGTCAGAGGGGCAGGAAACGTCACTAGATCAGAAAAGAAGTGGGCAGCTGCAGACTCTGTGGCCCAAGCAGAGAGTGTTAAAGCTTTCGGGAAACCATTGGGAACCCATGTTCCCAGGCTTTGCCTGCCAATACAGCAGTTCCAGCAGTAGGGAAAAGCCAGCTTAAAGCAGAGGAGAGTGATGGTACAGGAAGAAGTGAGGAATCGGGAGGAGGAGAGCCGGAGCTCCAGATAAGTGGAGTTGGGAGTGCACAGAGCATGGAAGAGGTTTGGAGACATTTGGAGGTTGGAACCCTTTCGCATCTTTTCTGATCTGAGTAGTATGCAACACCCTCCCATCACCAACAAATGATAAAGGATGAGACTTCAACAAATTGAAAGAAGTGTGGAGGTATGTGCAATTTGTTCTTTAGCTAACTGGTATAATTTAAACAGCTAGCTGTATTTCAATAGATGCAATTAATTTAAATGTGTTTTGTACCCATTTGTATTAAAACCTACAGCTGTGTAGACAGGTTAGGATAATTAGAGTAAGGCAAAGCGTAGGTCCAGCCAATGAGTGTGGAAGACTTCCTGCAGATATGTCAAATTTTTAACTTGCTTTCGCGAATGTTATTAACTTTGCAAATCCCCTTCCTGTGGGGAAAAACTACCAGACTAACAACCACCATCTCACAGAATTGAGAAACTCAATTTACATGGAGTCTTGTCCCCATGCTGCACATTTTGTACACTAATGAGTAGAAGAGCAATCAATACGTTTGGTGATGACACATCCCTGCTTGGCTTATTAAAATACCAAGAAATCATGGGCCCATTCCAAATGGTTTTGCTTAATGGTGTGAGGAGTTCTCTTTGAAGTTAACCATCTTGAAAAGAAAGGAACATTTTTGGAAAAATGCAACACCCCTCCAACCTACCACAGTTCACAGTCAGACTGTAGAAACTGTCAAATAATTGGGACAGGATTCGTAGACACAAACCTAAGATGTGGCAAACACAGAGACTGTTTATAAAAAAAGGCCAACACAGACTATTCTTGGGAAACTCAGCTACTTCAAGATATAGAAAAATGCAAAAATAGTTCAAGTTACTTATTGAAAGTGTCTTACTTTTTCGACTTGTTGATTTGGCAACATCAGTAGTTAAGTGTAATAGGCTGCAAAAAGCATTATTAATTTATTGGCTTCATCACTGTGCTCTTCTCTGGACTGATAGCTGGTGTGGTGAGCCTAGTGGAGCACTCTGGCTGCCCTCACGTTAGACAGGTGGGGCTACACATTGGTTGTGGTGGAGGGGTAACCCGTTACCTGTAAAGCACCTTGAGTGGAGTTTCCAGAAAGGCACTATATAAGTGTAATTTCCCCCCAACACCTTCAGACAGCCAGGGCAGCTAAAGGAGGACCCCTGCTTTATCATGAATAAGGATTCTCTCACACGTTCACACAAAAGCTAAGAAAAGGGCACTTCCTCTTTATGGAAAACTCAGGTTATATAAAAAAAACTTGTATACAAGGGCTCAAGTTCCACACTATGTGTGGGTGCACTGTACATAAACTATAACCGCTTTTTAAGCACTTAGGTGTTTCACTGACACGATAGAAATATGGATGGCTCCCCATTTTCACTGAACAAGCCAGAGTTAAAGAAGCTGCCTCACAGGGCACAGACACAGGGAGACTGAAGTGGGAAACGGAGACCTGGTGGAGACTGCCGTTCTCTCCCACTGCACTTACTCTTCTCCCCCAGACTTCCACTCTAGGACCTCCTGCAGATTTCCACTTCAAGTCAAGTCCTACATGTATATAGCCAGAAGTGTAGGTGGATTTATTTTTCAAGTAGAAAACATGAGCTATTTAATAAGTATAAGTAATCATACATTTGTGAAAAGCTGAATATCTATTTGCTCTATATAATGCTATATCTACAGTGTAGTGAAAGAGATATCTTGAGTTATTAAACTCCATCTGTAAAGAGTTAAGTTTGAAAAGATTTAAAAATGTCAAGAAGGATTTCGCTGTTACGCATGCTACTAGAAACTATTTTCCATGATATTGACTGGTTAGTTCTGCGGGCACTGTACCGGTCCGTAGTGGTGAAGCGGGAGCCAAGTTTGAAGACAAACCTCTTGGTTTACTGGTCAATCTACTTCCCGGTCCCGAGCTGTGGGTAACGACCGAAAGAACGAGATCGGGAAGTTTCTCCGCAGGGCTGCTGGGCTGACTCTCCGCAATCCGGGAGAGCCTCAGAGCAGAGTCGCTGCTCCTCCAGATCGAGAAGAGCCTGTTGAGGTGGTTTGGGCTTCTCGTTAGGATGTCCCACTGGGTGGAGACCCCGTGGCAGACCCAGGACACGCTGGAGGGATTCTCTCTCAAGGCTGGCTTGGGAGTGCCTTGGGATTCCCCAGGAGGAGCTGGAATCTGTTGCTGGGGACAGGGAAGTCTGGGCCGATCTACATGGCGACCCTTACCAGGAAAAGCGGAGTGAAAATGGATGAATGGTTAGTTTAATGGGAATCCATGACTGTACTTTGAGGAGGGTGCACATGCCTGATGGCGAGAGTTGTGACTTGTCTAGACATCCTCTCCCATAACTACCAGTTCACTTGAAACAGAAGACGCGGGATTTGCACTTCAGCATTTCTACTTCAGTATTTAAAAGACCAGAATTTTCCATGTTTAATATCCAACTTCAGCTGCTACAATAAACACCACTTACAAGAAATCAATTTAAAACATGATTTTGCATTTAAGAAAAGAGACAGGAAATACAGAAACTGGTCAGCAAGGGAGTTGTGTTTACAGAGGGGATAGACAAAGACACACCTGTTGAACCTTCAGGCCAATAGAGCTCTGCCCTCTTGTTAACTAGAGGAGGTACAGAGAGAATATTAAAATTGTTACAATTTAACTGCTTCTTGTTTTTCAAGCTTTATTTTCTACCGTTTTACTAGAGGTAGTTGGAGTTGAAGACAAGAATCACAAACAGTAAGAAATGAGATTAGTCACCAGAATGTCCATCATGTAGAAAAGAAAAAAATACAAAGACATCTTCCAGACATTTTCTCAGACTTTAAATATTAAAACATTCCAATTGATTAAAAAGAGCATAATTGTTCGGAATATCCATGGAAACAATATACTTATACTTACAGAACAGCCAGGAAAAACCCCCTTGTCTTATTTGAAATGCAATTTTATCTCTTTAAATGAGTCTGTAATGATGCTGCACTCCCCTGAAGAGAGCAGCAGTCACAGAACAGGAGGGAACCCACTCATTAGGCTCTGGGAAATCAGCAAGTGGAGCTGAAAGCAGTGCACTGGGAGCCCAGGCAAGCTGATGCTCTTCATGGCAAAGGGAAACCACAAGCAGGCACAGGAAGTCAGCAAGCTGAGGGGAAGCCAGGAGCAAGGCCATGAGTGCAAGCAAAGGTTTGTTTACAATGGAGAGCAGCTTTAAATAAGGGAGGGGAAGAAACCCAATGTCCGAGCACAGGGCTGGGACTGAGGTAGGACTCAGATACTTGATGTTAACAAAATTAACACATTAGGGGAGGGTGGTACAAATAAACATTGGTATCATGTTCTTGCAGCCCAAGTAGAATGTTCTAGCCCACATTCACATGGGTATTACAGATTCAGCTAGTTTTGTATGTGTAATCCTGTCCTGAACAGGAACTCCCAGTCTACATGAGGACACTTCTCCCACCTCCTGCACCATCTTATCACCTGGTTACATACCGAGAGCAAGTCCTAAATGTTAATGAAGTTACAACATGCGAATTGTGTTTGCAATATTTTAACAATGCTCAAAAGCTGTGTGTATTTGAAAGCTTTAAGTGAGGGGGACACTGATCGGTATGGACTTCCCAGAAAAAAAACATACTGTACTTATGGACTAATTTCTTTTAGAAGTTTTTGTTCTAACTACCCATCCTTTACACCTGAAGGCAGGTCCTTGAAATGTCATGCAAGCTCTGAAATGGCTTCTGCTGGAACTTCCATGACTGGGATCAAATAAGATTTGACAGCCTTAAACAGCAAACAGCTATTTCAAACCTCCTATTGATCTGATGAAAACATGATAATGCCAGTCCTACCTCACAGCAGTTGCTTCATGAGACATGAGCATCTAGGAAACAATAGACAGTAGACAGCCTGTGTAGGGAAAATTATTCTACCACACACCAACCCCACATTTACCAAACAAAAGCTTGCATTAAACTTATTCAACACCCACTATCATCCCTTACATACCACCTTCAACCTCTCAGTGGACCCCATGTGAGAATGTGACTCTGAGCCTCTTCACCAATTAGCCAATTAGCCAATTAGTGCACCACATGTGAGCGTATTTGCATCCCATACTAGCTAGGCAGGTGTGCCTATTAGTCACTGTCAATGTTAATAAACATTTGTTTAACCAAGTCTCCTACTCCTAGACTTCTTCCGTTTGGTCTAGGAGGCTATCGCCTTTCATTCAAACAACCCTGTTCTCTCCTGTAGAACAAGCTCTCTGTTGCTTAATCCCTCTCTGAGACTGTAGCTGGAACCTACCCCTTCCTGGGCAAGATGTTTCTCCTGGAGCTGGCATCTTGCAGCCCTTGTGACAGTGAGGGCCCTTGTGACAGTGAGGGCAGTCACGGAGCCTCTGCCCCTGAGCCTCTCTGCCACTCTCTGCCACACCTGAGAATGAGGGTCCAGCTCCCCTGTGTTAACCTGGACTGCTCATTCACTAACCCTTGTTAGACCCTTGTTAGAAAGGAACACAGGCCTCAAAGTACAAAACCCAATCTTCAACTTACAAACCAGAAACCACAGTCTTTTATAGCACATTTATTCACACGTCATCACTTTTACATGTGAGTAACTCAAACAATTTTAGACTGAGATGTCCTTGGTATCTTGCCAAGATCATTTAGTTTTGCAAGCTTCTATGGAAAAATAGGATTAATGATCTTAAATTATTTGATCAGAAATATCCGTAGCACAGTCAATCATGTAGACTAGAGATTACTACACATAACATAACAGACATAACAACATAGCAGCCAGCAAACTTTACTTCTTAACCTTTCAATGCATCATACTGTCACGAATCGCACACGCGCATGTAAGCGCTCCCACATTCCCACGAGCTCTTCTCTCCCTAAACGTCCATGCACCAATCTACTCAGCACTATTTAAACCCTCACTAGTCTTCCCTTCCTCGCTCACGATTGAGGTTTCCTCCCTGAGCTCTGTATTCGTACGAAGTCCGGTTCTCCGTGACACATACAATTTATTACATTGATTTATTAATTAATTGATTTATTACAGCATCTTTCTGTCCCTCCTGCTGTGGCCTTCAAAAACCAGAGGATCTCACTCATACAATATGAGACACTCGGGTACATAGCGTTGCATTATAAAGAAAGGTAGGTATGGTTAGCAGCCGGACTATTTGTGCAAGAACGACCCAGTAAAACATCCAGCCGTGATCTATTATATCCTATGCAAAACTTTCTCGGGCTAAAGCTTGTTCTACACCACTAAGAGTTATTTGAGCTCGGCCTGCTCGAGCGTGGGCAACATTGGCATGATAAACCACCAGGCAGGTACGGGCCATGACAGCAGACATCTGTTCTGCAGTAGTAACATTCAAACCTTTTCATTCCTGAACTGCAGCCAGAAGGCCAGCTAAAATTACAGGGTGCCTAGCTGTCATCAGACAGGACAAGACATGAGGACCAGAGACAAGGGGTTCAGGGGGGTGTCCTCTACAGTCCAGGCTGATGCAGAAGGCTCTGGTCTTCAGAACATCACAGTGTGATATCCTGTGTGCTGTGGTAGTCTGAGCATTAAGAGTAAGGTGAAATTGGCCAGAATTGTTAATATTGCTAGTAAAATAATTGGCCAAACACATAAGCGGCTTAAAGAGCTGTATTATATTCCAGTTCAAAGGAAGGCTGATCTTATCATTTATGACCCCTCCCACTGTCTTCATTCCCATTTTCAACTGCTCCTGTACCGTCAGGGAGGCGTTTTAGAATGTCTGTGGCTAAGAAAGATGCAGACAAGAAATCTGTGGTTCCCTGTGCAATCGGTACATCGAATTCAGCTAAGTTACTGTTTCCTGTGTGCAGCTATGGGCTTAGTGTAATGATAATGTATTATGGTCAGAGCGAGACGTGTATATGTATATAGGTCAGGAACACAGGCTCTGGGAAGCACCACGTGTCCTCCAACACCTGTGTAGCCCAAGGCTGTGGCCAAGCCCATGGACAGCTGTAACTACATTGCACAGTATCATTCAACTCAAGCTCAAAGACTGGACATCAAACTACTGTCAGGCTTTAAACAGTGATCAGGGAAAAACCCTTTAATAGCTATTGGTGCTACTACCCCCGCAGTAGGAGTGTAAATCCAGATGCCCTGTATTCAGTTTAGCCCCCTCCCCCTCCATCCAAGACCAAATCCCCTCCCTTGAAGCTGAGCTTTGTCATTCTTTAATCATCTGTACAGGAATGATCGCTGAAGACTGTTCGCATTCGCTTGTGGTTTTCCTGCATTGATTTGTGACACAACAGCTGTTTTGGCTACATTAGCGGGACTGTTCCCTTTCCCTGTGACTTGTTGTGTAGCCTATTTAATTCCTGTGCCTGCTCTGCTCCTGGCTCAGCATTGAGGGTACGGATGTCCTCAGACCTGCCTAGCACCAGGTCACCCCACGTCCATGGCCTGAGGGCAAAGGTTTCTACCCCGTTATCGTCTGACCCCCTGAGCCTGGGCTAACCCCTGTGTTGCCCCTTTTACCGCTACGCATAGGGTCTCTACTGCTCTCCTTGTCATTCCACGTCTTGCCCTTCTGACATCCGTGACACAAACTTTATGACTGCCAATAGCAGTAATGAATTGTCTCCATTTTCTGACACTAGCAAAGTCATACTGTAAACCACTCCCCACACATACCTAAAATCAGTGTAAATATTAAATATTTCTTCTTTCTCTTGCCTGTGCTGACTGAGACGGCTCATAAAGCTCTTAACTCTATAATCTCATGTAGTGAGACCACTGCATATCCAGAAACCCTTTTCCACCTACCATGAAGCTAGAACCACTAGTTCAGGCAGGATTCTCTAGCGGTTCTTCTGTCAACTCGGGTCTCAAAGGTTCCCAATAAAAATGCTCAGGCACATGCTCCTCACCTTCATCTGGTTATAGCATTAAAGCAACCAGATTTTGAGGGGGTGATTTTTGAATTTCAGTACCAGGTGCTATCAAGTGCACATCCCAACCTGTCCAATGAGCTGCTGTAATCTTTCGAGATCTTCCTTGTGCTAAAACTTTTATGTACAGCATGTGGCATGCAAACAGTTAAAGGATCATCAGCTACAATCCCTGAAGTGAGCTGCACAGCTGAGCTTGCAGCTTTCACAGCTCTGAGACATGTAGGGAAGCCCGCAGCTACTGGATCTAACTTCTGCATGTAAAACCCAACTGGTCTGTTTCTGTCTCCATGCTTTTGTGTTGAACTGCACTAATATGACCTTGATGTTCATGTACAAAAAGCTTAAATGGTTTCTCTGGCTGTGACAGACCTAATTCTGGTGCATTGCACAGTGTCTGAAAAATTCACATTCTCCATCCCATACTCCCCTCTCACCAGGTGATTTGTTTATTTCAATTAGTTTAATTTGGAAAACTCTAACACACTATTGCGATCCTACAGTATGTTGTGGAAAGGGACTCTCTCTTCTGTTTCTCCATGAAACTATCCCAAGATAATCCCTTCAGTTGTTTATTCTTAAACCAACAATCGTGTTTTAGATGCCCACAGTTATAACATATTGGAGACCTCCTGGCTTCTGGGCTTGAGGTCTCCAGTTCTTCCCATTAGAAATTTGATAGCCTCAACCAAGGCCTCCTGACTGATCCACCATTATCTTACTCACCTTACTATTTTCCACATTTTGTTCTGCTTAATCAGCTCTCTTCTTGTGACTTCCCAAGTTCGGTCAACTTACTTGCCTTAACAGAATCTTCTGCAATTACAGCTTTATAGCCACAAACAACTTTTACCCTGTGACAGTATTCCAGGAGCATCACACTCTACAGATCCTGCCTTACATAAATGAACCTCTCAACAGACCCACCTGTCCATAAACTCCCACACAGATTAATCTTTCTTTCGTGAGCATGCTGTCATTTTCTCCAAACTCAGACACTTTGATTTAGTCAGCCTACTTCCATCATGTCTCAGACCATTATTTCACACTTATCAACTGTGTCACTATTTGCAATGAGAGCCTTCCTAGTCTGGACATTCCTTGACATTTTTCCTAACCCTCAGGTATCATTTTAGCCCTCAATATAGACTGCATGTCTATCTGATGAATTTCACTTACTTGTGCCCAAAATTCCACTGGATTTTTATACATTTTAGGCAAGTCTTTTACCAGACTTTACACCTCACTCGGCGCTTAGTTCTAGTAACTGTTTTCATCTCTTCAAAGTCTCCTTCATCAAGCATCTTAGGGCTAGCTTTCTCCTTTTTTATCCTGACCATTTTTCCATCCTTGTCTGCCCCTAACATACAGTACACCCTGTAGGTTCCTCCTGTTTCACGTTCCATTGTGACCAAACAGCCCTAATAAGAAATAAGGTTTTAACTCCCTCCACCAGATCACCCTCCTGAAGAGACTCAGTGGGTAATTCAGGATATAATCTTTGACAACCGGGGGGATTATCACTGCTGCTGTTTATTATAATACATTTTTCCAACTCATCGAAGCAAATTCATTGATATTTCTAGGAGTCTAACACCCTAAGTAGGTAATCTCTTAAGTAGGTTTCTCACCGGTGAGTCCAGTTGTCTGATAACCTTGTACGTACGTATTAACGAATTTCCCTGTGTATCTGGGGTGTCTCCTCTGGTGGATTAATCTGACACTCCAGATCCAGCTGCCCTGTTACAGGCAGATGGAAGATGCTGCTACTGCGCTACTACCTGTGCAACATCTTAACTAAACACCTGCAGCAACAAAATATCTTAGCTAAAGTTGTATCCATGGATAGCTTAGCTTGGCTTTTAACACAATGAAGACCCATATTTCATTATAATATTTTCCTGGGGGTGAATGGTGGGCTCACATATTGGATGAAAGAGTTCCTTAGAAACAGACCATAAAGTCTCCTTATGAATGGTATACACTTTGAGTAAATGGATTGAATGGATGGTCAATGATGGTGTTTCTAACTATCCTTCTGCAAGACTGTGATCAGACTGGTAAATAAACTAAGATCACTTTATTGCCCACATACAATTTCTTGTATTAGGAATATGTCTTTTTTGCATACCCCAACTTGTTCTCCATGAGACACACAGACAGGGAAAGAGGCTTGGGGTCAGAGCACAGGGTCAGCCATTTATACGGCGCCCCTGGAGCAGGGTACAAACAGACTGCAGCAATCTGATCAGACCGCGATCAGACCGGTATATTCTGGAGAGGGGTGGGAGCAGACTGCGGTATTCTGTTCAGACTGCGATCAGACTGGTATACTCTGGAGCGGGGTGGGAGCAGACTGCAGTAATCTGATCAGACCGCGATCAGACCGGTATACTCTGGAGCGGGGTGTGAGCAGATTGCGGTAATCTGACCAGACCGCGATCAGACCGGTATACTCTGGAGCGGGGTGGGAGCAGATTGTGGTATTCTGAGTGGACTGTGATCAGACTGCCTCAGCAGCGAGAAGCTGGTGGTCAGCATCTGGGGATCTCTACCCTGGCAAGACAGACCATCACAGATTTGAGCAGCTTCGGCTACAGAGTGGGATCTAAGCCAGGCTTCCAGGGCAGAACAGGACATTCGACTTTGGAGCAGTATCCTGGCGTCAAGAACCACAGGCAGGAATGCAGACAGGCTTCGGGATCCAGGGTGACACGACCACCAGGAGAGGGGTCTGAGGCTACTACTGGGGAATCAGAGTGCAGACGAGATCACACGGGACAGGGATTAAATAAAACCAGGACAAGGGAAAAATAAGTGCAGACGGGAAACTAGGATGGGGGTGAAAATACAATGACGGAGCCCCATTGGCTCTATCTTTAAATAGAGAGTGGTTAATTACAGAAAAAAATGCAGATCACCAGTAAAAAATTGGAATTAATCAATGAGTCCTGGAAACAGTTTCTCAGGGCAACCACTAGGTGAGAGATGGCTTGCAGGACACGATCGTAACAATTTCAAAACAGTTTTTTAACACCTCTAATGAAGCCATATAGTTGTAAAAACTACTAACATCATAATAGGATATATATGTGATATAATATAATTATAGCAACTATTAAGAAGACAAAAATAGCATCAAAATGTATAAAAAACTAATATTTAGATTTAAAATTTTATAATTTAAAAATATACATTTTTTTGCCGTTAAAAATTGTACTTGAAACTAAATGTTGTATACAGTACATGTAAAAAATACATTTGTGATTTCTGGTCATCTTTAAATTCCCTTGCTCTTTCTGAGCATTCTGGAGATTGTTGGTCTGGAGGTTAATTTATATCATTACTTTATTATTAGTTTTATTTTAATACTTGGCATATTGTGATAGGTAAAATAATCAGAAATGTGAATGTAATGTACATATTATTTTATTGTGAGAAAAAGTCGTTATTATGCCCAAGGGACAATTTATTAAAACCAAACCTTTTTTGGTTTTGACTGGAATCAAACTCAAACTCCATCACATGATAGTGCAGAATTCTACCACTAAGCCACCCATATGTCTCTCTAAATGGTGTTTGATTTTCCACTACAACAGACCTAGTGAAAGGAGCAAGTCAACATCTTCCCAAAATAACCACAGCAAGTGACCAACGTAAAAGACGTTGATGCAGAAAATGTTTATGAAGAAGGTGAAATACTGTTGTGTACCTTATTTTTTTTATTTTTTACTCATATTCTTAAATTAATATTAATGACTTTCAGTGACTTGATTATAATTGTACTTCTGTTATTTTTAGCTACCATAATTGTCCTTAAGTTGCTTCCATATAATATTCCATATTAGTATTCCCTATTAAGTGGATTTAAAAACGTCTTACAACTTTTTTTTGCAACAATAATTACAGCAAGCATTCATAGAAAAGGCTAAAACATAGGTTTTTATAAAGTATAAACTTAATAATAATAAGAAGGGGCATGTCAAAATGTTTCCAAAATAACCACAGTAAGTGTCTGAGATAAAGACTTTGATGCAGAAAATGTTTTTGAAGAAGGTGTAATACGGCAGTGTACTTAATTTTTTATAACTACTACTACCAGCTATAAACAGTATGTATATTTATATTAATAAATTAATATTGTTTATGACATTCACAGACGTTATACTCCTGTTATTTTCTGTTGTCAGCTACCAGAATGTCCCTTTAGTTACATAATTTCATATAACTATATTCCACAGTGGATTTAAAGATGATAAACAGTAAGAAAACAGATTAGATGATTTAATTATTTCACTAACATCTAATGCACCACATGTACCACCTATCAATGTTTTTGGACAATGAATCACACACCATAATCACAGTTCCACCAGTGGGTAAAAAGGATTAATGCACGTTCTGAGTGGCTGCATCTGTATATTACCAGGTTCCATAGTGAGGGTGAACTTTTAAATTCCTTGTAAATGAATATTTTTTAAAAAATGACATCATTTTTAAATGAATTTATGGTTTATTTTAAAAATCAAGTCATATATGCACAAAACAGAAAAAGATTACTTACTGTATCAGTATTTTCATATAAGAATTTCACTTTGTTATAATGAAATCTGGCTATCATGAGTTTTAACTATGAGATACATTTTTTATATATGAACCATATAAATTTGCATGTGCCTTTCCTGATTAACACATAATTCTCACAGTTTAAACAAATACCATTAAACACTGTGAAAAAGAAGTTGCACTGTGAAAAACGTTTAAAATTAAGTATGTGGTCCAATAAATTTCACATTTATAAACATCAAACTTGCTGCTCTGTACCTATGGCAAATTACTAAAATTGTATTTCTGTAAATTACTGACATTAATGTAAAACAAGGCATTAACTCTTTGCAAAAATGTTTATTCTTGTCTGTAATACTGTTACTAAACTATCTGTGAAAATGTGCAAAGAGTAAAATACGAAAACCTACTAGATGGCAAAGTTATACTACTGGCTGGTAACATTAACCATAAAGCTTTCCCCACCACTTGGTAACAACCACCCCTGCACAACATCTAGGAACTGACACACTGCTTAACACTGCTGGGCTATTAAGGCTGCTACTTACATGAGTATGTTTTGGCAAAAATCGATTTTGGTAGAAGCCACCCTTTTCTCTATTATGCTAATCTCATTCTTTAAAAAATGAATTAGCAGCCATATCACCCTGCAACTCACAACTGGCAATCCACTGAAGCTAAGCAGGTGTGAGCCTGGTCAGTACCTGGATGGGAGACCTCCTGGGAAAAACTAAGGTTGCTGCTGGAAGAGGTGTTAGTGGGGCCAGTGGGGGGCGCTCACCCTGCGGTCCATGTGGGTCCTAATGCCCCAGTATAGTGACGGGGACACTATACTGTAAACAGGCGCCGTCCTTCGGATGAGACGTAAAACCGAGGTCCTGACTCTCTGTGGTCATTAAAAATCCCAGGGCGCTTCTCGAAAAGAGTAGGGGTGTAACCCCGGTGTCCTGGCCAAATTTCCAATTGGCCCTTACTAATCATGGCCTCCTAATAATCCCCCTCTATGAATGGGCTACATTACTCTGCTCTCCTCCCCACTGATAGCTGATGTGTGGTGAGCGTTCTGGCGCACTATGGCTGCCGTCGCATCATCCAGGTGGACGCTTTGTAAAGCGCTTTGAGTGGAGTGTCCAGAAAAGCGCTATATAAGTGTAAGCAATTATTATTATTATTATTATTAAAAATGTAAAGATGGTGGGCAATTGCAGCAAATCTGAAAATTGTTCTACAAAGCCTATAATAAACGTACTGTGCTGCCCACAGTATACATAGATATGGAAAATATTTAATGTCTTGTATGTTATTATTTAAATGATTATCAACTGCATTAAAAAGGCATCTGGATTCCTCATTTTTAGAAAGGTCACAAAAAGAAGAATCCCACTGTTAGCAATGCATTTAGTAAATTAAATAAAGAACTGATTGTATGGCTTACAATTCACAAGGGTCACATTTGTCATAAAAACAAGTGTAACATATTTGTCTAAAAGCCACAGCGCATAAAAATGCTTCTTTGTCAATAACCTACAGCAGTGTCCTTTTCTTCACTCCTTCATGAGCTTTGTCAACCTGCAAATAAAAAGAAGGGATTAAAATCTACTCCATCCTGACCCACCAATACGAGTTCAAAAAGGGAATCCAAATGTTATGGAAAACAAATCCTGTGAAAGTTTTCTTGCACTTGCTTTACATATCACAATATACTGAAGGAAAATGTGTCATTTTTTGCATTGATAAACAGTTTTTTTTTAACGGTTTTAAATATATATATACTGATGGAAAAATGAAACACAACATTTTCTGGAATGAAAATACTAGAGTTATAGCTTATGTTCTTTCACAAAAGGTTGTCAGTTTGTTTTAAGCCCTCTGGCCAGCAATACAGCTTGTGCAGTGAGGCATTGCAACTTGCCAATTACACAAAAGCTCGTTAGGTGCATTTTTAACCAACTACTGTAGGTCCAGGTGGAATTATGCCTGATGAGGTCACCTTTAAATAGGCCTTAATTCAAAGCTTAGGTCACTGCAAGAAAAAGGCCACACTTAGTCACTTTTCTGTGCATTCCGTAATGCCTTGAATGACACCAGAAGCAAGGGCCACTGGCATGCTGCAGGCAGGCATGTCATGTGCCAACGTTGCCAGACACTATGGAGTAAGCCACTCCACTGTATCCCAACTGCAGAGAGGGTTTCAGCAGACCGGCAGGACAGATGACCGTCCAAGATCCAGTCGCCCTCGAGTGATCACAACAGAGCAGGACCGACACATCAGACTGGTCCATTTGAGAGATCGTTTTAGATCTGCCACCTGTACTGCTGCTGAAAGTGTCGGCAGACACAATGCCCGCATCAGTGACAGGACAGTGAGACTCCATGCTGCTAGCCTTAGAGCAAGGAGACCTGTCAGAAGCCCTCTGCTCACACCTCCTAGATGTCACACCAGACTGGCTTGGGCCAGACAGAGGCTGTGATGGACTCATCAGCAGAGGCATCAGGTCCTCTTCACAGATGAGTCTTCAGCCTGTTCCACACTGATGGGAGTGTGGAGGTGGGGGTGTTGCGTACTTTTTTCCATCAGTATGTATTTTAAATATAAATTAGAATAAAACATATCAAATAAATATGTCTATATATTTATCATACTGTAAATAGACAGTTCTTTGTTTTACAAAACTGTAATGAATCAACTGAAAATTCTTAAATGGGTTAAACGAGTCTGAATGACAGAAAAAGCTGCAAAGAAAACAAAGTTATTCAGTTCCTTAAAGCCAATGCTTATTGGGAGCACCAGCAAATAAACGTGAACAGTGAGCATCATGGTAATGTGCCATTCTTCCTGACAAAATTGCTCTAGTTCTGACAAGTTTTGGGGGTATATTGGGGATAAATTACAATGAGCAAACCTGGTGATATATTTTTTAAATTCTTTCCTGAATTCAAGGCTCCTCAAGGACATTCACTTTCTTCTTGACAGATCACTTCAGTATAGATTTTGCTTTGAGATACTATGTCTTTGTCCTGCTGAATGGTGAATTTTTTTACCTAGGTTTAGTATCTTAGGAGATTTGTGTAAGTTTTCCACTGGGATTTGCCTATACTTTGCATCATCCATTTGTCTCCCAATACTGACAATTATCCTGGTCACTGCTGTGGAATAGCATCTCTTAACATGATGCTGCCAACACAACGCTTGAGATTTGATGGCGTTGAGCATCACACTGCTGTATCACAGATTGCTTTTATGTAAACCCCATTCAGAATAGGAGATGGGTTTGCCACTATAAAGTCCCTTTTTGTGCAGTGATCGGGATATAGTTGGCACGTGGCACACTCTTGGAGTGAGAGAAAAAGAAAACAGCTTCTCTTATAAAACAGCAATGCGTGTCTTTTGATAGCTCTGTGTGTGTGGATGCTGGCAGGCTGGCCCAGCAGGAGTGCTGTATCAACAGCAGAGAAATCAACAGCAGCTACAGCCAGAGATGCCACTGGTTAGCTGGAGATTGGCATCTACTGAGGTACAAGGGAACCATTTAGTGGCTAAAGGATTTCTTTTTACAGGTAAATAAATTTTTCCACATCTGACAGAATTACTATTTAATATTTTAAACATCACACAATCTGTGTGTGAACAATATAAGAGGAAGAATTCTGGAAGTGTTAAAAAAGGAGATTTTCAGTAATAATAATTTCTCAAAAAATAGTATTTACCACTTCTATCATGTGCTGAAACAGGTCTTTCAGCTGCTTGGTTTCCTTTTTCTGTTCATCTACCACTCGGAGATTTAATGTTGCCGCTGTTAATCGCACCAATATCGGAACCGACTTGTCATTGACAACTCTTCTCTTAAAGCTAACCCACCTGAGAAAAAAATCACATATTTTAATAAGTCAATATTATTATTCAACAAAGTTAGATGGAACAATAATTCTGGGAAACACCTTTAAATACTACTAGCATTTTAGTGGTCAACGAGCTCACTCTCAGGTGATGCACCCACTTACAGTATTGCTTTACCTGCTGTGTCCCTGCAACTAAGAAAGATCCTTCAGCAGAAGGTGAATGAAAGGAAACAGTGGGCTGCAGCTCGGCCCACTGGTTAAACTGCTTCAGCCTTGGAGTTTACAACAAAGGGTTAACGTACGGTCAACCTGCTTCATCATCTGAAGGGAAAACTTATACACTGAATGTTCCAACAGCTCTGGAAGTAAGGACAGAACTGTATGTCCTAATCATTTTAAACTACTGTATAATAAACTAGACAGGGAGATCTTTTTTTCTATTTCATCAGTTATTTGCAAGCAAGCCCAATCTTAATGTTAAAAAATAAAACTCTTAATAATGTCTGCAAAGAGGCAAAAATAGAAAGCTTCTATAAAGTACAGGAATTTATTTTCAAACAACATGATATGGCTGTTTGAATGTCTACAACCTTTACAGAACAGCAATGTGAAAAACGGCTATATTTCAGTCTGAACTTCACCAAGCAGCTGCTTAGTTGTAACAAAAGCACATTTTTCAATTAGTTTATTCAGGTTACCAAGAATACAAACGTTGTCACTGACTGTGCCTTGTAGAGGAAATGAATACTATTCATGAAGTCTTCTGTGCTGGATTCTGCCTTGCACATTCTCACCATACTAAAAAAGGCTTGTGTCACAGTAGAAGTTTATGGTCTGTTAATCATCGATTGAGGAAGTTGTTTCCTAGTTTTGTGTGATCAGTACGTCCTTTCCAAATGAAGAGTGTGTTCTCAGTACTAACATAGATAGTATAGAAGTTCCATTATCTAACCACCTGTTCCCACCTGCAGTTGAATAAATTCATCCAGTGCCTGCCTGCAACAAGGTGTCCTGTGCCCACAATAATTTGATTCATACAAAACACATTAGATCCACAGTATATAACATCTGTGACTGGTTGCACTCATATACCTTTTTTTGTGAAGATCTCTTTCCAGGTCAGTCCTTAGGTAGTCGCTAGCTGCCATGACAGTACTTTCCAGTTTTTCTGTTACCTGGTCATTACATATGAAAAATAAAATACAGTAAGTTACACCTGGCTAGAAACTGTCTTAACATCCAGGTATTCAATCAATACAAATGATATGTCTTTTTTATTCTCTACTTTTCCTTTTCTTGCCTTTATACAGATGCAGCCACTCTGAATGCTCGTGTCCATGTGAATCTGTGTCTAGTGTACAGTAAATCTTATATCTTAGAAGTAGGACAGCCTATTAAATGAACTTCATGTTTTCAGTAACAGCTAATGCACCACCAGTATCACCCATCGTTCTTTTTTGGCCAGTGAATCCGAGTCTGACATGCAATCTGAGTAGCTGCAGCAGTTACCCTTGTCCTCACAAAAAGGACTCACTGACTCACTGTGGACTCACTACTTCACAGGTCAGGTTCTTCAGTTCTAAAAAAATATTGACACAGATATGAAGTATTATGACATACTTCCTCGTGTCCTAGTAGTTACTGTAAATCTTTTTGTAAGTGAATGCAATTGTTCCCTAATGTTTTTAGGATAATATGGGTGTCATATCCAATTCAGTGCTCCTGGAAATCTGTGATCCCCTTTCAAAATGCCCATGCTCAGTGGAAATCTTTCTTTGTTCCACTCTCAATGGTACATGATTTGTCTGTCTGCCTGTGCACAGGAACTGTCCTGTCTGTTGTAAACATGTTGCCTTTCTTTTAGGATTACATATATATTTTCAATTATGTATACGTAACGAACAATATAGACATGCATATAGCCTTCGAATGCATGTGAAAGAACACAAGACCAACAATCAAGGAGGCTCGAGGAGAGTAAAAGAATTTAAAGACGCCCTTAAACAGAAACCAATTAGCATGCAAATGAAACGTTGCTGTTTCAGTAAGGTAATGTAGGTGAGTCCACCCAAAAGAGATCGACTGAGTCAAGGGTCATCCACTCTTACTCCCTGAAAGGGACGATCTAGAGGAAGTGAGAACCGGAGTTGTGTGAGTTGGTGGGTCTAATCGTCCACAAGCCAAGGACTCAGGGACATGAGTCAACTTTAATACACAATCTCGGAGGAGATCATAGAGGCGGCCATGGGAAGAGTTAGAGAAAGACTGTGAGAACACGAGTAAGAGATACAATGACATGGAGGGTGATATCAGTGCGAGGAAGAACTCAGAGAGAGCAGGGAGAAGATAAGATACAGCAAAGTGAGAAGGACATGTAAGTGAAATTATGCCTCATGTAGTAGTTCTGATGAGAAGGCCAAGTGACAACACCACTCTCAAAAGAAAGCGAGTGTCAAATTGGGGAAAATAGTGGAGCAGGCAAGCATTGTCCAGAGCTGAAATCCAGAACACAGAAGGGTCAAAATTGGGGAGTCGCTGCAGCAAAGCACAAGAATGAATATACTGTAATTAAAAATAATAAGCTGTGTTATATGATATTATGACATTTGGATTTGTGGTGGCCATGTGGTAACAACATCCTGTCTCAACACAGTAATCATTGTACTCAATGAGATTGTTTTTTTGCTAGTATGCGTGCAGTATGACTAGCACAGGAAAGCACTAATGGGGTTCAGAGACAGCAGCCTTCTCAGAGCAGAGGAAAGCTGTCTTAGCAATGTCAGGTTAGGTACTAGAATTTATTGAAGTCTGAGATGTTAAGATGCAAAATAGTCACAGACTCGATTGTTGCTGTGTCTAAGTCACCTTTCAAGGCGCTATATAAAATAAAGTTTATTACTATTATACAGCGGACCTGGCCAGATGGGATCAGTTGAGAGTGGGCTTACACTGCTACGACTGGAGAAACTGAAAACAGTCTAGGCTCCTTTTCTCTCTCTTACCCCGCAAGGAGAACAGTAACATAATCTGGTTGTAAATCGTTGAGGGGATTTATCTACCCCCAAAGGGGGCAAAATAACCTGGATGGTTACTAAATTGAAAATAATGTGGTTCAAAAACCTGCAGGGGATTGTAGAGGAATAGTGAGATCAAGGTTTCCCAGCAGGAAAAAAAACAAGGTGTGAAAAGCAAAAGCTAGATCTCAGGCATGTTCAAGCTGAGCACAGTAAAATCAACTCAGTATAAGGGACAGAAGAACTGTTTAGGTTATCTAGAACAAAAGATGACAGATTTATTAAATGCTACATTGTCTCTGGAAACTATATTGTGAATAAAAAGGCTATCAGGAGTAAAAGATTCTCCATACCCCACAAGGGTTGGGAAAAACGTTTAACAGGGATCCAAACTCCAGATGGAGTTTGCATCATGTTTTGCTCTTGAATAGAGTGAGGGAGCATGTTCATCAGTCACAATTCTTCTAGAAGTTGGAAGCAGCTGTGAGTCCATGAGTGAGGAGCTAGGGATGCTGTAGTAAGGCAAGAATCGGTGGAGAGGGAGCACTTGTGATTTGGTTACTGAAAGGTTAAGCCCTGTTTTTTCAGCAGATGGATGAGTGGTCTTCTTGTGAGACCTGTATAATACCTGACTGTCCTCGGATGAGGTTCCCATAGCTAGAGCTGTGCAGCCGAGGGGGGGATGGGGAGATTAGCTCTGCTAGGGGGCAGTGAAACTTCATAGATCACTGGGAATCCAAGGATGAAGGATTCAGAGATGTTATTCTACTAATGCTCAGGTTGGGAAGGTAAACTATAACAACATTAGTCTCAGAGGAGTGTATGTCTTGTAACATCAGGCAGGTTCTTACTTCTAAATTAATTAGACACCCTGAACTGGGCTTTTTAACAGTTTGTGAACAAAGTTGGACTTGGGGCCGGGCAAAGTTTGGGGCTATAAGTATAGTATATTCATGAGTCAACGAAAATCAAACTATATCGACTCAGGTGATCAAGCGGAATGACGGACAGCTAGTAAGTCACACGATCTCACAGTAAAGAGCACCCTGGCCAGATTTGTTTTACTGTATGTACTGGCTCACTCTCAACCTGATGGATGTGGTATCTGTAGAGAAAGAGGCACCAATAGGTCTGTCTAAAAATCAATAAATATTAAAAATGATTGTTTAGATGCAAACATATTGATAACCACAGATATTAAAATATATAGAATACATAATGCTGTAGCCATTTTAAAAAAGAAGAGGTGTTAATTTTTATTACTCATGGTATCTCTGAGGAATAGCTACTACAAATAAGTAAATATACTGTAGTACTATTGTTGAAAACCGTCCTGATTATATAGGAAGCCTTATGTTCAATAAGCATTGATCTGTACTTGAACTCCCACAATTTCAGAACATAAGAAAAGTTACAAATGCATCTTAATCTCTGTTGACCTCTGTTTCTTTGATCTTTTTTTTAAGGCTTTGCTGTAACTCTGAAATGAGGCTTGAATAACATTTACTGTTTCTTATTCCTCTTCAAAGGACAAGGTTACTCTTTAAGCAGATGCTATACAAAAGAGAACTTTTCTCCTTGCTTCAAACTGCAAAATGTTAAAGCAGCAAACATTTTCTTTATATAAGGAATATATATCTTCCACCACAACTATAAGGCAACAGTCCCTTTACAAAACATAAATTGGTCTCTTCGGTACTTATATTATTTTTTCAATCTTTGTATTCATGCATTTAAACTGGATTGAGCCCCATGTTTGCACTGTATCATTCATAAAAAGACTGGCTTGGTGACTAAGACTGACTGACTTAGATTGGCGCAGTCATTGTTCAATATTAGTAATGTTGCCTGGTCACTTAGATTCAAGCCATTGTGGGCTGAGTCAATTATAATCAATGAATATTGTACTGACAAAACTCCAAACAACACCCATTGAATTAACTTAAAACTAACTTAATTTCTATATACCACTCATCACATTTAACAATATGATACCAAGCATACCAAACAAATGGTTTGGTTCTAAGTAATATCCTTATTTCTGGTCAAAAGAATTTGATGGATTCTGCATTCTATGGAATATGGGGACATAATTCTGGATTATACAGATGCAGCCATTCAAAGTGAGCGGTACAGACACCGCAGGTAAGATGACACGCGATACCGCGGTGCGTGATTGGTTGACCGACAGGGGCACTCGTGGTCCGTTGGTCTGTCGTAGAAAGACTTACTGTAAACGTCTTTACTGTGCCCGTTGTAGATATTGAATTTTACCACTGAAGGGAAATCTTAGTAGCTGAGCATAAAAAGAATAGGAGCATACTGTAACGCGTGTGAAGGCCATAAACGATATTAATTTTGGAACGTAAACATACAGTATATAGCTGGTCTTGGTACTATAAAGAAAAAAATACACACCAGTATTCCATTTCTCCCTAAACATTGTAAGCTTCGAAGTCTTTAACTAACGTGATACCGGAGTCAACAAGCATACTTTTAGAATTTGATTAAAAGGGAATATAATATGGAATCGCGTATCTAAAGAATTTAATAACGGTATGATTATATCCATGTACTGCAGCAGAGCTATGTAGGGCTGTTTCGCCTGCCTGATCATGCGAGCTGTCTTGTAGCCTACTGGTCTAGGTGCGTGACTACCAACTGGCAGGTTGTGTGTTTGAATCCAGCTGGTGCTGGACTTTTCATTTTTATTTATTTATTTTTTAATCGCGTAACATAAACATATTACCATATGCAAACTGTACTGTATACAGTATGTATATGTATATTTAATGTCTTAACTGTGCCCGTTTAATTGACTTAAAAAAAAATATTTAACACGAACATTAAGCTGTTTACATCTTCCGCCTGAGAACAGTCACCCGTTGCTACCCAACGCAGAATGGTGATTGGCTGACACCATCTGACACCCCTTTGATTGGAGAAAAAAGACGTGCTGGTGTGCTATACCAGGAAGAGGATTTCTTTCTATTCAAAACGTGTATTTTAAAAGTTTAAGAAGTAAAAGGGGAGATATGTACACGTTACTGAAGCTAAAAGTTTAGCCTTTGTCACTGATGTAAACACTAAATAAAGACATATAGAAATCCCTACGTTACAGACTGTATATGGCTGGTATTGGTAGTTTAAAGAAAAAATACACACCAGTATTCCACTTTCTCCCTAAACATTTTTAGGATCAGAGTCTTACATGTGGTTATTTCGAAAACGTTTGTACGTGCTCCTTCTTACCATGTTACTGTTTACCGTTACTGACCATATTAAGTTTAAGTGCCTGTGGGCACTTTTCCTGTCCATGGGGGGTGGACCGTCTTTCATTAGAAGGTTAGTCTGTTCTACTCTGAGAATGTAGGGGGGGTGGGAAGTGCCCGCGGTCATTTAATTAGTATTAAAATCTTAGTTATCTTTCTAGTTCACAGGTTTGCATGCATAATTTAATTTTTAAAGCCACTGAGACATCAGGTACTACTGTTGTATTTATGAAAAAGAAACAAAACAAAAAACATACTAACAACTGTGCCATCCTACTCCTTAGTTAATACATTTTATTAACATTTAACATTGTTAGCAAAATATTTTGAATTATATTTAACCCTATTTTTTCTTTAGTTTTGTATTTAACTTATTATATGATAGTCAGACTTAATGTATATTAATGTATATTTGAACAATGAAAATATATTTTTACAAGATTTTACATTAAGCACTTAAAATTAATATGGTTAATAATAGTAAACTGTAACATGCTGTAACAAGATCGGTTAAACTTCGAAGAAAATCCTTTCAGAGAAAATGTTTCAGGTGTGAAGAACAAACCTGTTCCCACACACCCTGCCCCCACTACCATTAGAATATACACAAACATTTTAGCGTTTCATTCTGAGCAGAGGACCCTCACACCTGAAGAGTGCTGGCTGTGACGAATTAAACCGGTTTTACAGGTTTCAATCACAGATTGGGACTCAGTAAAGTAACACACAGCGCCACTGGATTTGATAATACTGTACCTAACCAAAATCCGCAATATGGAAACAGAACCTGTGTAATTGTTGATAGATGATGTACTCGTAACATTTTTTTCAAGACGACCTACAACATTTAAAAAATGACTTGTATGTACTTGATATCTCTAATCAATCCACGGGTTCCAGCACAAAACGAAACTAAAACGCATACCGTTTAGCGCTTCTTATTAGTTGCTCAAAAGTAATTTGACCGTATGAAATGCATAATATAAACCTAGAAACATATACGTGAGCAGTACTTAAGCACTGTAGTATCGGTGTTAAGACATACCTCTCAAATACTGTAAATCAAGTTAAAAATATCTCAAGACCGATTCTGGTCGTAATGAAACCATGTTTCGTGTATGTTTTCTTTTTCATCTTGAAATAACTCATTTCTAAATACCTTTTTCACTGTTAACATCTTGTAGCAACTTTGCGACAAAATATACACTCTGACAGTTCATCCTGCTACCAACATTAAATAAAACAAATCTTAAGATTTCTATATTTATGTCTTTATTTAGTGGTTTCATTCGAAGCTTACAATGTTTAGGGAGAAATGGAATACTGGTGTGTATTTTTTTCTTTAAAGTACCGAGACCAGCCATATACTGTATGTTTATGTTAAGATTTCCCTTCAGTGGTAAAATTAGATATGAATATTCAATACTTAAACGGGCACAGTTAAGACATTAAATATACATATACATATTGTATACAGTACAGTTTGCATACGGTAATATTTTTATGTTACGCGATTAAAAAATTAATAAATAAAACTGGAAGGTCCAGCACCACCATTATGTTTATATGGTTGTTTTTGTTGGTTGGTTGTTATTATGGTTATTAATAATACGATCTATAGTTGAAATCTGAGCCTAAATAAAAAGAAAAAGCAAGTGATTAGGTTTATGAGCAATCTAATTACTTATTTGTTTAAAAAGCTATATAAAATAAAGTTTATTATTAATTTGCTGGACAGAGCCGTGAACATTATTATGCATAAGACAAAGATAACGATCCTGATCAGTTTAGAAATCTGTGTACGCTGTAAGGTTTTTACTTCTTAAACTTTTAAAATACACGTTTTGAATAGAAAGAAATCCTCTTCCTGGTATAGCACACCAGCACGTCTTTTTTCTCCAATCAAAGGGGTGTCAGATGGTGTCAGCCAATCACCATTCTGCGTTGGGTAGCAACGGGTGACTGTTCTCAGGCGGAAGATGTAAACAGCTTAATGTTCGTGTTAAATATTTTTTTTTAAGTCAATTAAACGGGCACAGTTAAGACATTAAATATACATATACATACTGTATACAGTACAGTTTGCATACGGTAATATGTTTATGTTACGCGATTAAAAAATAAATAAATAAAAATGAAAAGTCCAGCACCAGCTGGATTCAAACACACAACCTGCCAGTTGGTAGTCACGCACCTAGACCAGTAGGCTACAAGACAGCTCGCATGAGCAGGCAGGCGAAACAGCCCTACATAGCTCTGCCGCAGTACACGGATATAATCATACCGTTATTAAATTCTTGAGATACGCGATTCCATATTATATTCCCTTTTAATCAAATTCTAAAAGTATGCTTGTTGACGTATCCGGTATCACGTTAGTTAAAGACTTCGAAGCTTACAATGTTTAGGGAGAAATGGAATACCGGTGTGTATTTTTCCTTGTGATATTTTAAGCTCTAGTTGAATGATAGGTGTCGCATTTTAAATCATTCTCGTAGCTAGAAATTATGAAACGCCCTGTTAAAAGCAAGGAAGTTTTTATGCCCCGTTGAAGTAAAACAAAATGCCTGACAAAGTATGGCTTGGACAGATTCCAAGTGCTTGTACAAATGTGCTAAAGAAATTATACTTTGAGTATACAGCTTGTCCAAAGTCATCCATTATTAATACTATTAGTAATATCTTCAGTAAAGGCTTTGATGCATAAATATTTCTGATAAAGGTAGGTTGTGTACTTTTGTCCAACAGAGCAATCTTGCTTTCATAAAACATACCAACATTTGAATGACTGATGATTAACATGCTGTAATACACAGTTCAAAATTAAAGGCTCGAATGCTGTACATGAGAGGTTAAGCTCCCCCTGGCGGTTTTACAAGGCGACGCCGGATAGCTAGTCACGTGACACACGTGATACCGCGTGATACCCCGGTGGGCGTGTCGCGGTATGCCGTGAAATACCTCACCCATTTTGAATGGCTGCATCTGTATTTTTAATGATACAGTTAGTAAATATTTTCTTGTTACGTATTTCTTGACACACTTTCAAACAATATATAGACAAAATCACTTTTTAAAAAAGAAAATGGCTTTAGGTAATTGCTATTTAACATTCAATATCGAGAGTTTGTTAGCTTTAAAATATTCTATCAAATGTTTACGAGCTTCTTTGCTTCTTCAACTGAAGTGCAGGCATAGGCATTCTTCAGCAGCTTTGTTTTGAAGCAGTCCTTGAAGCATCAATTCACAATTTCTGTCAATTTCTTCTCAGCAAATGGCATTCGGATTTTACCCATGTACCTAAAAAGAGATGGATTTATTTTTCAGAGCTATGAAAAAAAAAACATCTTAGATTTACAATGGAAATAAACAAAACATCTATTAATTGATGCTGACACCGTACAAGCACTGTTATGTTTCTATTGTTAACTGAATACTAGTTCCACTACACTAGATGCTGTTATTGGTCCTCCAGTAGCAGATTGTAAAATCAGTCCCTTCCGGACAGCTTGGTATTCTGGTTTCTTTAGGTATTTTGTGTGTCCTTCTTTTTGTAGCATCACACAGTAATTCCAACTCTGGAAAAGATGCAAAAGGAGCTTTATTTAACACTTGCTCCTTGATTTGTAGTGAACGAATTCATTACTGAGAATGGTCTGGACCTTTCATGTTTAACTGAAATTGTTTTCTGGATTTATCTCAGTCAATTCAGTTCAACTTGCACATTGTTTTACACAAATTTTTAACAGTTGCAAAACAACTTCCTGTTGCCTAGATCCTGCCCATCAGCAACAGTTCCCTTTCCCTACTGCCTTAAAGGTGACATCTATCACTCCTATATTGAAAAACACCTGGCTTGGATTCTGATATAACAATGAACTACAGACCAATTATTTCTAAGGTTTTAGAATATGTTGCACATCAATTACAGGCTCGTGTGATAGCCACAGATTTGTTTGAACCATTCCAATCCAGATGTCACTGTAATCATAGCACTGAGACTGTTCTGGTTAGGGTTGTGAATGATTAACTTATTGTGTCAGATCATATACAGTGATGAGATACAAGTACTTGATGAGATACAAGTATTCTTATGCTGCTTGATCTCAGTGCATCTTTTGATACAGTATTGCTCAATCACTTGCAGACATTTTTGTTTATCAAAGGCTCTGTCTTTGGTTCTGCTCTCATCTGACTGGCAGGCAGCATTTTGCATTTTGTCTCCCCCATTCCTCATGTTCCCCCATTGTTTTACCAATCCTGGTGTGCTGCTGAATTCAGTCCTGGTCCACTTTCTTTTTATGATTTATATACTTCCTCTCGGCCAGATTATATGCAAACATGGTCCTCAAGTTTACTGTTTGCAGGTGATACTCAGATTTACATTACTACCTCTACCTCCTCTGATCTCTCTGCTCCATCACTTATCCCGTTTGCATGACATCAAATTCTCTGAAGAGAAACAGTGACGAAACAGAAATTCTACTGGTGGGCAGCATCTCAGCGGGATAAACTTAAGGGTTTCACAGTAATGGTGGATGGCTTCCCCATTCATGCGCAGTCAGGAATTTGAGTGTCACACTTGATCCTCTCATGTCTTCTGAGCCCCCCGTGAAAAAAACGATTAAGGTGTCTTTTTTCACAACAGAAATCTTGCCCGTGTTAGGCAATTTCTATCAATGTCCGATGCTCAGTGCTTCATTCATTCATTTATAACATCAAGGTTCGATTTCTGCTCTGTGGGCTCCCTAACTCTGCTGTCAACACGTTACAATATATCCAAAACTCTGCAGCAAGCCTTCTAACTCACACCAGACCCTGGCAGTGTATCACTCCTACAGTAGGAACAGTTACAGTAAGTCTCTACATTGGTTAAGTTAAGTTAAGTTGCAGCTGCCGTCAGGCAGAACTGCTGTCAGAGTCACCAGGCCCTCGCCGCCGCATTCCAACGTGCACTGTTCACCACAATGTATCAATTATCCAGCACCCAACCCAGCAATGTTCACAAACCCAAAGGCAAAGCAACCCTTGAGTGGCTTTAAAAGAAGAAGGTGGAAGTCATTGAGCGGCCCAGTTAAAGTCCAGATTTAAGTCCCATAGAACATCTGTGGAAGGACCTGAAGATCGCTGTACTCCACCACTCCCCCAGGAAGCAACATGGAGCAATTCCGTAAGGAAGAGTGGGCAAAAATTAACCTCACAAGATGTGAAAAGCTGGGTACAACACACTGCAAAAGACATGAGCCTCTAACTGCTGCCTCAAAAGAGCAACTACTGTACATGTTAAATGCTTAAGGTCTCAGGGGGTGACTACTTGTCAAAGCTGGACAAGTTTTCAGTTTCAGTTTTTTTATTTTGCCTTAAAATGTTCTGTCACAATAAAAATGATAATGCCCCATTAAAATGTTACATATGTTTTATTAATCACACAACAAATCCTGTTTAAATGTGTTACAATCTGATCTTGTAACAGCAAAATGTGGTAGACGTCCAAGAGGGGTCAATATTATAGGTATAATCATATACTGTAGCTCTTTATATAATATAATAATATTTACCTACATCCTATTCACAAGGTCCTTCTGCATTCACATTTTGAAATTCTCTGTCCCATTATCACCCATGTTTTCAATGAATCATTTCCATCAAGGTCTGAAGTTTTACTTCTGCTCTTCATCCCCCAATTACAAAACATAAAACATATACTCTAGCCTGCTCAGTAATTATCAGCCAGCATTTTTGGCAACAGTTGTGTGAACCATGTCTTTCTGTTTAGGGATTCTAATGATCCGTAACCCCGGCGTCCTGGCAAAATTTCCCATTGGCCCTTACCAATCATGGCCTCCTAATAATCCCCATCTATGAATTGGCTTCATTACTCTGCTCTCCTCCCCACTGATAGCTGATGTGTGGGGAGCGTTCTGGCGCACTATGGCTGCCGTTGCATCATCCAGGTGGATGCTGCACACTGGTGGTGGTGGAGGGGATCCCCATTACCTGTAAAGCACTTTGAGTGGAGTGTCCAGAAAAGTGCTATATAAGTGTAAGCAATTATTATTATTATTATTATTATTATTATTATTATTATTATTATTATTATTATTATTAATCTGTTGATGACTGCTGCCTCTGGTTCATTATCTGTTTGCGCTATAATTTTTAACCCAAGATAGACTGATAAATAAATTAGATATGGATGTTGTAATTACTGTCATTGCTTTTTTAGGATTATTTTTAAAACTATTCTTCTATTTATGTAATAGAAAACAATTTGTTGGGTTGTTGGGTTGTTGTTCTTTCTCAACACAGCTAGGTTACATGTTTTTACTATGTTTATGTTCCATTTTGGGTCAGATTCTTCATAGTTATAACATCATCTTTCATTGCTGCTCTGATTACACCCAAGTTCACTTGCACAAAGTGTAACATTACTTAAGAACTATCTGCCTTATCATTCTGCTTAGATGTAAAAAAATCAGATGAATCTGAACCAGACTCATAGCTCTCCTTATCAACCTCAGTTTGGTTATTGACGGTGCGTTTTGATCCAGATCATGAATATAAAGCTCATGTTAATACTGTTTTGAAGGGTTTTTTTATCTTTGTAACTTTCCACTTATCAGTAACAGTTATCTTTAGAAAAGTTAATGCATGCTTATTGTGTTTTGTTTTGTTATTGTAATTTAGCACTTGCTGCTGTATCCAAACAAATTCAGCAAAAAGGTTACAGCATGTGCAGACCTCAACTACTCAGACTTTAACTCAACTTAAAAGGATGAGCATATATCAGCTGCTTGAGTTTCCTTGCATGCACTAGGAAGCTGTAGATTTTAAATAACTGATTCCTACCTTTAAGTTGAATGGTTTAGCTCCCTATAAGTCTTTTGCACTTTTAGGACTCTGGTCTTCTTTCAGATCCCAATATGTGACTCCAGACACTATGCTTTCTGTTCTGGGGCTCCAAGGCAATGGAATGACTACCCAGCCCATATAAGGTCACATTCAAATTCTGTCTTAAAACTCACTTTTATACTCAGGTTTTTAATTCAGTTGACAGTTTTAATTTGCATATGCCCATGTCTTTTGGTTGTCTGTTTTATTATACAATGCCTTGAGATTCATGAGAGGAACTATATGAAATAAAATTTATCAAATATTGTTCAATCAGACTTCTAATTAAGTTTTCATTTGATAATTTTTTTCCATAAATACTTCTAGAATTTGCAGAGACTGTATTTTGACATGTTTAAAAGCAGGACACCTGTCATGTATCTCAGTACCAAAGGAGTCTGTGTTTAAACTGACTGAGAAGATGAGAGGAAGGAATTATATGATAACTGTATACTTCTGGTGGTCAGATATCTTCTTTCCAAAGCAGCATATACTGTATGTTTATCATATCACTTTCGATAATCGCTTAGCCAATTCAGGGTCTCAGTGGCCTGCTGCCTGTCCCAGGAAGCATTTGGCAGGATACACCCTGCACAGGACACCTGTCCATCACCACACACACACATACACACACAAACACACACACACACTCGCACACTCTCACACACACTCGCAAAGACTCATACATGGGCCAATTTTACAGAAACCAAATAACCGACCATCAATGGACTGTGGGAGTGAAATGGAGCACCTAGACAAAACCCACATGAACAAAAGAAGAACATACAAATTCCACACATATAGTGCCCCAGGTCCCAGCACTGCAAGGTTGCAATGCTAATCACTGCACCACCATATTGCCCTGCTTAAATACACATTCTTCCCAAATATATCTTTCTCCTAACATGACTTTTATGGTAACACAGAAGCTGTTCTTCTTCAAAGTTATGCCATGCAAGAGAACCTTGTTCTTGGTCTTGGACACCAGATTCTGGTTATGCAATCGGAGCAATATTATAGAGAGTGGCTGTCAAATTTATTTTAGGAACATCTGATTACTAGACGTCTGACTTAAAACCTTCTCTCCTGGAGCCTCGGTCATGAATAGTCTGCCCAACACTGCCTCATTCTCTCTGCACATAGTTGTAGGGTTTGTAGCTGTGATCCACAGCATGAAAACATACAAATAAGGCATTCCAACACCTAGCACAAATCAGGTAGGTATAAAAACTGATCTGCTATCATAATTATAAAAATAATTACCATTCTATAGCATCATTTAATTCATACTGAGCTGACTTCAGGACGCAGGCTTTAATCTCATTTTTCACTTCAGGATCAATCTCATGTGGATCTACCAGTTCTTGTACTTTTGTATCCAGGAGTTTCAAAGCGTTGTCCTGCATAAAAAAAGAAACCGCATTGTGTCAGTTTTGAGAACTGTCAACGCTGCACATTTTCACCATGATGGGTTATCCATTGATGTGCTGTTTCCAGCTTCTGAAAGCCACACAATTCGGTACTGTGCGATTCCCAGTTGAGCTTGTTTTAATATTTCCAGCACTGCTTGAGGTCCCGGACCAAGGAAACACATTCGATGAGATGACGGACAATGATGGGGAAGACAGAGAAATCAGAGCAATATGAATTCTAATCCCCTGAACTTTCATTTGCAGTTTATTTTCAGTAGCTTCAGGGAACCCTATATATTTTTAATCTGGACTGATCACCTGTTGACGAAATGTTGATCATTTATAATCATTTTGCAATTGTAGTGTTATTACTGTTATCACATGGTGCCTGAGACAGCACAATGTCATTGCAGAAAGGCAGTGTGCTGATTGTGCTAATAAGAACCAGAGGCGTATTTCAGAAGAAGCAGCAGTTGAAACCAGCTGGAAAGAATAAGTGAACAGTTGGTCAGTAAAGCAAGGACAGTGAGAGGAACAAGGGATTTACAAGCCAACTCAATATTTATTTAATTTGGACCCCAATAAAATCAGTCACCTACCCTACTTGGTATACCCATACTTTGTATGTTCTTGATCTTTTTATTCTAGTTTTGCTTAATTTTATTTAAGACTAAGAAGTGAGATAAGCGTGCTATAAATTAAAAGATTCACTGTCAGGTTTACTGTCATGGCAAAGCTGTGGAGTGAGCCAGCATTAGTCATGATAGGGCACCTGGTACTGTCAGCTGTCTCACCCAGCATGTGGGTTCATCCTACATCTATCAGTACAGCAGCAGGGAACCTGTGCAGCAGTGCCCTGTCCGGGAAAGCTGAGCAGTGGTGCATCTGCCCAGAGCCTGGGCTGAGTGCAAAGAGGTGTGGACAGAGAATCTGCAGGCTGTTCAACTGTGCTGAAGTGCCGGGAAAGTTGTGCACACAAGTGGTGTGGTTATGCAGGTGACTAGGGACTCACTGATGCAGTAGATGCAGTGAGTAGTTTCTCAGGTAGTGTAGTGGAAGGGTTGGTGTTGGCTGGTTGGTATTAGCAGCATGTTTGAATGTGACCATGAATGGTGTGCAGTATGAAGGTGAGCAGAAATACAGCAGGAGGAGAAGACCAGTGTGTGATATCTAAGAACCCAAAAGAGCTCGGACGGAAAAGAGCTTTTGAACTGAAGAAGGTATTCTCTTCTATCCTGTCATGTCCAAGTGACAGAAATACAGTATGTGCACAACAGCCAGTGGACTGGGCTGGCAAGGGAGGAAGTGGTCGTTGAGTTTGTGAAAATGGGTGATGCAAGTGTGGGGGAGATGGTGATGAACTTCGGGCAATGGTGTTTCCTGCTGAAATCAGGGATCAGTTGATTGGAGATCAGGAAGTGTGGTGTGAAGACAGGGTGTGAAAGAAGGGATAGTTAGTGTGTTTGAGGACTGTGAGTGACTAGGTGTGTAAATAAAAAAGAGTGATAGTGAGTAAAAATATACAGTATGTGCAGTCATGTCTACAACAGGCTCACAGAGTGGTGGGGCCTGTCTGTTACAGTCACCTTGCAAATCCTGAGTTCAATGATAATTTTTCAGAAAGTTTCAGAACATTTTATGATGACAGAAAAAGCAAACAGTATATTATTTTCAGTAAAAATTCATGATCACTGAATGGGTCACCTCATTAATGTTTCACGTTATATGGTGTTTATCTGTTGAATTAAACTAATTGCTATATGTGTATGTATATTGACTAATTAGTTGAAATATGAATGAGCTGTCTCTCTGTGTGAAAAGAAGAAAAAGAAAAGAAGTTAAAAAAATTCTGTTTAGTTTATGAAATTGAATAACTTACTGTTTTTATTTTAATTTCCTTAAGCCATTTTACACCCCTTTATATCCTAGATATGCAACAGATGTCCATAAAGCCCATAAAAAAACACAATATCATAATCCTAATAATGATTTTTTGCTTAGTGTCCATAAGTTTAGGGTGAAATTCTGTCAAGTTAATGTTATGCAGGTCTTAATTCAGAAGCAAAAGCAAAGCTTTGAGTGGTGTATCTGCATTGGCATGGCAATACAGTACCTTGTAGTTCTCCACGACTTTCCTAGTATCAGCCAGAAAATTACAGAAGTCCAGGTCTTCAATTTTTCCAAAAGCCATGTTAAACAACTTCAGCTGTAGGGGAACACACAATAAGAAACAATCTGTAAAATTCCTGTAATCAACACTCTGCAAGTGACTTATAAAGCATGCTAAAACAATTTGATATTTTCTAAAATATGTCTTTTGAGCCTGGAAAATTCATGAAACTTTCTCCTCTTTTTTGTCGTTTGTACCCTGATTTGAAAACGCTTAAGAGAAACTAACATTAATAAAGAGAATAGCAGCTTAAGTGTTAAATAATTGTACAACCTAAAACTTTCTCCTATGAGTTCAGTGGAATACGGATGGAAACATGTTAAAAGCTAATTTCAAAGTAAATCACAGTAGTGATGATGCTTTTTGATGCTTTTTGCTCTTTTGACCATAGTCTTCAGGACAGTGAGCAGCACTGTGAGATCCGTTCTTGTTATTTACTTTTATGTTTATGCTGAGATGTTAACTGATGAAAGAATCAGCAAATAATGTTGATAAATACCATGAAATATTTTATTTCTGTTACTTTGTACGGTAAGTGCAATTCTGACATATTTATGTAAATTGCTTGGCTCCGACCTAAGATATTTTCCACTTGTCTGCACTTTTGGTGAAACAACAATAATTAAAATGTTGGGCTAAGAAGTGAACATGATTACGACATTTAAATATTTAAGAAATACAAAATATACTACCTTATAACAAGGATGTCTTCCACTGTAGTAGGGATTAAATATCCCCAGATTATGCACACTTGCTTTGTTTTCATCCCACTGTGATTTTGCCTCCTGGGCACACTGACCCAGCAAACTGACAACCTATAAAATAATTATAAGGCAAACATCAAAAATATAGCTGAAAGCAATATATTTATTCCAAGGTAAAACAAAAATCCTCATGTCAACTAAATGAAAGTGCAGCGTAGTAGCCAAGTCTAAAAAATATACCATATATTATGTTAAGTGATCAATTATTTTGGTGTGGTGGAAGGAAGAGAAAAGTACAGAATACAGGAAAAGAAAAAGGCAATTTTTCTGGCTTCTCCCAAACCTATTTAATTGAAATGCTGTTTTGTCTTAACTCTGAAGTTGATAAATAAACTGTGGTTATTCAGCATGGTGGTCACTCAACACGCAGCAAGACCAAAGGACCTCTGAGCCCTTGAATCACTGCAAACCCCAGGACAGCCCATTCTTCCTTCTTCCTATGTTTGTCATTCTTTCTCAGGCGTATCTGTTTTGTTTCTGCTTTCTCTTATTTTCCTTATTGTCACGTCTAAACTCACTCTTCTGAATCTCAAGCCTCATGCTGCATCCTTTCCTTCTTTCTTCACGCCCGAAGAAGGCTCCACAGGCAAAATGTTTCTTTTCTTCTCTTTTCAGCATGGAATAAGCCTTTACTTGTTCCTTTGCAGCCTACGCATGGTGACACAGCTCCCTGCTTGAACGTCTTTCCTCCATGTTCTTTAATGTAATCTTGCCTCTTCTCCTGCTTTTATTCTCCGGCGTCCGATTTGGCCAAAGGTTCCTCCCTATTGTCCTCCATAGCTCCTGTCACCACCTCCTCGGCCCAGGGTCTGTACGGTGTCCTACCTCTGGCTCAGTCAGCAGCTGCCCAATGACTTGGAATCCTGTCTTGTTTGTGTTTCTATCCTCAGCGTCCTCAAGTTCATTCCTCTGTTGCTCCTGATGCCACCTCCTTGGCCCCTGTTCCACTGTGGCTTTACCGAATTTCAGGCAGGCAGTGCCAAGCCACCTCTGCTTCTGGGGCAGTGTGGTGTCTTCTCAGTTACAGCATTACAGCTTGAGTCCAGAGCCGGTGGCCAAACCCAATAAAATGTCTAGCTGCCCCGAGGAGGGGCATCCATTGGGCCAGGACCCCCAGAGTTTTTCTCCCAATGGGAGTTTGTGTTTTTCTCTCTCTACCCAGCAGTTAGTCCCCCACACTTAACTCACACCAGGAGTTTGCAAAGTCAACTGGTTAATATAGCTCAGCATCTCCTTTGAACTGGCCACTCCATTCCTTCACTATACAGTAGCTCCCTTCTTTTGCTCTTCAATACCCGTTTAAACCACAGCCCAACCCACAACAGTAGTCCAGACCTTAATTCAATAGAGGTGTTGTGGCAGGACTGAAAGCGGGGAGTTCATGCTAGAAAGCCCCCCAACATTACTGAATTGAAGCAGTTCTGTAAAGATGAATGGACCACAATTCCTCCAAGCTGACGTGCAAAGTCAGCAAAGTCATTGCTGCTCAAGGGGGTCACACTGGCTACTGAAAGCATAGGTTCACATACTTTTTCCAACAAAGACATTTAATGTTGGATCATTTTGATCATTAAATGAATGAAAAAGTATATCCCTTTGTGTGTTCTTTGTTTTATTGGGTTCTCGTTATCCTATTTCATGACTGAAATGAAGATCTGATCACATTTTTGCAGTCAAATTTATGCAGAAATTCAGAAAATTCTCAAACTTTCTAGCACCACTGTACGTTCTGCACACAATGAACTTCTGTCTCTGTTGAGTCACCTCAACTATGCCATGCAGGTTATACCCCACAGGTGATCTGTTATTTCATGTCTTCTCAAACTAGCTTTGGTAGTGTGGTCCTTACACCTCTCCTACTTGCAATTTGAAGTAAAAACCCTTCTTAGTCCTTAATTCTACCAGGATCTCTGTCCAGTTGCTCTTTATTCTGATTTTCCCCCTGAATTCCCCTTTATATCACTGCCTCCAGCTAACTTGAAATACTACACTATCTGGGTTTACACCTTGCTCCCTCAGTTCCTCCTTGAAAAAAAGTTTTCTATCTTTCCACCTCTTCTCTAATGTAAACTTAACTTAAGATCTGAGCATAACCAATTTAAGTCCACCTCCATCAGCCCTTGAGCCCCGACTCGCTCTGTTGGTAGAGCATGAGACTCATCATCTCAGGGTAGTGGGCTTGTGTCCCACGCCGGGTGCCAGGTTCTCCAATAACCCATATTGGGCAGCAGCAGTATGGGGCAGTGCTGACGGCACATTTCTGTGACAACGGCAACAATACTCACACTATCTGCACCGAAGAAATGCCTGGCGATCTACTTCCGTATCTTGCCATGAAAACTCTACGGATAGTGACAGGGGAGCTGTCCATAGGGTCACCATGAGTCAACACCGACTCGCTAAGAGCTAACTGTGCTCTCCAAATCCAGATGGGGAAAGACGGTGTTATAATCAACAAGCAATATTGATTAAACAACACATCCTGTCCTGAAACATCAGGCTGAAACATGCACGTAAAGGAGGTTTTCTGTGGGACTTTTATTGTATGTATTGCTGCTGAAATGTCTTAAACTTCCTAATGCCATCGCTGATGATTGCAGAGATGAAGACCAGCTTTTAAACCAGAGATTTTAGGTTTCTTTTAGAATTTATAGCAAATACAAAACAAACATCAATTTGCTAACAATAAAACTTATTACAACAAGGAACACATTAGATAAATGCATTTTGCATGGAAAATATTGCATAACAGTGCCAAAAAATTACCTCTTCAATGAATTTCTCTCTTGTTTCTTTCAGACTATGTTTAGTTTCTATCATTATTTGTTCATGCTGGTATGTAAAGTTGTCCTCCCAAACCTGTTTGAAACTAAACAAAGGGAAATGAACCAGAAAATGGGATAGCAAATTAGATTTTACATCATACACCACATTTTGAGCTTTGTTATAACATCATAAAAATAATATGCGAAAAAAAGTCCAGTCTGTAATTCCCCGTGTTCTAAATCACTCTTTCTTAAAATCCTACACTGTCACTATACTCTTTATGCTTTATCAATGTCTATATTCACCTATTGTTTTAATCTATTTACTGAACACAATATGGTTCCGTAAACAGCTGATTGTTTTAGTCGTACAAATAACAAGGAGGCCAATGGCCTGAATTTCTTGCATACAGGACTGGGAAAGTACTTTGGAGCACACGACAAACAGATCTGTTTCTGCCAAGTGTGTCACAAGCAGGTGGCCGGTGACATGTTCCTGAAGTATGTTGTATAACAAAGAGAACACTCTTCCCATGATTTCAAAGTGACAACTGGAATGACCGGGCCGGGACCGACTCGTGTCCTGCTGTTCCCACGAGCGCTCAACCTGTCATTCAGACTAGGCTGGGACATCTTTCAGTCTTTCAATCAGACTCCTGATCCAGTTCCCAAGCACACTTAAATCTGTTCAGAACCCAAATCTTTGTGCCGTCATTAGAGCTAACCGTTGCATACCTAGCCTTCACATTCCTCTTATAGTCTAGTTTATCCCTTTTTTCTAATCTTTCTACTCCTATTCTTCATTTCTAAAACATTTTCTCCGTTTTAATTTTTCCCTTTTTTTTGCACCGACTCGCCAGCCTCTTTTTTCTTCATACCGGCTGGGAGCCAGGTGTCATTTTTACTGTCCCTTTTACAGCAGCCATATCACCCAGCAACTCACAACTGGCAACCCACTGAAGCTAAGCAGGTGTGAGCCTGGTCAGTACCTGGATGGGAGACCTCCTGGGAAAAACTAAGGTTGCTGCTGGAAGAGGTGTTATCGGGGCCAGCAGGGGGTGCTCACCCTGCAGTCTATGTGGGTCCTAATGCCCCGGTATAGTGATGGGGACACTATACTGTAAACGGGCGCCGTCCTTCGGATGAGATGTAAAACCGAGGGACTGACTATTTGTGGTCATTAAAAATCCCAGGGCGTTTCTTGAAAAGAGTAGAGGGTGTAACCCAAATTTCCAATTGGCCCTTACCAATCATGGCCTCCTAATAATCCCCCTCTATGAATTGGCTACATTACTCTGCTCTCCTCCCCACTGATAACTGATGTGTGGTGAGCGTTCTGGCGCACTATGGCTGCCGTCGTATCATCCAGGTGGGGCTGCACATTGGTGGTGGTGGAGGGGAGTCCCCATTACCTGTAAAGCGCTTTGAGTGGAGTGTCCAGAAAAGAGCTATATAAGTATAAGGAATTATTATAATTAATTATTATTATTATTACTTTGTTCCTTTTCTTTCCTCTCGTCTTTTAAACCAGCACGACCTTTATTCAAAAGCCTGCAATCGATCTGTTTTTATTCCCTGACCATTTAGATAACCTCACCTTTGCCTATATCTCCAGCTGCAGAGCCGTATTTCCAACTTTCTGCAACAACATACTGTACAGTATGGGATACTAGACATTCCTGATCCCAAATTCCCTTCCACTCTATAGTGTCCTTCTTATTAGAGGTGTCATGTTCTCCGCAAGGTCTCCAAGTGTTTCGATTCTCTTTCACCTTTCAAAGATGTGCTAGTTGGTAAACTCAATGCTCTCTAAACTGTTCATTGACACCTGAGGTGAGGTTCTCCCTTGTACCTTGTGTTTCTGGGACAGGCTTCTCTTCACCAGAACCAGGATTGAGCATCTTTCTGATCCTAAATAGATGCCTGATATAATAGGGGGCTTTTCAAGGACAATATACATTAATACAAATTGCATATGATGTTATGTAGCTGTATTTTCTCATCAGATTTGTAATTCAGCTACTAAAAATTAAACTGAAGGTGCTCTGATTTGGTCAAAAAGCTGCACAGGGAGGCTTGTCATATTTATTCACAAGAGCTGCTGAAGCATGTTCTCAAATGGATGAGGATTAAAAATGATTATGAAATGATAACCATTTTAAACAATACTGTAATCCTAAAAACAAAGGAAGTAAAAAAAAAGCCACCTTCTTCTTTTTAGCTGATTCACTAACAACTGCACAGCATCAGATTTCTTTTTGTAGGAGTATTCTTCAGTTTTGTTCAGTAATTCGACCAAAGTGTGCCTTGCCTAGAAATCAATAAATAAAACATTCAAATTTAACATAATGAATCAATTAAATGATGCACTGTAATTGTGCAATCAATACAATTTAATAATAGTCAAAAGTACAAAGAGAGTTTCGTTGACATGTTTTAATTTTTGTTGCATAAAATTGTACTGATGCTGATTTAAGATTTAAACATTTCAGAATTTTTTTTCCCTTTAGTTTGTTTTTAATGTTTTCCACATTTTTTAATACTGGTAGATGTTAATCCTAAGTACAATCCATTTGAACATATAAACACCACAAATAATATATTATTATATTATATTATAATGTATTACACATATTAAATATATGTGTGCTAAGAGCACACCAAGACTTACATCTTTCAAATAAGTCTTCATATTGTGAAATGCAGGGCTGTCAAGTTCCTCCATTATCTTACATATGCCTGTTTGTTGAAGTTTTGTGTTGAAATGTTCTACAATGTTATCTGGGTCACCCTATAAAAAAAGGCAAAACACACTAAAGCACACACAGGATGCCATCAATTGTATAATGATCATATTCGTACAGTATCACTAATAACTCATGCATTTTAGAAACTGTATATCACTGTACTGGTTTAAAATATTATAAATGAAGTTGGAAATAATATCCCGAGTGAAATACAATACCTAGATATGCACACATTTTACACCAAGAATAACATAGGGCCTTCTAAGGACAACCATGTTTGTACTTGGCAAGTGCTAATTTGTCTCTTATTTCACTTCATTTTTCTTATCACACAGTATGCGTTGTTGCTCTATTCATTGTGGAGGTTTAATTACACGTTCCTTTAACCCTTACCCTACAAATAACAATGAACTCACATTTTTTTCCGCTGGAAATTAAGTACAGGGAATAAAAGCAAACAAAAAAAGGGAACTCGTGTTATTGTTAAAGATTTCTACTTTGACAGCTGTTTTTGAAAACAGTTAAGTAATATAAAGATACAGTAAACATTTTGATCTTTCAGAATGAAATACAACACAAGTCATCTCCCTTCTGTCTGCCCCAATGTGACTGTTCATATGTATCTTACTCGTTTTTATTATTGTCACTGGGAGGGGTGGGAGGGATCACTTGCTCTCTTAATTGCCCCACCCAGATTGTTAGGAGCAATGTTTGACAGCATTTATGTAGCTGTCTTTGGTCCAGGAAGCAACTAAATATGGAGGAAGATGAGCAAATGGAGCAAGAATAATTTACTAAAATTCACTTTACTGCAGACCACCATATTTTGTACTCTGGGCATCCAGGAGCCATTCCTTTCTGGAATACAAACATTCCGGAATCTCCTGAGAAGTACAGACAGGCCTGATTCACAGCTGCATGTGAAGCTAACCTTTGGGCCAAGTCTCAGATAACAGATTTTGTTATCTCTTACTTGGTAAACACACTAGAAATAAATATTTTAAACCGAAAAAGAAGCAACACAAGCTCTTCACTTTCTATCTCCAGAAGTATTTTTTTTTCAAATACTATACTAAATCTGAGTTGATCAGTTGTTTTGACTTTTTTTGTGTAAAGTCAGGGCATGACATGGTCACCTTCCAAAATAAAATCATAAAATGATGATAACATTATAAAAAGCACAAAAGTTCCATAAGCTTTATTGATATTAAGCTTTAGGCAATAATAGAGCAGCAGATTTATGGTGTTTAGGCTTTAAAAACAACTTTTCTAGCCTGTAGGAGGCAAAGAGATCAACAAAGATTGATTGACAGTCAATAAAATAGACAATAAAACTTTTGTTTTTCCTTAGGCGTTCTCTTTAGCCACCTATAAACCTCTCCTGAGTCTGAATCGTCAGAATTCACTGAATCACAGCTTGCTTTGCCCCAGGGCAGCCAAATTCACAGCAAAGCTAAATTGAGTCTGTACCAAACACTCCTTACCCCTTTTCTGTACAACTACTACAATAACTATCAGCTTTCTTTTAATTGTTATTGAACACAGTATTAAGGTAAGGCTTAAGGTTCATATAGTTTTGGTTTTACTTTCACAATGATATTTTTAGTGACAGCTATTTTCACATTAGTAAAATGTAGTAGTGATGAAAAATAAGGGGATATCGCAGACATGGTGCTTAGTAGGAACATTTTAAAGGATTTTAAAATATTTTAAAGGATGGGGCTTTTGTAATTATTTTTTCACTGTACCCTCTTATTGGTCCTGTCTTCCAGAGCCAATTTCCACCTGGAATTTTCTGTCCTTAAATATTTTATTTCTGCAGCAGAACACAGCAGAGGCCTGGTTCAGGTTTTGAATTGAAATTTCTTTTCTCTCTCACTGTGTCCACTCACAAGACAAAAATATACAGAAAAAAACAGCAAACATTTTTTTTCTGTCTTGAAAGATCTTTTTTTTTTTTTTCAATTTTGGGGCCTGCCAGAAAGCTGAAGATGCCTGTAGACCTTGCCCTAAGTGTCTACTAGCATGGATAGAAATTTAGGACAAATTAATCAATTAGAAAAAAATGGAATGAAATTTCTCATATCACCAGAAAATGTATAAAAATGATTGAAATTCAATAAAAATCTGTAAAAGCTATTGCAGTTGCTATAGAAAGCCTCTAGGCACTGCTGGAGACTTTTTCTGCTGTTAGGCAGTGACAAAAACCCTCTAGAATACCCTCCAGGTGTGAAAGGAAGACAACTGATAAGAATCTGATTGATTACAACCTGCAGTGTCAATAATTGATAGTTGGATTACAGCCAGAATACAGCCAGAAGCTCCCATCTGGCCACAATGGCGCCGTTATCCTGTGTAGCTTTGTCCTTAAACTACTCTACTCAGAGGAAGTCCCATCCCCAAGGCCTCCAAATGGCTGAAAATACAATGAATGACAGTGTTTTCAACTAATCAGACCAGCTTTTTTGAAGTGGTCATTTGAAAATTCAGGACCTTTCAGTTTCCTCCAAGCCTGGGGATGAGTAAATTTAGACTTGGTGGATGCAGTATAGTTCTGCTCCTACAGATGTCCCTAACAAGGTAAAAACATGGGATATTATTTTTGTTTTTGCTTTTGCGGTCTTGGTTTGCTGGGATATCTACAGTATTACTTATCGACCCACTTTGAAAGTTTGCTGAACTGCGCCACCTCAAAAAAAAGTGTTATTGTGATCGATTGCCTTGGTGTATTTTGGTCCTGAACAAGGTTTTGTGAAGCCCCGGTTTTCTATTTTCGTTTGATATAATATATAAGGTTTTCTGGAAAGATTTTTTTTTTTTGGTGAAATATTATGAAATGTGCTCTGTGGTACTTATTGTTTATCACCGGTTTATTATGACGAAGGTTTGTAATGGTGAAAAAAAGCCTTTTCTGGGTTCTGCTCACATAGTTAGATCCAAAGGATATTAGAGAACACTTGTAAGTTGTTAAACTTTGCTGCTGGTGTTTATCTTCAGTAAATATTGAAGACGCTCGGACCTGCTGGCGATTCTGCATACCTGCTGGCTCTTAGGAGCTCAATGTCGCAGTATCGATCTAGTGGAGAATAATACCTTGAATAGGCTGATTAAAGATGGGAAAGATCGGATGATCGACACACAGACTGGTGGCCAGACCTCGTTTCCGCAGAGCAGGCCGGAGGCTGACTGCTCCTGCAAATGTTGCTGTCTCCATGGCAACAGCAGCCCAGACGTATCACTGCCCCTCCCAAACCCAGCCGCAGGGACCTGAAGCCCTGATACCCAAACCCCCTCTGGGATTGTGAACCACATAACCGCGAAAACGGCTAACCTTTTTTCTTCTCTCCTTGACCTAATTAACAAATTACCTAACCTTTACTGGTAGTGAAACCTGTTTAACCTAACCTATCAGCTGGTTAAACAGGTAGCCAGTGTCACAGCAGCAGTTGTGTTTGCTATTACTTTCCTTTTAACTACCTTGACAGGGTTCCTATCCCCCAACATGTCTCGCATGGCTCTCAACATGTGGGTGTAAAGACCTTGTCTATTTTCCACAATGGACAGGCTGGTTGTAATTTTGTTCTTCCAGTGATCCCCAGGACCTCTAACCAAGAGAGTGTTCATAACAGGGACAAGTCTAACCATGAGCCCGAATTCACCTATTTAAAGACACTTGCTTGCCAAGATAGGCTCCAGCTCCCCTGAAGCACTGAATTAGAAAATGAATGGATGGGTTAAATGGATAGATGATATACTGTATGTCTGTGGCAGAGCACGGAAGTGAGCATATCAGTTTCATCTTACTTGCCACTAAAGCTCATTTCTTGTAGTGTGCTGAGATAACTAATTTGATCATTTGTGAAGGGGTGAGTCACTCTCTCACATGGTTTAATTTAGCCTAAGTTTCAGAAAAAAAATGCTTCACTGTAATAGTTGGTGTTCCGGTTGTTATCTTACTAGGTACTGTATTTCATTCGTTTGTACCTAGAAAACTTTGAGCAGTATATGTATCTTTTCCCAGTGGTTTGTCCATATGCTCAGGACTAACAAGTCACCTGAGGAGAGGTAGGCCTGTTGCAAGGCCTCTAGAGAATACAATCCAAATAAATCATTACCTCTTGCATCAGAAGAGAAGAATGAAACACTGGCAAAACAACACATGAAGAAATTCTCTTTTTGGCTGCTTCTGATAATTGTGTCTGAAAAAGAAAACCATAGTTTTGCTTTTCCTTTATTACAGTTAATGATTTGAACAGCAGACACAATACTAAACATTCTGTTGCAATTGATCTTTTTCTCTTGTGGCAATATCAGTCCTGAAAAAGAGACTGATAAAACTGATTAATCTGTTTTACTTCAATTGAATTGGGGAAAATATTTTTCTATTTTAATAAGCACTCAATGTTCTATAAATGTTCAATATATGTATAATGTATTCAATATATTCTATGAAGTTCAATAAATGCTTAGTGGTCTGTTTTTATTCTGGATTCGATTCAACAGCATTCCACAAGATCTGAAAGAGAATATTAACTCTTTTACCAGAGGAGACTTGCACACCACATGGTGTTACTTGAACAGTTTATATATTTCCTTTACATTTCATTATACATATCACTACAATCTGTAATGGTTTGTTAATCTTGACTAATTTAAAATATGGGCATGCTTTTATCATTATACTCTCCTATATGGTTTGGTTGGTGTGATTGTGATGCCCTAATTTTGTCCTGTGTGTTTCTGTTGGGATACAGTATCTCCCTACAGCTGTTGGCAGTTTTTCATGAGCTCATCCATTGACTACAGTCTGACAGGAAACTCTCAAAAAAAGATGATTGCTTAACAAAAATGTCCTATCATGCAGCACATCAACAGAATTAATGTTTTTTTTTCCTTCCTGTATATTAGACAGCTGTATTAACTTCCACGTTTCTCTGTTATTCTGATAGACCACATCTCTTGCCATTCTCTTGCCATTCTTGCCATCTCTGATAGACCACATCTCTCAATTTGGATTGATTTCTAGTAAAACTGGCCCTCTAGGATTTTATGACAATCTTTTCTTGAACGAAAATGCTAAATATACTATTCATGCTGGCATTGAACTGTACTGACACATCAGCACTATTAAAATTCTTCAAATTTTGAAGTAAGTTGCAGAAAAAAAATCAGGTAAACAAACCTCATGACACTTATCAAGTCTCTTAAGCTCCATCTTAAATTTCTGCGTTTGTGTTTTCAAAAATGGATAATTCTCAATGTCATCCTTTTCATTAAACTGCATGTAACTGTCCTGAAAAAAAAATAGATTGAAAAATTACTCAAGGACCAGAATGGTAGGTAAATGTATTGAGGGAGAGGCTGAAACATGTTGAAATAACTGCAATAAAAGATTACTTTTACCACTCGTATTGTACTTGTCAGCAGTCCACGTTCTATCTCGGTGTATGTAATTATCTTCACAATAAATCATATATTTGCAATTTAATTTACCACATAAACTGAAAATACATGTATTCACCTTTTTAAGTGCAGCTTCATCAGTTATCCTTTATTGGTTTTGTGAAGATACAGAGCAGTGACTAAATACTAAAAGTAATCTTCTGGGATATGTCAGTTGTAACAATCAATAACGCCTATAATGTTTTTATTTTCTGGAAAATGGGTTATTGCTTTGAAATAAAATTTGTTTTACAGATTTTCCTTGCTGACTCAAGATCTTTGGGTAGCATACAGTATTCAGTATACAGTTAAGTAAGTCTGTGGGCTGATGTGAATTGCTTTTAACTTTGGCTGTGGGGTGCTCCTTTGATCTTATTTCTGATATCATTTCTTTGTTTGTTTTCAAAAAGCAGCAACAGAAAATACATTGCATCACTACCCTGCTATATTCAAACCAGACCTAAAAATATGGATTGGAGAAGGTTTCCTTGTTGGACATTGTTTATTCTGTCAAGTATTTAGAGTTTTATCAACGATAAGTAAAAATAAATCATCTTTGCTCCTGAGACTGTTTATGGTTGTCCATAAGATGGTAGGGGATAGGGAATAAATCTTACTGGGTTTTCTTACTTCTTCTGTGGTGTGTTTTTGCTATTATATAACTATCAGGTTTTGCTTTTGTTTTATGCCTTTTTTGTTTGTTTTCCACAGTCCCTATACTACACACACAGTATACCTACAATTTTATATCGCTACCATCCAGCAAGTATGCAAAGTCTAGTCGTTTCTCCATGGGATGTTTGAAACCCGATCAGATATGCGCCTGGCCAGGTATTTTCAATTTTAATGTTTCCATTCAGTTTTGTCGTTTTTGGATTCAAGAAATAAGCTTATAATACAAAAAGTAAATGATAAACATAAACATTTACTTGTCTGTTGAGTATTTATGGAGTATTTATGAGGCTCAGTACACTAATCCCAGTCAATGTAACTCTTGTAATGCTTGAGTGAAATTTGTGTCGCAACAGACTGATATATATATATATGGTAAAAAGTGTCTTAACTGCAGCTACTTTCAGTTATTAGTTGTCGAGATGTTTTTAAAGTTGTGACCTTAGCTTCCTCTTCAACAATTAAAATGCATGCTGAATAAGAGACACATCAGGAGACTGACTTGACCAGCTCAAAAGCAATTCCTCTTGATGAACTCCTTGGTTAAGTGTGATGCACATTTTGGGTCATTGCGTTGCTGCAGGGTGAATTGCAGACCAATGATTTTGGACCATCATCAGTTGCTCCGTAAATAAGGATCAGAGAGGCAGTCATGCATGTCAAAACCGTGACACTACTGTTCCTCCTCTATGTTTCACACATGACGTCCTCTGCAGAGGAACATTGCATTTTCTCTATTCCTTTCCATCTTTCCTTTACTTTGTTATAAGGTTTATCTTTGTCCTGTAAAGAAGTGTTTCTGCCAGACCTGTTGTGCTTTAAAAAATGAGTTTTTCATCCTGCACTGTAATTGTCCTGTTGATGTTTTTTCTGCACTGAGAAACTTTCACCACTGCACTCTATAGAATGCCTAAAATCTCTACGGCTCTAATTTTAGGGTTTTCTTCGGTGCTCTAAAATGTTTTTATCTGTTATCAGCTGCTGTCATCTTTGCTGGATGACCTGGTCTATGTGAATTGTTTACTCCTCAAGTACGTCGTTTCTTTTTCAAGGAATCTCAATATCTAACTCTCTCTGCAACAGCTCTAATTGGATTTTTTGCCTCTCATCTTCAATACATCTTGGTTTATGCCTTCCCATTCAAGAGGCAGACCCCCAAAATAAGCCAGTCAGTCTGAGAGTGAGAGCTGCAGTCTGTAGACAGAGGGAAGGGGCTCTGTGTGGACCAAGTATCCAGTGTGAAATGTAATCTGTGTGACACTGAATTTTGGTTTATTTGATACAAGTAAACGGCTTAGCTGCCCGGCATGTTAGCCCCTTACCTGAAGAAGTTTGTAAGGTGCTGAAAAAGGAGCTACTGTAGACTTTTTTGACATGTGATGGTTTGTGGTAGTTTTTTCTGTCCCTTCACTTCATAATAAAAACACTGTTCCCCAACGAAATTCTCAGCTTCCAGATTATTCAATTTTTACCAAGTGATGCAAGATTTCTGAACTTTGTATGTACATTGATGGACATTAGGAGGCTGTAAACGTTTGTATATCATCTCCAAACTTCACAGCAGTAATGAAAGAAAACTGACTCATGTTGAATTAGAGTGACGGAATGTTCTAGAGCCTTTATACTCTGCAGAGTTGAGATGGGATTTTTGTTTGCCCCAATATTTTGTTTTGAACTCCAGCACAAGGGAACCATACATTTCTTTAACAATATTAGTATAACCACGGGTGGCACAGTTGTGCAGTGTTTAGTATTGCTAAATGCAACATTATTGCAGAGGCCCTATGTTCATTCCTGACCTGGATGGAGTTTGCATGTTCTCCTTGTGTTCAAGTAGGTTTCCTCCAGGTACTCTGGTTTCCTCCCACAGTTCAAAGACATGCTGGTGGGTTAATTGGCCTTTGGGAAAATTGGTCTTAGGTGTGTGTGTGTCTGTGATTTACTGGATTCCTATCCGGGGTGTACCCTGCCTTGCATCTGTTGCATGCCGAGATAAGATCCAGTCCCCCCGCGAGTCATGAAAATCAGACTGTAGTCATTAGGATTTTTTTCCAGGTTCCTTAAGAATTGACTGTTGCAAAAGATGTCTTTGACTTCAGCTTCAGCAATAATAAAGGATGACTGTGTCATAAACAGAACTGTGTTGGCCTGAAAAACAGTGTAAAAACTCAACAAGGTTAATTTTAACAACTAAATCACTGTGTTTAAAAGACACATTGCAAAAATGTTTACTGAGAATGGAGAGTCACACCATACTGTATTTTTTTAAACATTCTTTCATTTTATATAGTTACAAAATATGGGGGACAGGATAACAGAGCAATTTAAGAAAATATATCCAAGCCGTAGGTAACAGTTTGAGGCATGCAAGTTTGTATATTTTCTGGCACACTTCTGGCAGAAAAATAATCAAATCAAAGCCAAACTTGACATCCAAATTATTTACAATATAATAACACATAAGACTAAACAAAAATGCGTATATAGATCTGTTTTCCAGAAACCTACATCCTATAGACCCAGAAACTCTGAATGTCAGCCCTGTGACCTGCAACACAATAGAACCTAAATATGCCAAAAAGAGACCAAACCTGGGTCCTAAATACAAGAACACAAATCTCCCTTCCTGCATGGATATCCAATAGTGAATGGGAGGCAAACACCATATTCTAAAAATGCAACTCGGAGAGATTGACTGTAGCCTGAGGATTCACAATTTAAGGAAATTAGAATTTCCCAATATCCTCAAATAAACAGGATAGCAAGCGCTCTAAAAACAAAGTCACGATTCATTTAACAGAATTTGGTTTCTAACACTAATCAGAATAAGGTCATCTTGCATGGCACAAGCCTGGAGGAAGAGGAGGATGCTGGTATGCCTTAACTCTGTCTGCTCTTGGTTTCTCTCTTCTCCTTTTCTTTCTTTTCCTTCTCTGTGTTTCTTTATGCTGTGTTCTAGAGCTGATGAAGACTAAATGATTTACCATGAAGTTAATTAACCATAATAAATAATCAGAAGAAACACCCTGTGTCAGAACTCACTGATGCCTCACACAACTGATGTACAAACTGTAAAGCCTTTCTTAATGAAGCCTTCAACCGCAAGATTACATTTCTGGAATCAAGAAATCCTTCCAATTTAGCATGAAGCAACATCTAATATGTGCCTTCACTATTTTGTATTAGTGTGGAATTATAATTAACTCATTTTTGTAAGGGTCTCCCAGAAACAATACATAAATAAGAAATAAGAAAAATCTGTCGATTAATTTGGGCAAATAAGTATGTCTAGTCACAACACTTAACCCAACCCAAGCGTTGATTTATGACAGATTACTGAAAAATTGAAAAAACCTTGAGATTGATGCTTCTTTTAGATTTTCTCATGCTTTCTACAGTGGCTTGGTCAAAGCTTGACTAACTTAGAAGTAACTAAAGAAGGGGTCAGGGACATGGGTAGGTCAGGTCAATCATTGTTTTATTCACTTTTGTTGTTTATATTGCTTTAATATCTAACATACTGTGATGTATAACAATAATACAAATGTAAATGCTATTATCATATTTTATTATATTCTACTTTAGGAGAAAGGGTCTTTATTTAATCAAAGTACAACTGGTACCAGGAGTTAAAAATGCTAAAGCAAAGCGTCACTCTGGTTGGATTAAAAACAAATTAAAAACAGCAGGGTTACCTTTTTCATTTTCCACAAGACTTTTAATGAAACCACAAGTGTTTCATATTTCATTACAACAATTAGGATAGCAAAATGTAGTTAAATGTTGTCAAAACCAAAATAGCCACAAGGGACTAAGTAAAAGAAGTAGATGCAGATGTTTATGCAGAAAGCATAATATGCTACCACTATCAGCTATATAAATATATTGATATTCATAAATTAATATAATTAATGATGTTCAGAAATAATTTTAATTGTCTGCTACTATTGCTACCAAACTTTACCTTAAGTTCTATGTTTCCATATTAAAATTTCATATTAAGTAGATTTAAAAGAGGTTCAACAACAGATTAAAAGAAGCCAATGTTTTCACTAACATCTATGGCACCACAAGTGCCAGTGAAGATTCTTTGAGCAGTGTGATGAATCACACCGTGGCACAGAAAAGCCAGATAAATTCCCATATATAGAGAATTTGCCTTGTCTGCAAAGAGGTCCCAAACAAAAACAAACTATGCTTGATGAGGACAGCTATAGATCAGATTAAGGATCTTATGCCAGATGCAAGCAGACAGGTATCCTATATGAGAGATGGCAGAAAGTGTCCCACAGAACTGCGTGGGAGTTGGACAGGAAAAAGAGTAACAAGCTTAGAGTAGACCTGAAGTACAATGCAATAGGAATTAGGACACAATAATGAAGAACAAAAATCAAGGGTTTGGAAATTGAAGTCTTACCTCTGCAAGTACATCTTGAATGTTTTTGCGAGCTAAAGGGTCTGACTCATCGGATCCAGGCATTTCTAATAATTCCTTTCCCCCATCCAGAAATCTGCATGGCGCATACACCAAGATTGTTTTAACAGCGGCAATTTTCATTTTCTGAAGCTCCTGCCTGGATTCATCTTTGCATGTCATTGTTACATGTTCAGCCAACTTCTCCTGGAATTAAATCAATTGAGTGATGATTCTTCTATCCCAGAATGAATGTCAATTTTTAATAAACACACTGGTCGGCAAATCTAAAGGGATAGCATATTTCATTTAACTCACCTGGCAGCCTTATCATTACCCCCAAAAGGATCCTTGTGTTAAACATTAAATATGCACAAATTATGCAGTTAGAACTTAATCTATTGAACATTAGATTTACAACCATTTACCCAGGCCAGACCTCCGTGTGTGCAATTAAGGCGATTGATAATTTCATTTTTGATGGCATATCCAGATCAGTGAGTCTGACATCCTTACTCCTGTTTTCCTTTTCAGAAGGAAGTATAACTATTTCCATGTTCCTTGCATTGCCTTTCTCCAGCTCATTGTATTTCACTCTGGACAGCCATGTCAGGGTCATATTTTGGGAGTTATCATATCTTGTCAGGGTCATATCTTGGGAGTTATCAGGCCACAAAGCAGTGTTGCATTCAGAATGCATAAGCGTTCTGATGATTCAAACCCCCAATTTCAATCTGTTGTGTTTTGTTTGACCAAAGCTGATCCCACTGCATTTGGGTATTGTGTAGTGGCAGATCATGTTTAGTCCATCTTTCCTATCACTCGGAGGTAAGCAGAGTGGATCCGGAAAAAGTGCTGAAACGCAAAGGCTTGTTGACCGTCAGTAACAGCTGCCTCCATTCCAAGTCATGAGTGGGAAATCTTAGACATTACTTTCCTGCTTCTGCTGCTATTAGTTGGTCACAGAAGGACCTGGAGAATGTGCTGGAGATGGAAAACGCCTGAGTATGACATCTGTGACTGTGACCTCTCTTACAAAAGTCAGGTTCCATAAATCTCTTGCCAAATGAGACCTTGATTAAATGGCATGGAGAGAGACAACTTGAGGTCTCATTCTGCCTTTGGTATTGTTTATTTGAATAAGTTTTGCAAAAAGTGGAGCATCATGTTTGTCCCTAAAGAATTAAATGTATCATTGCAAGTAGCCATATCACTCTGCAACTCACAACTGGCAACCCACTGAAGCTAAGCAGGTGTGAGCCTGGTCAGTACCTGGAAGGGAGACCTCCTGGGAAAAACTAAGGTTGCTGCTGGAAGAGGTGTTAGTGGGACCAGCAGGGGGCACTCAGCCTGTGGTCCATGTGGGTCCTCATGCCCCAGTATGGGGACGGGGACACTATACTGTAAACAGGCTCTTTCCTTTGGATGAGACGTAAAACGGAGGTCCTGACTCTCTGTGGTCATTAAAAATCCCAGGGTGTTTCTCGAAAACAGTAGGGGGTGTAACCCCGACATCCTGGCCAAATTTCCCATTGGCCCTTACCAATCATGGCCTCCTAATAATCCCCACCTATGAACTGGCTTCATCACTCTGCTCTCCTCCCCACTGATAGCTGGTGTGTGGTGAGTGTTCTGGTGCACTTTGGCTGCCGTCGCATCATCCAGGTGGATGCTGCACATTGGTGGTGGTGGAGGGGAGTCCCCATTACCTCTAAAGCACTTTGGGTGGAGGGTCCGGAAAAGCACTATATAAGTGTAAGCTATTATTATTATTATTGCATCATCATTTGTATGTTTAACATTAAAAATATCACTTTATTTACCCGGATAAAAATACGGTCTTCATCCACATCCTTTCCATCTCCAATGTAGTATTTAGTTGTGCCAGTGAAGGTAAGCTCATCTTTAAATATGATGGCTTCTGGTTTGTCAATGTTCCTAATTGACTCCTGAAAAAATGATATAAAAAGTTGTTTTAGAAATATATCTGGACTCTTTACCCAAACACTATATCAAAACTTTCTTAACTGTAGAAACCAAGAGACTCGAGCCTGAAGTGTCCGTTCGTCAAGACAAGCTTTATTGTTTGCATGCAAGGAACCATAATAGTATAATAGTATCTATAGTAGTTCAAAGGGTATATGGCTCTACACAGCTTATATATACTTTTCTTTACACCCTCCACCTCCTGTCTTTGAGGTAGCTTTTTCAAGAAACTCCAGGACTCAGAAAATACTTAAAACATTATCAGGAGTTTAGTATAAACATTCCATCCCCATCAGGGAGTTTAGTACAGAAGATGGGAGTTCAGTACAGGAGGGGAGAAGCATCTGTGCTCAAGCAAGCGTGAAGGTTTGTGAATTCAGCAGGAGTTCACAGCTCCTACCACTATATGGGTACAGAGTAACATACAGATTCTGCTAGCAGGCTCCATCATACCATATCAATGATACCATTGTGAGAATGTTTGGTAAGAATCAAGAATCTTTCCTCCAATTCAGACTGTTTTTCTCTTTCTGCCTTTGTATCCTTCATCCCAGCTATTTCTGATCCTACAATTACCAAATGAAAAGAAAAGGTTAGAACAGATTCTTTCCGGTTCAATGTCCAGGGAGCAGAAATGTACAAAAAGGAAAGATCCAGTAACATGACAAATCTACGGTTTGATGAAATCATACAGTAGGAACAAGAATTGACCCATCAATCCACTAATCTGACAGCCATGGATTCCTGGTAAATCATCTCAGCCTGGAGCACAGCCCGCCAGGCAGGACTATACTCGAGAAATAGAAGATGACTGAGAAATAAAAACAGGTAAGCATCACTATTCATTAAAAGACAGGGATATTTGGGCTAACAAAGCTTTCACAGCAGCTTGATAGACACATTGACAAACATACAGTATATGATCAACACAAATGAAATTACTACCTAAAAACAGTGTTTTTTTGGCTGAATCAATGGTTTATTCTGTGTTTTTGAATAAGAGAGTAATTGACTCAAGGATTGGAAACTGAAATTAAGGGCTGGTATCACTTGCATTTGTTTGAACACTATGGTGACAGTTCAAACATTTGGTATGGCATGTCAGACCACTATAAAATAAAACTAATCAAAACAATCCTCATTTATGAGGATTAGCATTTTATTTAAAATCTCTTAAATACCAAAATTTCTAGGGTTTAAAATGTATAGATGACACTAAAACCCCCACAAAATGTAATACCGTGAGCAAAAACATTCCCAACACCATTAGCGTGAACCTGGGACTACCTTTACTCAGTAGGTATGCTGCAGTAGATATTGAGGTGTCACAGACACAGACTTTTTTTTCCGTTTTCAAATAATCCAATACAGGACTACACTGCTCTGTAAAACTGCCAGGATGCGCAGTAAATCCTTAATGTACCACAGCTGCAGACTAATTGGTACAGTATTAAATGTTTATTAACTTATTAGTGCTTTCCTGTATTAATCATGCTGTATGAATACAGTACTAGAGACAAGTTAATTAAATACAATGATTACAGTTGTTTAAGATTAAGGCTTTGAGTAGTGATTTGAATGACTTTGTCATGTACTGTAATTTGCATTGTAGCTTATAGAAGTCTTTTGAATTCCATATTATGAAAAACTCTTTAGATTACTTCTTCAGTTTAAAAGAAAATACTGACTCCACTACAAAGCATGATGACATGATGCTTAAATCTTTTTAAAGAAAATGCAATTGTTTCCTAATGTTCCCTTTTAAAAGGCTAAAACGGCAACTCTTGTAGTTATACTGTATTCATATACTGTAAATAAGCATCAGGAATAAAAGGGGTTTTATTTCTAACACTTATTACAAAGGAGGAATAAAAAGGTGCGAGGACATTTTTTTAGACTGTGAGGTTTCACATGAAAGTACATAAATAATGGAGATTCATCCCTGCAAAACAGTTTGTGAGTCCTGCTTTTCACTAGTTGCTGGCTAACCACGGAATTGAAATATCTAAATTGGAAAACTGACTTCTACAACCATGTGACTGCAAGCAGTCCAAGTCAGGCCTTAAATTTTTCTCCAAGACACCAGGATGACAACGCAAGGAAAAGCTTTCTCTCTTTTCTGCAGCTACTGACAAACCCAGTTATTTACCAGTGTGATGTTTAAACTCATCAAAGATGTTTGTACAATGGATCTTTGGGTATTAAATTTCATTATTCATATTAGAATTCTGCAGAACTGACATATTACCCCAAACACGTTTGACATTAAGTTCATGTTAATAAATACATATTCACTTGTGCCTGAGAATATAAATGTGATTTACAGTTGCAGCCGCTCAGAACATGTGTTAATCCTGATTACTGCATTAGCTGTACCGCATGGCATTGCAGCATGGCAGGATGTTTCACAGGCCAAAGACGATCAATAGGTGGCACCTGTCGTGTGTTAGATGTTACTGAAAAGATTCCTTCATTTAATGTTTCCCTACATTAATATGGAAAATGAATATGAAATGATGTAATATAATTTTGGTAGTTGAAGATAAAAGCAACAGAAGTATAATGTCTCTGAATGTCATAGACGATGTTAATAATATTAGTAGTTCAGGTGGGTAGCTGCGTCAGCATGCGTAGGCTGCAAAGGAACAAGTAATAGATTTATGCTGAAAAAAAGAAAGAACACAACGTTTCGGCCATGGAGCCTTCTTCAGGTGTGTCGTGAATATAAACATATTATACCTAATGTACATGCCAGCTAGCAGTAGCTGGTAGTGGTAGCTAAAAATAAATTTAAAAAAATAAAGTACACAACAGTATTCCACCTTCTTCATAAACATTTTCTGCATCAAAATCTTTAAGTCACTTACTGTGGTTATTTTGGAAAAGTTTTGACGTGCTCGTTCTAACTATTTTAAATGGAAACCGACAGGTGAAAGTTCGAGGGGAGAAGCTGGGAGCACTCCGCCCCTTCCTCTATCATTCAATTTTCTCTTTCCCATTTAAGCCCTAACCCCGCTAACATGCACATCTAGAGTTTTGAATTCCCTCTTCCTCCTCTTTCTGTCGTGTTGCCTCTGCACACAGGTTCCCTCTGGGCGGTCAGTGAAGCTTACTGCCCCGACCTCAGGCTGGCAGCGCCAGCTTGACCCCTCCTGGGGAGGTTCTATCAGCGTAAGTCAAAGGGGACCCCCGGCCTCACTGGACTCACTCAGCAGCTCTCTCTTTCCTAGCGTTAATCCCACATCAGCAGGGTCTGCTTGTCGGCACACCAGTCTCCATTTGGGGGTTTGAACCAAATCTTTGAGCTGACGTTGCCATTAACTGCAACCGAGAAATACTCCAAACGGCGCGTCGCTCCACCGGGGGGGGAGAACAAAGTAATGTAGCCAATTCATAGAGGGGGATTATTAGGAGGCATGGAAAGTTGGCCAGGTCGCCAGGGTTACACCCCTACTCTTTTCGAGAAACAGCCTGGGATTTTTAATGACCACAGAGAGTCAGGGCCTCCGTTTTACGTCTCATCCGAAGGACGGCGATTCTTTACAGTATAGTGTCCCCATCACTATTCTGGGGCATTAGGACCCACATGGACCGCAGGGTGAGCGCCCCCTGCTGGCCCCACTAACACCTCTTCCAGCAGCAACCTTAGTTTTTCCCAGGAGGTCTCCCATCCAGGTACTGACCAGGCTCACACCTGCTGAGCTTCAGTGGGCTGCCAGTTGTGAGTTGCAGGGTGATATGACTGCTGGCCCTCACTCAGCAGGTCTAACCTACTGATACCCCTCCTCTCCAGCTCCCAGTTGTGAGGCAGCACCTCCAAAGCGACTCTTTCACTTCCTTCTCAAGCAGCTTTCTCTTCCTTCTCAATGCCTCTCAAAGTGATTGCTCCAGTCAGGGGTTCTTTCTCTGTCTTGTTGAGGGATTTGTTCCCAGTCGCGAGGCAGCGCCTCTCGGTGAATCAAGGGGGCATGTTTATGTTTTCATGCCCCGGAGGCTTGGGTTCTCCATGCAGTCCGTGTGCTACTTGTCTCTACTACACCAACCCCTGCTTCTCCACTTGAAGTTTATGTACTTTACAAAAAGCAAGAATTCTTTAAACTTTTCTATGAATAGTTGCTGTCGTTATTGTAGTAAAAAAACTTTGAAGTACGTTTTAAAATGTACTTAATGTGGAATCATGTAACTAAAGAAATTTTGGCAGCTGACAATAAAAATAGTTTCTGAATGTCATTAATGCTATTAATTTATGGACCTACTGTAAATATAATATGTTTATTCAGTTGGTATTAGGACCATATTTTCTTCATACAAATCTGCATCAATTTCTTTGACTTGTTCGCTTGTGGTTATTTTAACTTCATTACCAAGTGACGCTTTGGTACAGTGGTAAAGTACTTGCCTGTCAACAAGTCTGATTCCCAGTCAGGGCACAAGTGTTATTTTTAACACAATAAAGACACCTCTAAAAATAAACTAGTAAATTATATGTACACTATATTGACATTTTATTACTTTTATATATCACAACATGCTAAATATTAAAAATAATATTATGTCATTAATGAGTTACCAAAAGTGAATACTGTCAATAGCAGGGAGTAAAAACTGGTTTACAACAAACCTTAAAAGGAAACGGTACACATGTATTTCATGATTGTAATTGTAAAGTAGCATAACAAAGTGGTATTAAAAAGACCACTGAAAGAAAAATGAAAAAAAAAATTAGACAAGGCTGAATCTCTTTGAGAATGAAAAACTACAAAAAAGTGGAGAAGAGTGGTAGCTAAAAATAAAAAGAACCAAAATATAATAATGTTTCTTAATGCTTTGAACTTTCTTATTTATAGTATTAATTTATGAATAATAAATAATTTCAAACTGCTTGTTTTTTGTTCAGAGTGATTTTTCACTGTTTTCACAACCCTCTTTTTAAAATGCCCATTTCTGAGGCATGATGTTTTACTTGTCAAGAACTGCGAGCAAAACACACAGAGCCTTCAAGCCACGGGCACTTTAACAACCTCTATTTGTGAAAATTTCCACAGATTTTAGTTGGAAAACATCTAGTATCTGGTTTTAGAACCCTTTCTTTGCTTATTCGCAACTACACCTGGTTGGATTTTTAGGATTTTAATGTTCAAAAGCACACCAATGCTACTGTACCTGAACTTGAACTTTATTGCCATATGTACCTGGTACATGTACTGGTACAATGGAATTCTTACAGAAAGTCTCTCGATTGTTAAAAAAGTTCTAAAACACAAAGTGCAGACAGTGCATCAAGACATTATACAAACAAACAGTAGACAATGTACAAGCTAACAAGTAAACAGTTTGAATGTAAACAATGACTGCAGATAGGTGTGGTCCGAGGGGCATGGCCAAATGCATTCACCAATCACACTGCTGTGGGTAGAAGCTATTAAAGAATATGGTGGCAAGTGTACGTATGCTCTTGTGTCTCTTGCCTGAGGGCAGTGGGGTGAAGAGTTCATGCCCGGGGTGGTGACTGTCCTCTGTGATGGACAGAATTCTACCACGGCAGCGATCCTCATAGAGCTGGTTAATCTCAGTGAGACCACAGCTGATGATCTTCTGGGCCATATTCACCGTTCTCTGCAATTCCTTTCTCTCTCGAGAAGAGGTGTTTCTATACCACACAGTGATCCAGTTGGTGAGGACGATCTTGATGGTGCAGCAATAAAAGTTCACCAACGCATATACTGGCATCCCCCATTGCTTGACCTCAGGAAATAGAGGCACTGCTGAGCCTTCTTCAAGATAATGTCCATGTTCACAGTCCAGGTTATTAGGAAGTACAACCTTGGACACAAAAAGCAGCCTTGTGGGGTGCCAGTGCTCAGGGTGAGCGGTGTTGACGTTTTATTACCTATCCGTACCACCTGTGGTCTATCGATTAGAAAGTCCAGCAGCCAGTTGCAGACAGAGTTGCACAGTCCTAGTCCCCTGAGCTTTGTCACCAGTTGGCTGGGTATGACTAAATTGAATGCTGAACTGTAGTCCACAGACAGCATTCTCACATATGAGTTCTCAGTGTCCAGGTATTCCTGTACTGTATGTAGAGCCAGGGAGACAGCATCATCCACTGATGTGTTGTTCTGGTAGGCAAACTGCAAGGGGTCCAGGGACTCTGTGATGGAGGTGTTCATGTGTGACAATACCATTCTCCAGGAATTTCATCACAACAGATGTTAATGCTACTGGGTGGTAATCTTTCAGGCACGTCACTTTTGCCTTTTTGGAGAGTGGAACAACAGTGTTCTTTTTAAGCAGGTGGAGACAATGGACTGCGACAGGGAGGAATTAAATATGTCCATAAACACTGTGGCCAGCTGGGCTGCACATGTCCTCAGGACACGAGTTGGTATCTCATCAGGCCCTGCAGCCTTATGGGTTTTCACCCTGCTCAGAGTCTTCCGTACATCCTGCTCTGAGAGTTTCAGAACAAACTCACCCTGCACACTTGGGGTCTTCTCAGCAGTGCCCGTGTTCAGAGCATAGAAATGGTTCAGCTCGTCAGGCAGGGATGTTGTTCGTGTCAATCTCCTGGCTGCAGCCCTTCTAGCCTGTGATTGAATGTCCTATTTTTCTTTTCTGGTACACAAATCTTGGTGCAGTATTTAATATAGCTGGTGACCGCATCCGTATACTCATTTAAATCTGTGTTGGGAGCTCTGAATGCATCCCAGTCTGTACTATCAAAGCAGTCTATTAACCTGCTTTCCACCTCCTCAGACCAACAACGCACTGACCTGTTCGCAATGGGAGAGGTTTTTAGCTTCTGTTTGTACCCAGGAAGCAACAGGAGAGCGATGTAGTCCGACTTACCGAAATTTGGTTTGGGAAGCGCTTTGTATGCTCCTTTTATTGTTGTGTAGCAGTGGTCCAAAATATTGCCTCCTCTTGTCGGTACAGTGACATGCTGAAAGTATTTTTGCAGTACTTTCCTCAGATTGCAGTGGTTGATGTCCCCGACTACAACTGAGACGGCTGCCGGGTGGGAGTTTTCGTGCTTGCTGATAATGTCGTGGAGTTCGCTGTGTGCTGCTTCCACGCAGGCTTGAGATTGAATGTAAAGGGACGTAATAATGGTAGTGGAAAACTCCCTCTGCAAATAAAAGGGTTGACATTTTATGGTCAGGTGTTCTAGATTCGGTGAGCAGGATTTAGAGATTACCTCCACGTCAGTGCACCATTTACTGTTGACCAGGAAGCAAACGCCTCCTCCTTTGTGTTTGCTGGTTGCTTGGTGGTTTCTGTCCATGTGGTTAACTGTTACGGTGCGGAAGAAGGACCCTAAGCAGAATCCCCTGAACTCAAATGTACCAGCAGGAGTTTATCCAAACACGTGGGTCAGGAAGTCAGGGTCAAAAACCAATAAATCCACAATAACCCAGTCAAGATCCAGGAGACGAAGTCAGAGACAAAGCCAGTGGTCAGAGCCAAAAACCTAGAAATCTTGCAAACAGGGAACAATGCAGTTCTAGCTAGGTGAAACCCAGCAAGGAGTGGTGGGTCAGGTTGGTTTAAGTAGGCAGGTGGGAGAAGGTGTGTCTGATTAGTTCTATGGAAACTGCACTGGAATGTGCAGGAGTTGATTTAGGCGATGAGTCCTCCAGGGGTGTGACATAATATAAACGGTGAACCCCTTTGGCTGGATGGTGGTGCCCAGGATGTACTGTACGCATTCAGCCAGATTTCAGTGAAGGTGTACACGCAGCATTCCCTCAGGTCCCTTTCCGCATTGATCCAACAGTGTAGCTCGTCTATCTTATTGTCCAGTGACTGAACATTAGGTAACAAAATAGACGGCAGTGGTGGTCTGTGCGGACACCTCCGTAGTTGCGCTAGTACGCCGCCTCGTCTCCCCCGGCGTCTGTTTACCGCATCTCTGTCCGGTCCGGCAGGTGGGGTCAGGTATGTGAAAACAGTTGTTTGATGACCCTCAGGAGTCTGGCCCCAGGTTTAAAAGTGTTTTTCTGCCATAAGTAATGACAGCCATTGAGTGCCCAACACAAAACAAGAGTATTAACGTGTAAATAAACGTTTAAACAGACACACAGCGAGAGAGCTTTCTGTACACAGTCATCATCTTGGCGGTGCCAGAAATATCTATAGGTCGCACCCCTACATTAACAAAGCCAGTAATTAAATGAGACTGTAAATCTCTGTGCACTGAAACCACAAGAAGTCTGGTCTTTTTCAATAAAATCCCATCTAAAAAAGAAGGTTTGGAATCTAGATTTGATAGAGATCCGAGATGATGGCTCTCTGATATCCTTAGGTAAACCGAGCGACTAAAGAAACCCACTGTAAAATATCTGCCTTGTACCATTTCTTAAACTGCTCCAAAGTCATGCATAGAGTAAAATCCTGTAACCTGAATGCCATGACAGACACACCACCAATTACCCCAACAGAGCACCTGTAGTATAAAATAACCTTCGGTGCACTGACAAAGAAACTGTGTACAGATCGTGTGCATCTAATCTGGAGTACCTCACTATTAAATGTCACCCTCTTTGCCTACTGTGGGAATTTAGGGCTGTTATTATGAACACTGTGCTAATGCATCATGCTGAAGTAAGAGACAAGATGTAAAAAGGGTTAACTTAAGTCAGTTCTGCCTGAAAATTAGACTTCTAAGCAACAGGGGTTTATGGCAGGAAAGGGGGTTAACTGATAAGGATTCCAGATGCGAGCTAGGAACCCCCTGGGGGCGTAATCTTAAACTGACCATTTGGCCAGGGTCTTTTAACTGGCCAAATACCATGACCCCCTCCCCTTACCATAACACCGAATGACGTCTGAAGCAGCAAGCAAGGACTATATAACCTAAAAGTTTGTACCGGCACATCGAACAATACTTCAGTTTTGTTGTTTCTTGCGGGAAACAAGACTTCGGCTTTATTGTTCCTTGCATGCAATAAACTCATCTGTTTTACTTCATCTCAGGATCCAGAACCTTATTCTTTCTGTTACAACAAAGCTAATGCCGAAGCAGTACTCAGCGAGATGTACAGTGTCATCAGCAAGCATGAAAACACGCATCCAGAAGCTGTTTCTGTCTCATAAATGGAGTTTTTAATGAAAGTTCGGGAGGAATGAAGGCAGCCGCGCTCAATCGACACAGCTGCTGCAATTCTCACTAATCCTGACGTAAGCAACCGGTCTCCATAAATATCAAACGTCACCCTCTCCTCTTCCTCGTTCGTTTTCTGCATGGTTTGTTTTTGCCTAGTTCGAATCCGTGCTCCCTTCTCATGGATCTACAAATCCGCCGCTCCGATGAAGACCTTTTCTGCAGCGCAGGAGACTCTCCTCCTCTTCTCGTCCAGTCCACCCCCCACAGCTCCCCTCACCTCCGTCTCATCGCCTCCTTCAGCCGCCGTGCCACATCAGCGCCGCTCATCTCCCAGCCAGTCCTCACAAGATCCAGCTCCTCGTCGAAGACTGCGTTCCGCCGTCGTAGTCCCTCTCTCATTACAAACCCAGCCTTCCCGTTCCTCCACGGCGAAATCTCCAAATAACCCCCGCTTCTCTCGAGGATGTCCCTGCCGCCGCGCTTCATACACATCGGCTCCCCCTTCTCCTGGATCATCTCTCGCGATTTCCAACCGGACCGTAGCAAGCCTCCAGAGGATACTTCGAAAACATGGCGTCCATTTTAAAAGAAACGCTTCCAAAAAAAAAAAAAAAAAAACTTAACCGCAGTCTACACAAGGAAACATCAACTCCCCAGCTTCCCCCGGCGCTCTCTGATGACATCACCCGCGCCGCCGCCACTCATCCCAACGTGAGGACCCCGAGGCCGCCCGCGCCTCTGCCTGTCGCATCTTCTGTCTTGTCTTGTCCTGATATATCCGTGTCTGTCTCTTCCCCCAAGCAATCCATTCCTCTGCTGAACAACTGCACCTAGCCTCTCCCACCCAGCCTCCTGCCCTAAACTCCTTGCTGCCGAGTCTAAGGCCCCAGGCTCACGCCCCTCCCCCCTTCTCCGCTTAATCTAATTTCTGCACTCTCCTGTCTCTACCTCCGGCGTCCAACACGGCTCAAGCTCCGCCAGCTTGGTGCCTTCGGCCCCGGTTTCTTTTCTTTTGGCCCATGCTGCTGTCTCCACGGCCCGAAGGCCAGCTAGTAAACGACCCCCAGCTCAGCTAGCAGGCGGCCCCTTACCCTCCCCCACCCCCTGGCGTCCAAGACGACTCGGCAGCCTCCTCAGTCCTTAACGCAGCCTTCGCTCCTGCTTCAATTCCCAGCAGTCTTCGGCTTCCATATCCCAAGCCACCGAGCTTCAGGCCCCAGATCCGTCAAACCCCTCCTACCACAATCTGCTTTCCGCTCTTCTTCTCTCCTCATCTTCTCCCTTCCCCGGTGTCCAACACGGCATCCGTCATCCCATGCCTTCGGCCCTGGATTCCAATCTCCCCTTTACTAAGGACTTTTTGTCTGAACAGCCGTTCCTCTCCCAGCTCCTCCTAACACACTAAAGTTTAGTCCTCCTCCCATTCCCTTTCCACTCCGGCAGCAAATTCTGAGGTGCGGAAGTCAATCTAGCTCACTTTCTCTCTTCCTCCACTTACAACTCCGATTCTAGAACAGTCGACTGCGGCTCGATTTCCATTACTCAAATCTTCTGACCCTCACTCTGCTTCAGTCCTTCGAATTTCCGACTTCTGCTCGGCTTTCAGCATTTTCCACGACATCACGTGCTCCGCCTTTCCCCAACGTCGTCAGGAACTCGACGATTACATGCACAGCATCCCCGATCTATCCGTCCTTTTCGAGGGCTCCCTGTCCTACGATTACCATAAGCAGTTCTTGGCCGAGGCCGCTGCCCGCCTACTCCAACGGAACCAGCGCACCTACTGGGGAGCCCTGGACATTGAGCTTTACTGTCGCACTTTCACTGGTGTCCAAGCTCTTTCCTGCGACTTCTGTTCCTCTTGGACACATTCATCAAATCTTTGCCCAGGTACCGTCCGCAAGCCCAACCTCGACTCCGCCCCTTCTCCCCCACAGCATCTATTCTCCCGCCAGGTCTTCTTCAAACCTTCCCGGTCCAAAGATGTTCGCAGTCGCCCCATCGTGATGATCAGAGGCCAACAAATTCCCAACATCTTCAATTCCTCTACACGTACCTCTCCCCTTCGTCGCTTCCTTCACATTCGCAGCTTCTGCGGCAAAGCTCATGCTCGCTCCACCTTCAGCGTTCCCAAAAGACTACTGGCTTTTCTGTCTACCCCAATTGACATCCCCGCTCTTGTTTTTCGGCCTGCTCCATCACCCCGACCCCTCTTCCACCCACATCTTACTCGACGGCCTTTCCTTCAGATTTTCACCAGGCCCGTGCACACTTCCTTCTTCCTTTGTCTTTTGCAAAAAAAAAAAAAAAAAAAAAAAAAAATTTTGCAATCTGCCACCGCCGATCCCCAGTCCGTTGATTCCTTGCTAGCATCCAAAGTCGAGAATGGTTTCACGATTTGCCCACTTGACTCTTCCCCATTCCCTGCATACCACATCAATCCCATTGGTATAGCGGTTCGTCTGGGCGCCTGGCTCGCTAAGGCCAACATCTCCAGTGCCGTTAAAATTATGCCTCCTGACCCAGACCTCTGGCACCTCTTCGGAGTTCATTGGCGGAACAAGTTCTTCGCAGTCCACCTTACCTTCGGACGTAGGAGTAGCCCAAAAAACATTTTCGGTACCTTAGCCGAAGCTCTCGGTTGGATCCCCTCGAATAACTATAAGCTTCCTTTTCTCGTCCACCTTCTCAACGATTTCCTTACCATAGACTTTCCTCACACCCCACTCGCAAGAGCCTCCACCACACTTCTTTCCGTTTTTAGGAAACTAGGGGTACCCCTTGCCATGGACAAAACAACTGGCCCCTCTCATATAATCCAATTCCTCGGGATCACCCTCAATTCCATCAATTTCTCCACTTCCCTGCCTCGCGACAAAATCGACAGGATCCAGATGTATATTTCTATCTATTCTTCTGCCAAATTTCGCACAAAGAGGGAACTTCTCTCTCCGCTCGGCCACCTCAATTACGCCATGCGTATCATCCCTCAAGGACGGTCTACCTTCTCGACCTCGCCTCTTCCGTGCCCTCTCTTTACCACCACGTAAGCCCTTCAGCCAACTGCAAATCCGAGCCCAGGCTTTGGCAGCTTTTCTTGGCCAACTCGAATGGCATATCTCTTTTCTACGATGACCTCCTCTCTGACACTGAAGATATCCAGCTTTTCACAGACGCAGCCCCCTCAGTCGGTTTCGGAGGCTATTACAAAGGCCAATGGTTTGCGGCCCCTTGGCCTCCCGATTTCTCTCCAATCCCTCTCGCCAACCAGTCATCAGCCTTGTTAGAAATATTTCCAATTGTCGTTGCTGCTTCTCTTTGGGGCCACAATTGGAAACATAAACCATCCTCATCCATTCGGCCATCCATGCAGTAGTTCATATAATCAACAAAGGAAGGTCTTCATCCCAATCCATCATGAAATTCCTCTGCCGCCTTAAATGGATTTCTCTCACACATCAATTCATTCGCGTAGCTGCTCACATTCCAGGTCACCTTAATGAGATAGCTGACTCTCTCTCTCGCTTCAGGAACTTGGCACCAGATGCAAGACCGAACCCGTGCACAGTATCTCCCTATTCGGAACTCACGTTCCTCCAAATTATCCTTTCCATTGCTATCTCCAGCCGGCCCAGCAAACTATCGCCCCTTGAACTCTCGATTCTTACTGCACTGCCTGAAAGGGCTTCCAATCCTTCCACCTCTCTGCGAACATAAAATTCTGTTCTTTCGACATTCTCACCGCATCATCCTTCGTTCGCTATCGTAGAAACTCACTCAAGGTACGAGCATCCACCACCAAAGTATACCTGTGCGGCATCCACTCCTTTTCGGCACGATCCGTCTATCCCTTATCCACCCTCGAATCACTCTCCTTAAAGGCTTTTCAGTGGCTTGAAAATCACTTCCGAACCTACGCGCACCACTTACCTCAGACATCCTCGAATCCTGCATCAACGTCGTCTGGTTACCACTCACCCTGGGTCGACCGCCCTCTTGAATCTTTATTCTTGTTAGCCTTCTTTATCTTCCTAAGGTGCTCTGAAATTACCGCTAATTCCACATCCTTCGATCCTTCTCCTCAACCCTGCTTATCCAACATCTCCATCTCATCTTCCGAGACACTGACCTTCTATCTCAAGAAAAGCAAAACCAACCAACTCAGATCTGCCACTCTCATCTATTATTTCACACTCTGTTCCTACATAAGCCCTTACGAGCCTCTATCCCATTACGCACATCTTCGCACCTCTGCCGGAGCTTTGCCTACTGCCCCTCTGTTCGCAAATGAGAAGGGCCGTATCATGATACTCTCCTATACAATTCTCCGGGCACTCCTTTAGATCAGGGGCCGCATCCTCCGCCACTCACCAAGGCATACCCGAGTATCTCATCAAGCAACTCGGCCGTTGATCCTCCGAGGCTTACCATGCATACATTAAAACTAACCCCGGTATCCTCAAGCAGGCACTTTCTCCCCTCAGCCGAATTGGTCCAATAATCTTTTGTTTTTGTTTTTTCTGCACTGGTGACTGGGGGTCCCGCTTGGTTCTTTTGGGGGTCCTATCCTCCCCGTCCAACGGCCGGGAGGTTGGCCCTCAGCCAAGCGGGTTACGCCAAATCTCCACATCACAATAAATGATTCTAATTTCTCCCAAGCTTTCAGCTGCTGTCATTTCTCGTGAAATGGAGTTTTTAATGAAAGTTCGGGAGGAATGAAGGCAGCCGCGCTCAATCGACACAGCTGCTGCAATTCTCACTAATCCTGACGTAAGCAACCGGTCTCCATAAATATCAAACGTCACCCTCTCCTCTTCCTCGTTCGTTTTCTGCATCCCTCCTCCACCCCCTCTCCACCTTTGCAGCTACCCCATTGGTCGCATGGGGGTCCTATCCTCCCCGTCCAACGGCCGGGAGGTTGGCCCTCAGCCAAGCGGGTTACGCCAAATCTCCACATCACAATAAATGATTCTAATTTCTCCCAAGCTTTCAGCTGCTGTCATTTCTCGTGAAAGTCTGGTTCCGGAGTGTTCTGGCTGCCACTCCCCTCACCAGTGTTCATTTTTTATCATCTACTTTTCATTATTAACTCTCTCCGGGGTATGGGTTGTTTGACCTCCCTTGTCTTTCAGGCACAGGTGGGGGATGTTTCCAATGCCATTTTAAATCAATACATTTGTTTCCCTAAAATATATACGTTTGAGTCTTAACACAGTTGACAAACATCCATCTGTAGAATTCTGCCAGAATATCAGCTGAAACAAACTTCACAAAAAATGGCACAGAAGAATAAGTAGTCAAGGTGTTGTGCTACAGAAAACCAATAGAAACCCACACAGTAAGTGTCACGAATCGCACACGGGCATGTAAGCACTCACACATTCCCACGAGCTCTTCTCTCCCTAAATGTTCATGCACCGATCTTCTCAGCACTATTTAAACTAGTCTAGTCACTAGTCTTCCCTTCTTCGCTCATGACTGAGATCTCCTCCTTGAGCTGTGTATTCGTATGTTTCCTACTTTTCTTGTTGTTAGGCCACCGGTATTCCAACTCAAACGACTCCCTTCGACTATGTCTTCGCCTCCCGATTTGGTACTTACGAACTCTCGACTCCTTCCCGGATTTTGGACACCTGCTCTTGTACTCGACCACGCCTTCGCATACCGACTCAACTCCTAACCTTCGCCATTGGAAGCGCCTCACATAGGATCCCTATCTACTGAAGCCCGGCCATACCTGACAGTAAGGGAGCTGAGACTTGAAAGGACTGCACTTTCACACTCTATCACATCATTTTTTCATCTTCTTTTCACTAATACAATGTTTCCCAAGGTCACAGGTCTGCCAGCAGCAAACACCGTGAGATTATGCCACTGTCACAGCAACCAATAAACTTCTAATCCGACAGTATGAAAGTTCACTTCTCCCTCTACAGGAGATTGGTCTCCCAAAACATTCAATTAACATTTTCTATACCTGTAATTCTTGGGTTTTGTTATTCCTAGTGAATTTAGAAATAAACTATCAAATAAACAACTGCAAAAATGAAACATGTGTGAGTGAATTATGTGAGTTTTAAGCCATTCATTATACTTAAAACATTAGTTTAAAACTAATTAGCATGTGAATGAAAACTATGAGTACAGCTTTAGTAAACAAATACAGCTACAGAGTGGAGATGTGTAAACATGTTTAAACAAATTATAATTCAGTACAAATTCATAAATTCAGTTATGAGATTAAGAACACATCAGTAGTTAATAGATGAGCATGAAGGAAAAACATGAAGGAAATAGATTAAAAACTTACCTTTCATCATTAGGACCAGCTCATAAAGCTGATTCTGGAGACTCTCCATAGTCATATAATCCACTTTCATCTGGTAAAGTTTGCTATACCGCAGTTGCACTACACACTTAGTTGTCGATATGCATGAGTTCTCTGGGCCTTTTCTAGAAAATAAGAATACAGATACAAATATTTTTGACAAATATGTAACTTTTTATTGTCTGTGTTGATGGGTCATGGTAGATAGAGCAGCTACTGTATACTTATGCAGCCCCTCAGAGCATGCATCGTTTCTTAATACCGTGTTTGTGGCACAGTGGCATGTAACAGGGTGTGATTCACTGGCCAAAGACAATCAATAGGTGGCACTTGTGGTGCTTTCGATGTTAGTGATACTATTATTGTTACTCTACTGTGCATCTTTAAATCCACTTAAAATGCGATATTAACCTTGAATTATGCTAATTTTGGTAGCTGAATATAAAAACAACCGAACTATAATTTCATAGTGTAGCGCATTCGCCCCGGGCAGAGGCAGAAGAGCCCCCAGCTATGGTACGTGGTGAGGGGCAGGACAGGAGTGGAAGTGGTCAGGGCGGGGTTTAGGAAGGCCGCTGACCAGTGCGGCTGTCCTACAGTGAAGCGGGCATACAGTCTGGGGAGGTGTCCGTTTTCCTTGTAAATAGTTCCCTGCTTCTGCACCCCTGGGTGTTACTCTCTCTCTCTCTCTTTTCTCTCTCTCTTTTCTCTCTCTCTCTCGGGCGCGCGGGCGGTGTGGTAGCTCTCGCTGTTGGGGGCGGGGTGTCTGTCTCTCTCTGGTTGGGGGCGCGGGAGAGCCAGCTGGCAGGTGGTGATGGAGAAGAAAAATAAAGGCAGCTTTTAACTCAGCAAGTCTGAGTTCTTGTGTCTGTCCTATCCGAACCCGAAATCGTTACATTGGTGTCAGAAGCAGGAGGATGGACAGTGAATGGCTGATGTTGTGAGACTCAGAGAAGCGCCGGATCCCCCAGCAGCCGAGTGACCCCCTAAAGCGCCTTTTGGGGGTGAGCAGCAGCCGCCAGGGGCCAGGATGACCCCTCAGCGCCGCCAGTGGCCACAGCCCTTTTCAGGGCTACCCAACGATGACCCACTCAGTGGAAAGGGGGCCCTTTTCCGGGTCGCCTCAGGAAGGAGATGCCAGACCAGCAGGGTCCAGCCCACCATCCCTGCTCCAGCCTGCGCCGGTGAGACTGAGCCGTTATAATGGGGAGGTCCCATGGCAGATGTTTGAGGCCCAGTTCCAGATTTGCCTGGGCAAAGGGCTGGTCTCAGGTGGAGATGGCGGGCCACCTCGCCGCAGTCCTGGAGGGAAAGGCCTGCCAGGCGCTGCTGGATGTACCCGGAGACCAGCGGTACAACTACGTGGCGTTGGCGTCGGCCCTCCGGAGGCGTTTCGTAACTTAATCCTGTAACTTGTCAAACTTCATGACTATATGATTAGACAACTTCTCTTGTCTTTTCCAGTTTAAAGAGAAGTGTATTCTATTCAACATCAACTCATGTACATCAACTCATGTACAGTAGATGTCTGCACTTATTTTTGACTGGATTCTGAGCTGCACACCCACAATACATGCTCCAAGAAAAGGCTGCGCATTACAGACATCTAAAATCCAGTCCAACAGCTACAATTAAGCTTTGGACTGCATCAACAACAGCTCTCCAAGCTGAAGATGAAGACACTACAAAAGGCAGCAACAACTTTCAGCTTCAGTCAGCGCCAACTTCTGAGAAAGACCAAGATCAGAGTCAACAGTCTGCAGAAGGTTTCATTGAAAACAGAGAATATCACTGTTTATAATAATGAAAACAGAAAGAGTTTCTAGAGAGCCAGTTTCTAGAACCTAGCGATTTGTTCACACTCTTAGGAAACATACTTTCACATGCATATGGAGAGTCCCTAAGGCACCTTCAGAGAGTACACAGAGGACTAGCTTGTTGCCCTTTTTTATAATATTACATTACTATTTATTATTATTATTATTATTATTATTATTATTATTATTAGTATTAGTATTAGTATTAGTATTATTATTATTACATAATGGATTTACTCTTCAGGGGATGCAGCAGGCACACATTGCAGAATAGACATATAAGTACAGTGGAGGAGCCCCAAAATTTGTAGAGTGATTGTAAGTCCTGGAACTCGTAAAGACCATCATGATAAAAGACTAAGATAATTTGTTCATCACTCCAATGTACAATTCAGTGAAGAAAGTGAGTTTTTGCGTATTGACTCCACTGGTCATAATCACAGCTTCATGTCCTAGTGACACATAATATGGAGTCTAAGTGAACAATTAACAAATAACATCCATGATTGGTGCTTGGGACATTAATTTCGTCAAGTCACTCAACCTCCAATGTCCCTGCACGCTTGTGTCTCTGTTATAAGAAGAAACAGGGTTACTTCAGGCAACACTCAGAGAGTCAACTCAGATTAGCAGACAGACTTGAAGTAGAAAAATGTTAGGCAAGGGTTAGCCTTCTTACAGACAGGTTTAGAGCTCCTGTCTGTCATAGTAATAAAAGAGAATGCAGCTCTCTGAGGAAAGCTGTCATAGCACTGTTGGTTAAAGTGCTAGGTTCATTTAAAGATTAAGAGACAGAATTAAAATAGTAGCCGATATTGTTATTTTGTTATTTTGTCATATAAGAGTCATCAGGTATGCAGTTATGACCAGAGACCCTGACCAAACTGCACCTAAAAGCAGCATCTTACACTGCTGATCTGCTGATGAAAGATAGGATAGGATAGTGGCACAGTTAATATCATCATCTGGGTATATAAATTAGAGGGGATCTGAATATTCCCTGTGAAGGGATTAAATCAATTAAAGGATGCAAACAGGGTGAGTATGAGTGGGGAGACGAACAGCATATTTGTAAAGGGCCTCAAATCATTCATTAAAGAAATGGATGAATGAGATTTTCATATCAACTACTAATAACTAAATGAGCAAGTTGAGATCATTTTGAAATCTATGCTGTTAGATACGAATATCTTTGTATCCATGCAATTCATGGTGTCAGCTGAATGAAAAGCAAATTTTCTTTCTACCCGTTTTCATAGCCGGCACTACAGCTCACCTAGACCCAGAATTCCCTGCTAAAATATGAAAGCTGCTTATTATTCACTTTTCCATGCATCAGCAGCAGATTACAGTATGACATCTGGGGTCGGCATAATTTAAACTTTTTTAAATTGACCTGGAGTTTACTTACTCTGGAAGCAGAAAGGGCTGGACCTTCCGAAGATTGCCTCCTTTGCAGTACTTCTTCAGCACTTCAAATGAGTCTTCCTCAGCTTTTTTCAGTCTTATCATCTATGGGGCAAAGCAGTTTGTATTAAAATCCTGGAATTACTCAGTAATGTATTACACCTCCTATATCTGATGAATCAGACTTTATTGAAGTATTGGTGTTATGAGAGCACAGGCCTTTCTAGACCACATTCCCCAGAAAGACCTGAGGAAGGAGCTGCTGCTGTCTGTAACTTCACTCATTGCAGGAAGTTGCTGGATGTTAGAAAAGCAGGAAGCAAAGGCTACCTGTGTCAGTGAATTCATCTGCCATGTGCAGAACAGAAAGCAGAACCTCGTTCTCCTGCCAAAATAAAAGGAGCAAACTTGTTCCTTTTGCGGAATAAAGGTACTTGGGGGTAGAGAGATCTTTAAACGTTTTGAGGAGAGTCTCGGTGCGAGACTGAGGTGCTGTTTTGAAGCCAGTAAGCAGCTCAGCTGCCTAGTATGGCAGGTAGGGAAGCAGTGGAGAAGTTAAGTCTGGAGCTCAAAGAGGAGCTAAGATCTTTGTTTGGTGTTTGTTTGGTTTGTAGTGGAGTGTTTTTTTGTTACCTGCACATGGGTGTTTTGAACCTTACAGCTGTGAATGCGTGGGTCTGTTGTCCAGGACCCACCTAAGATAAAAAGCATGTTATGATATGCCAAGTGGTCTGTTAATGTATATGATTTGTGTGATGCCAAAGTTACAAAAGCGTATTTTTAAACACCTAGTTTGAAAGCAATGATTTTGCTCCCTGCATGGAGTACTTTGTAGTTTTATTATGAATGTGAAGTTGCTTCTGAAAGCAAATCAGCAAGTAAAATACGAAAGTTATACTGGAAAATGCTTTCAGTTCATAGGTTCATTTTCCACAATATTAAACTATATTTTCTGAATTATAACCTGGAATGGCTTGGTTAGAAAATGAATGGATGGATTTTCCTATTCTGCAGACAAGTTTTAAAAACAAATCAAAATCATACGTCTTCCTGAGGAAAAGATGATTTGTGGGAGGTATTTCTAGTCATTTTCTCCAGTGTTTCTTTATTGTTTTTTTCTTGTTCTTGGTTTTCAAGAAGTTCTTCCTTGAACTAGAGAAAAAAAAGAGATCTCTCTCAAATTATTCAGAAGCAGTCTATTATTTCTGTGATACACGATTTAGGAGTGGATGCCTCAGAAAATAAGTTGCCTTAAAAATAAGTCATAAGCTTTAAATAATTTTTACTATTCAATTCAATTCAAGGTGCTTTATTAGCATGACCGATGGGTACAATCAGTGTTGCCAAAGCAAATAAAATAATGAAATTCACATGAAACAAAACAAAAATAAAAGTAATATAAAATCTACAGACATATTACAGACATTTACAACAAAGACATATTATAAAATACTGACATATATTGTAGACAGAAGGAACATTATTGAGACGTACAGTCTAGATTAGAGTCTACGTTATCTAGACACACAGTAGATAAATAAAAAAGGTAGGTAATCTGTGTGTGAATGTCACATAAAGGTTCAACATGATGAAAATATAACAATAAAACAAGTATTTAACAGCACTATGTCAAAATATAATATTTTCTGTGCCTTCTCCTCCATACCTTTCTCCCCCTGTTTTCCTCCTCCTATTTCTCCTTTCTCCTCTCTCCCTGCATACTGTTACTGTGGCTGTTGAATCCTTTATTATAGGTTTTAATCATTAATTATGAAGTTAATTAACCAGAGTTAACCACTAGGAACTCCTTTTGATCATTTACTGTAGGTGTACGTGCCTCTTAACCCACCTGCAGCTAAGTGAACAACTCCAATGATACCCATAGTTTTAATCTTTCTGACTAAGGGCTTGAAAGGTGGAATTAAAGAATCAAAGTGTGAACTGCAAATGTTGCTAAACTTTGATATCATTTGCTCTTGACAATGGTAATATATCCACTGCTTTCATAAATTACGTTTATAAAGTGATTCTATTGAATGGTCGGATAATATTGTCATATATTTTGTTTGGGCATGTTGTTAACACAAATATGTTCATAATACATTAGAATGTTTTTTTTTCAGCAAATCAAAATCTTCTACAGCCATACTCCAAATTGTGGGATTCAATGTCCATTTACCTCCAGTCTTCATGAGATCTCAGTCCTTGTGAAGCTACTGAATGCCCTCTATGTATTTACAGCAGCATTTCTTACCTCAGGAAACACCTTTGGAGTCCTGTAAACTGTATACTGTATAGTACTGACTACTCTGTACAACGCTTGTTTTTGCAGTAAAATATATATTTTTTAAAATTTGTCCCTATTTCATCAATGGTATGATGAAATATGGGGGTCATTATATATTCCTCCATTAAGGGTATGACATGCTAAAACAAAACCAGGCCACAGACTGCAAATAGACATTATTTATGTACAGTGTGCCATTGTTAAGTTCATGTACTCTACGTCTTTTACACCACAATATTTTAAAGATACATTTCTTCAGGGGTTTTGGGGCAAGAATCTGGTGAATGGATGTTATTCTAAAAGAAGGTAACTACAAATTGTGTAATTTTAAAGCGATGATTTCCAGGTTAGTCTGTGATTTCCAGATACACATAATAGAAATAACAGCTGTAGCATGTATTTTAAAATTACATTAACTGGAGGCATACGCAGCACCTACATGGCTGGTGCCTATGTTGACAAGTTGTGTCAACATCTCTGGTGTTTCCAACATACTGGGAGCAAAAGACAATCAACCCCCAGATTTCTTGGAGTAGCTGTACAGAAAAGGAAACACCAACTATATGAATTATGAACTGTATGAATCACAGCCACATATCCCAAGTTTATCTGTGACACTTCCACGCTTTCATTCTTAAAACAGCTGCATTTGTAACCGGCTGAATGAAGAGAAATGTTTTCAGCTTCCAGGTTCAAGCATACAGAATGTAATGAGGACATGCAGGAACTGCACGAGCATTCGGATTCACAGACGTTTGGCCTCTCTGTTACACCCAGACAGGGAGCAGCTCGCACCCCTCTACTACAGGAGACCAGGACATTCCCAAAGTGCTCAATCAGGCGGCTGATCCAGCAATCAACCGCCCTGATTAATCAACCTATTTAAAGCTCAAGTGTCCAGTGGACCAGCACTTCGACATTGAGCTTCCCTGAGCACTGCATTCGCTTTACGTTTGCTTAGTAATTTCATCCTCAAAGCACAAAGGAAAAAGTTTCCTCTTCAGGCTACTCTGGGATGCCTTTATTCAACTGACTCTGCTGCCTGCTACTCTGAGCAGCCTCTTCCCTGCTACCCTTCAGTGTCACTCTTCTGCTTCTTCTCATCTTCCCACAGATACTCCAGCCCGTCTGCCATCACCTCTCCAGTCTGGCTTTTCTGTCGCGCTGCTAACTTGACTTTCTGAGCCTCCTGAAGTTCTGCACTTTGACCTGTTTTGACCTGACAACTCGCCACGGCCTTGCTCTGCAGGCCCTGAACTGTGAAGACCTTTAGATAAAGTGGAATACTGGTCACTTACAACTTCTGCTAGTTTCCTCCATTCTTTGTCTTTCAAATACTGGGAGCAATCCAAGGCACACTGAAAACAACAAAAAAAGTATGCAATCAGTTTTGGAAACATTCTCTGTGTCTACAAATTATACATTTGTTCTAAAGACAATAGTGTAGAATTTTTTTTCAGTGTAGAAAATAAATCACATTACATGAGCTGATATGATTTGTGATAGCTGCAAGGAACTATTTATAATTGTAACTGTAACAATCCTCTAATCAAAATAATCCTCTTCAACAATATTCAAATTTCAGACATTCCATAGAATTCTCATTGAATTTTTAGAAGACATTGTCTGAAATCTTTAAATGGTATACAGTACTGTAACAAGAAAATCGGAGGCAATAAACCTTCAATTAAATCTTCTTAAGGAATATCTTTCAAGAAATTAAAAAAATAATGTTTTGCAAAATATTTAGTGTACTGAATACACATCAATAGAGATGTGCTGATTGCACTGCACTGTTGTCCCATCCAGGGTGTATCCTGACTGCACAGGATTAAGGAGTTAGATGGCAGGAATGTCATGATATGCATAAATTCTACCATTCATCATTAAGACAATGACGTAATGAATGATCACTGCTGGGACAGTTAAACATGGTTTTAATGCCCCTTCCATGAACTATTTCTCATCTATGAAACACAATAAAACTCTGGAGAGAGGGAGTTAGCCCAGATATTGACAAGATTCAGTCCTGTCTATACCAAGAAGGTTAAGTAGCATAAATTGGCAGATTATATAAAACACAAAGTACTCTATTTTAGTTGCAGATTTACAACATGGTGGGGTATTTTAATCATATGCCCACCTCTCAGCACTCACTGCTGCCAGTGTGTTATAGACAGATGAGACATAGATAAACCTCAACCAAAGTGATGGCGAGGTGAAAGTGTGCAGAAAGGAATGAACTGCAGATGATCCAAAGCACCACCTCATCTATGATCCATGGTGGAGGTAGTGTCAGGGCTTGGGCATGCATGGTTAACTCTAGAACTGGTCCACTTCTCTTTATTGATGGTTGTAGCAACAAAATGACTTCAGAATTGTACAGAAGCATCTTGTCTACCTATGTAAAAGAAAATGCCTCCAGACTCATTGGCTGGCTGTTCATCATGCAGCAAGACAATGACCCAACAGAATCAAGCAGTTTATTAGGGGAAAAAGGTGGAAGGTCTTAGCATGGCCAGGCCAATCTCCTGATCTACATCCAGTCGAGCAGTATTTCACTTGCCGAAGAGGAGAGTGAAGTCCGAAACCTCCCAAATCAAACAGTAACTGAAAACAGCTGTAGAAAAGGCTTGGGAAAGCATCTCATATGACCAAAACAAGAGTTTTACATTTCTTTAATTTACTTTGTTAATTTGTCCCAATATTATGCTCACCTAAAATTGGGGGAAGGAACACAAAAAGTGGTATTATTCTAAGACACAATAGGTTTATTCCATGCTGAAAAGAGAAGAAAGAAAACACACATTTTCGGCCGTGGAGCCTTCTTCAGGTGTGAAGAAGCAGCCTACGCATGCTGACGCAGCTACCCACCTGAACTACCTCAACCTACATCTGTTGTGACCCACTATTTCTTCCTCCAAATCTTTTTCTAGATCTCTTTGTCATTCCTTCTCTTCCTCCCTGGGTCACTTGCCCCTCTCTGTTACTAAACCAGCATTCTGTCTCTTCACATCGATCTGTTCCAAGACCAGGCTTTCTAACCACCTCCTATTCCTTTACAGATGTTGTCGACATAATATAATTCCTAAAAGATTTAGCCTGAAATCTTATACTTTTTCTTTTGACCCTGATACCTCCCAGAGTAACACTCATAGAAACTAAAGCTTTCTACCATTTTCTCCCTCAAGAAACAGATGATCCTTTCCTGAGGAAGGCTCCACGGCCAAAACGTTGTTTTCTTTCTTCTCTTTTCTGCATGGAATAAACCTATTAGTTGTTCCTTTGCAGCCTACTCATACTGACGCAGCTCCCCACCTGAATTTTTTTAAGACATTAAAGTATATATGTACAGAAATACCCAGAAATGAAAGGTGATGTTCTGTACTTTTCCTCATATCAATCTATTCATCTCAAATTTAAATTGCTTGAGTATACAGCAAAATTACAATTTACATTCCACTGTCCCAATACTTTATATTAGAACATTTTCTTTATAAGGTACCTCAGGCAAAAGAGGTTCTTTCCAGGTTATGATTCATTTTTAGACTAGGGGGATTCCCATTCTCTATAGAGAATCCACATATATAGGAAGAGGATTTTAGCACTAAGGTGTATTCTGTTTTATTTAGGATGCAGTTTTACCTGTAACTCTCTTGCTGGCCAATGAGGATTCTCAGAGGATTTCTGATTCCTGGGTTAGCCTGTTTTCTACTGGTTGATCAGGATGTAGGCCTCTAAGATGCTGTGTTTCTAAATAGGATAACTTGAATGTTTTTTGCTGTGTTGTGTGTTGTTTAGTTTGTGTTAGTGTTATTGTTAATACAAATTTGTTTGTCCTAGTTTGCTGTCTTTACCTGATTAGCTCACTTGAAGCAAGTTGCAATGGCTAAAAAGCCATTGTGATGAAGCAAGTACTACTAAACATCAACATGTTTAAATCATTAGAACCTCAATATTTAGCAGTGACCGGATCATCATAATGAGAGAGATCATTAATCTAGCTTTCATGGGGATGGGACATAGGATTAAGTACTGTAGATCTCAATTCAGGATAAATAGGACACACAGTAAACAGGGAGATGGTAGATGATCTCACAGGAGAGAGGAAATAAGACTGGAGACAGGAGTAGATCATGAGAGAGATACCTTCCTCATACACACTAAGAAACCTCATTCTGTCAAGGTAACGTGAGCACTATGTGAGGAATATATTCAGAAGAAAGACAACACATTTATCTATACAAGATGGGTTGAATGACCTTTCCTTGTTTCCTAATTAACTCAGCCTTAATTACTTACCTGTGGTAGGTACACTTCTTTGTTATTTACTGCATATTCATCAAAACTGTCGCTAGTCAGCGAAAGCATACGATTCAGAAAAAAACTTTTACCTTTTCCTGAAAAACAGAAAACAGACTTTAAAACCCTAACCACGCCATAACAATATGAGAACTAAAATATTTTTTCAAGAGTATAATTATGGACAAGTGGGCAATGAGTATGAAATTAAAATATAACCATAATGCAGACATGCAAGTGTTAGAAAATACCACCAGCATAAAACAATGGCAAACGCATGATTGCAGTGTAATCCCTCCTCTTAAGGGCGCTCCGGCTCTTTCACATTTTAGTTGATTTTGTGAACCTGCCTCCTATCCAGCCCCTCCTTATTTAAGCCAGACGCTCACTATTCTGGGCTCAGCATTAGTAGATGGACGTCCGGATGCCCGCCTACCAGAGGGTCCTGGATAGACCCGACGGCATCGGGTTTACCACAGCGTCCTGGCCTTCTGGGTCCGGGGCTTGGAGAGCGTGGCCTCGTTAACCCACTTTTATTCCCCGTCTCTTCACTGGATCCGGGTTTTTAAACCTTGTCTTGTGTCTGTCTTGGATGGATCACCCGGCTCTGGGCTTTTGGACCTCTCCCTGGATTACCCCCTGGACTCCTCTGGACTTGTTCACCCTGGCCATGCCCCCCCAAGCACCAGCGCATGGTCACTATGCCCCCCTGTTTGTCAACCAGCCCAGTTCCTCATCGTCTCCTCCCCATGTCCCTTTCCACTTACTTCCGGATTCTACCGTCTGCACAGGGTCCTGACCAATGCCCTTCTTCGCTACAGTGAAGAACACTAGATAATGTGATAACGAATTGGGTCAGATTTTATTTGATAACCATACTGAAAAAAGTTGGCATTTACGGAAAATACCAGGTACATTGATTTGTCAGGGGATGATTTCAGTTAACTGCAATTGGTTTCAAAGGTAAATATTAGTTGTGGAAGAGAATTTGGAAAAATTTGTACTTCTGAAAAAGAAGAGACAAAGCAAAATTTGACTTCAGTGCCTCACCTGGCACATCACAAACTTTCAGAGTTAGAAAATAATATTTTCCTTTTGAAATTAATCAAGCATGAGCACACAGTGATACAGTGAGTCTGATGATAACACAGAGGATGAGTTGTGAAAATGAACAACACAACAGAAAGGAATTAATATGCCCATAATATAACTTTAGGCTCATGAAGCAACACCTGAGGTAGACTCTAAAGCTTTAGTCAAGGTTTTGTGTAGAACAACCAGATGACCATGCTTGTGGCTCAGGAGCTGAGAAGTAGTTCCAAGTGTTATGATCTGGGTAGTGTACAGTCAAAAACTCCATTTCCATGACAGATAGCAAACTGACCACCTAATACTGCAAGTCCTCACTTCTTTCCCTTCATCTGACAGCAATGGGACAGAATCCCAAAAGAACTATGAAAAATGTGCATCCAGGTAAAAAAAAAAAAAAAGTTTTCTTTTGGTTTCTTTTAGTTATAGGTCGTAGGGTACCTATAGGTAGTTTTAGTTATTTAGTTATAGTTATAGGTAATATTTGTTATTTCATGCACAATATGTACTGTATAGTGCATTACTATAAATAATAAGATATCAAATGTCTCTTTAAGTTTTAGCATAGAACACAAAATATCAATTCATTTAGAAGAAAGAAGAAGAAGAACAACAACAACAATATAAGAACACTGTTGTGACCGGTGTCCTGTGGCATCTCTCGGCCAGCAGTTGCTCCAAGAAACCATTGTATCTGCCCAGACTGGATCGTCTTCTGGTCCTAATAAACAATGTTTTCAATTATAAGATTTACTGGCCATATACAATTTATTGTATTTGGAACCTGTCTTTTCACATACTGTACCCCAAACTTGCTCTCCATGAGACACACACAAACATGGAGAGTGAGCCTGGGGTCAGAGCACAGGGTCAGCCATTGTACAGCGCCCCTGGAGCAATTGGGGTTAAGGGCCTTGCTCAGGGGCCCAACAGACTAGGATTCCTCTCCCAGCTGCTGGACTTGAACCGGCAACCTTCCAGCCACAGGCACAGATCCTGAGCCACAGAGCCACCACACAGCATCAGCTATTTTATTGCTGGATCTCTATTTAAGGCGGAGGCACCACTTTAATGTAAAAGGAACCGTTAATCTTGCAATTGAATGTTTTTTTACCATTTTGCGATAAAATTGACACTTTTGTTCTCGACTCCGACTCCATAATGAGTTCTTCCATTTTCTCTGCAGCATCTCTTAAGTTCATAAAATCCTCAAGGTCTGGTGTCAGCTTTGAAGCTTTTTTTCTTAGTTCTTCCTGCAGCCAGCATAGAACAAACTTTGCAAATTCTGAATCTAAAACACAAAAACATCATACATTCAAGAAGTAAACTACAATCATTGAAATTCTTCCTTTTATTTGCCCACTGATAACAGGTTTCATTGCTACACAAACACAATATAATGTTTAAAAATAAAAGTTGGGAGCAATTTGATTTCTTAAATACCACGTAATAAATAGAATGTAAACCACTTTTTATTTTCTTATTAAAAATAAGGTATTTTTATAATCGCATACAAACTAAATACTAAAAATATGGCCCAATGTGTTACTTCACAGGACACAAAACAAATCAAAACACTCTGCTTGGTATACAATTATTTGTTAAAGCAGCAGTCTCAAAGTAGAACGCAGGTATAAAGACTCTGGCTTCACTGTTTATCAGCAGGACTGGAACTTGCATCAAAATGGATGGGAGACCTCCAGAGAAAAACTAAGGTTGTTGCTGGAAGAGGTGTTAGTGGGGCCAGCAGGGGGCGCTCACCCTGCGGTCTGTGTGGGTCCTAATGCCCCAGTTTAGTGACGGGGAGACTATGCTGTAAACAGGCGCCGTCCTTCGGATGAGACGTAAAACTGAGGTCCTGACTCTCTGCTGTCATTAAAAATCCCAGGGCTCGTCTTGAAAGGAGTAGGGGTGTTACCCTGGTGTCCTGGCCAAATTTCCCATTGGCCCTTACCAATCATGGTCTCCTAATAATCCCCATTTATGAATTGGCTTCATTACTCTGCTCTCCTCCCCACTGAGAGCTTGTGTGTGGGGAGTGTACTGGCGCACTATGGCTGCTGTCAAATTATCCAGGTGGGGCTGCACACTGGTGGTGGTGGAGGGGATCCCCATTAAGCGTTTTGAGTGGAGTGTCCAGAAAAGCGCTATAATAAGTGTATTATTATTATAAAATACATATGGTCCTGGCATCAAAAGAATCATAGTTTTTCTCTGTCAATGTCATCAATGATGGGCAAGGTAATCCTACACAATATTTATTAACAAACAGTAGGATGTTAGATCCAAACGACAAATCCACCCTCTGCCTTCAAGGAGCAATGTCATGTATTTACTATTACTGCAAACCATAGTGTAAATGGACAGCAATCTCTCCCACTGTACACTCCCAGAGAAAATGGTGAACTCTTGTTTGTCACTCCACTGTGACAGACATGGTGCATAAAATGCACTCTACAGCCTAAGGCCTTGATCCAGTTCCTACCCCACTGGGGTGTAGAAGTTTTTCAGCTGTTGGATCCCATGTCCCAACAGTAATCACTGGATCATTGTAAAGACCTCCCATTTTCTTACATACAATTTGAGCAGGTATTAATAAAAAGGGTATAGTGAAAAATACTGTACCTTGGAGAAGTGGTTCCGGTGCATTTTTTATTTTCTCATCTAGCACTTTGACCACAAGATTTGCTTTTACTGGTAGTAAATCTTGGAGTCTGGATTTGAGGGATGTCCTAAATTCTTCCAATTGGTCAGATGTGAGAGGTGGATCTGCATTCACTTCCACAATTGTACTTCCTGGTATACACTTGGTTTTGAGTCCAACACCTTTTGCAAGCTCATTAATCACATTCATAAATTTTGAAACTAACAAAAATAAAAAAAGTTACATCAAACACATGAAGAATTTAAGTTCTAAACAGCTACGATAGTATCAGTGAGCAATTTCATGATTTCATTATTTTTTTAATGTCTTTTGCACATAAAAGTTTGCAGTTTAAAAATAATAAAATATTTATAAAATGTGCATACACAATTTGTAATTCAACAAAATGGACAAATCTGGACAATGGTTACTCATTCTGCAAGCACTATATATAAAATGAAGTTTATTATTTAATTTTAGGAAGAATGGGATTTAATGCAATGCAATTAATTGTCCAGCAGATGTGACATGGTTATATATAGTCATACATTTGTGAATGAAACAACCTAGTATATTTGATATTTCGACACACACACAAAAAACTAAAAATATTTGAAAAGGAAAATAATCCTGTATTTTATACCACAGTAGACACATTATTCCTTACCTTTTAACTCTCTAAGCATCATAATGCTTGCACCAGAACACACCACCACCTTAACAATGTCTCCAATGGTACGCATAAAACCATCAGATATTCTTAAACTGAAATCTCTGTAATGCATTTCCGATCCTTCTCCTTTATCATCATTGCTTTTGGTTTTAGTCTTTTTTGAAGGTGGTGCAGATAAATCTTCAGACATTTCCCTTAAAAGAGATACATGTTTAAATTAAGACATTAACCTAACAAAATCTTTATGCTTCCTCAAAAGGAGGCACCCAAGGGAAGATAATTTTTTACGAAGCACTTTTAAACGTCAAATCCTTTTCTGAAAAATGTATCATGAAATCTTTTAAAAGATTCAAAGCAATTGATAGGGATTAAAAATATGCTTGTGGATTGTTGAGGTACAGGTAAGTTACAGTATAGTTTCAGCTACTGGACTGAAGATTGTGACTATTATTAATATGAACTAATCTTCTAACAACACATTCATGGTAAAACATATGTTCTAATGTCAGTTGGAGGTGGACATCCCCTTAGTTTTTAGGAATATCCACTGACACTACAACACACAGAGTCCCAAACACACTGATCTGTTACAGTTCTGTATTTCATAATTGATGTATTCAAAATGGCCCTAATGTAAAATATATCTGCATCTTATTTCTGTGTTTGGCTGTGTTTTCAGCACTGGTGAATGAATGCAGACATTAGAAAAATGGTTCACTTTGGTATAATGAGAAAATAAAAGGCATTATCCAAAAATAAAAAACAACTATGGAGGGGATATCCTGATGTTTTTTGGACTTAATATGTAACTGAAAGACACAATATTCTTCACTTAGCTTTCTTGTTTTATTTTGCCTTTTATACTATTAATTATCAGGAAACTAAATACAGGCGTTAGGTCAATTTGTTGGGATTATTATGTGTTTAATTTTTTTGTGTAGTGCCTGTTATTAAATATAAACAACCTGTGGAGAAATACATTATTATACTTAACGAATAACAATTCAAAGTATTGATCAAGAAACAGGATACAAATATCTTGTATTCTGTCACATTTTGCATTTTCTGACATCCAATCTATTTTTTTCAATTTTAAACCTTTTTTTACACTTGGGTTCTAGTGAAATATGTTTATGAAAGGGTGAATTTTTTAAGTTATTTTTTTCTAAAACTGACCAAGCTTTTAAAAAAAAAGATATTTTAAAGCTTTTTTTAAAAAAATATTTTTTAAGTGCACTAAACAAAGACTAAATCCTGCAGATTCCTGATTTTAATGAAGAGATAAGAGAGACACCTGGGAAGTGAGATATAATTTTTGTATTTTTGCAAACTATGCAGTCTAGTGGCTTGGAGTTGGCTTTGCGCCCAAAATATATAAATGTGTTGCCTATCCTTGGTCGGTAAGATAAAGGGCATGTATGAGGCAAGCTGGCTGCGTGCCCAGAAAATACTGTATGAAAGAAACTAACTTTTGTCTAGTCTGCAACTTAGATATGATTAATAACAATGTTGGCATGTGTTGTTGTCTTATCATTCGTTTAGAATGTGTCGTGGTAACTTGTTTGTTTCGCGGTATAAAAGACCATCTTTAGTGGTTGCAAGCCGTTCTTCCATTTGCATATGAAACAAAGAGACTTCTACCACACAGACACCTGAACTTTGTCATTTGTATAACACAACAGTAATGATACTGTTTATGTGGAATAGTTATTGAAATGTTATGTTTGGCTGTAGCCCAGTTACAGTAAAGCCTCAATATTCACTATATTTTCTTTTTCTACTTCTATTTGTAGTTCTCGCAACAGGCCACATTTTTTAACACTTGTGGACCACAATTGCCTATTGGTTGGCTTCACAGTAGTAAAGTAAATTTGGGCGTATGTATTTCATCGATCTACTTCACCCGACCTGCATCAGTCTCAGTAGTAAAGGCTGGTTAACAAAGGGGTTCTGATGGAGCGCATCGTTGGTTTTGCTTTATTCAGTTTCCATCAGGAAGCATTAGATGTGTGTTGTATGGAGACCTTTATCAAATAATGCTTGTATATAACTTACCGTTGTAAAAAAACAAGAGCTGTTAACAAAAAACCTAAGTGTCCCCTATGTTATCAAAGTCTCTGTTCTTGTGGAACATTTTTTTTCTTAAAAGTTTTTTAAGAAAGAGAATTAGACAAATTGCAGAAGTGGGAGTGAGGTGGTTGAGAGGGAAGGAACTGAATCTACTTAAATTACTTTCTGCAAATTACGAGGCTTCACTGTACCTCTATAAAAAGATGTGCTTATGGGCAATATCAGTAGCGATGTTTAGTCACAGTGGTTTTACATGCCCTGTCTAGGGCTGTTCTCAGATATCTTAAGGTAACAAAATCTTTACTTCAGGATCCCAAATGTCTTGTAAAAGCCTTGTGATCACAAGAGCCTGATTAAAGGAGGCCGGGGCTTCAGGATCTGCAGGAGCAACTTCCATCGCCAAGAAGAACAACCCACACAGTTGTTAAACTGACCTAAACCACAGGTAAATGAAACAAAATATAATTGCTACACAACAGATTGTACTTTAAATCAATGATTTATTTTGCTTAACACATTGCTCAGTTCGCAATGTGGACTCTCGAAATATCCAAAGTCATATTTGAATATTTGAGCGTCATATACAGTGGACTCCATAATTATTGGGCACCTCTTGATAGATATGAAGAAAAGAAGTATAAAACAAATCATAAGTTCATTAAGCACTGAAATATATTTCCAACATAAGGAATTATTTATCCTGAATGAATGATTCAATGGAATCAACCAAGACAAAAAAACCCAAAATAATTATAACGATTAACGATTATTGACTCCCCCTGTTTTTAGTACTTGATGGAGCCTCCCTTGGCAAGGATAACGGCAGTTAGTCTTTTCTTGTAATGCTTCATCAGGCTGGTGAACACACTGGGAGATCCTAGACTATTCCTCCATGCAGACCCTTCCCAGATCCCGGAGATGTGTAGGTGTGCGCTTGTGGACAACCCTCTTCAGCCCAGACCACAGGCTTTCAATAGCGCTCAAGTCAGGAGACTGAGACAGCCATGGCAAAATGCTCATGTTTTCTTTGTTGATTTTGAAGTGTGTTTAAGATCATTGTCATGTTCAGTCCCACCAGAAATATATCTAAAAAGATGTTTTATTATTGTAGCTTGTTGTGAACGTGATATGTTTTTTTTCAGGTTTTCATCTGTATTAAAACAACCGGTATTCCAGCAACACATAATTAGGAATCGATTTCACTTTAGATTTTGATTTATGGGAAAATATATTTCACACATACTGTACTTTAAAACCAAACTGTGGCTTTAAAATGAGATGGTGTCATAGTATATATACAGGATATTTATACAGTATGCCATTCATTGTTCGCTGTTGTTCCAGAATACAGTATCTGTGGACATGACTTCATGGGATTTGCATGTGTGGCACATTGAGGAATGTTTACATATTCGGTTCACATGCTCGAAGAGTAGTTTTTAAAACTTCAGTACACACTGTGAAGGAAACAGCCCATACCATCTCACAGTAAAAATGGAGTTGGGCTGCCCTTAATCGACCAAACAATGAACTGTTGTCTGCAGTGTTTGTGCTGCCAGTAACTGATCTTTCAATCTTTCAATCTACTAATGTAAAAAAAGACTTCTATTTTTCTTCTATTATTCTATTTTTCAACAGGCACTGAAGCCAAATAATTATAAATAATTGTTTACATAATTATAAAAATAATTACATTATAAAATAATGATAACAAAAATACTAACATATTTATATGATATAATTATAGCAACTACTAAGAAGAAAGGCCAGTAAAAAACATCTAAAAAAATAGAATTGAAATTTTATCATTTAAAAATGTACATGGTGGCATTAAAATGTGTATTTAAAACTAAATTTTGTATACACATAAAAACTAAATTGTGATTTCTGTTAAGGGCATCTTTAAATCTTCTAAAGATTGATCTTCTTAGAGATTGATGTTCTGGAGGTTAATTTATTATTACTTTATTATTAAAAATAAAGGAAAAAATCCTGATAATCATAGAATCCTTTAACAAGTTCAAAAGCTTGTTTCAATTCTACATAATTGCTTTAATTAAGTTTGGATCTCAAGCAAAACTAAGAAACCAATAAGAAGTAATCCAGTAATCCAACAAATCTTTCAAATCATTTAGATCCCATCTACACTTTACATGTAGCTGCAGTGTATTGTAGTCCTAAAAAAGTCAAACTCAATTTTTGTTCTAATATACTGTACATAAATTGTTACTTACGGTCTTGAGTGTTCTTGGAGGCTTTTCACAAACAGAAAGTCTTTAGAAATGTTAGTAAAAGTCCAACAACACCTGGAAGTTGGTGATTTTAAATTCACACTGTGATGCCTGCTGTTATTTTTTCAAAAGGCTCTTCACTCTACTCCCAGTAAAAAAACAATACGCAGCTTTATACTTGTGGGTACAACTGTAACTTACTTCAGACTAATATTTATTTAGTAAAATGGCTGTTCGTGGCCAAGTTACTGATTTTAACTACAGAGAAAGACAACACAGCCTGCACTGCAAATCTATGCAGCAGAAGTTTCTAGAACAGGAAATTCAGGTTTATCTGTGTGTTGTGTGTTTCAGTTTCTATATTACAATAGTCCACCTCCTTTTAAATGCAGTTGGCACTATTTGCACTATTTGCATCTTTCCTAGATCATTGTTTAATAAAGTCTATCCGTTGCTCCACTGATATGGGATGGTTTTCATCATTATTAAAAAAATACTATACTTTTATCTAGACTTTTGTCACATAAAGTACTAGACTTTTATGACGTAAAATGTGATATAAAATGTATAACTGGCACAGAACAGTCATTTCTGAGTAGATTTGCTAACAAATAACAGTAAAATGCTCTCCCAGAACTGATAAGAATGATCACATCTTGTTTCTCTCAAAATTCTACACACAATAGCCGCATTGCTAACTAGATGGTAACGAGTGAATAGTTGTGCATGTGTTTCACATTATCAATATAGGTACAATAAGAGATGGAACAAAAGGAACAGCCAGTACTTTAAAAGACGGGTACTGGCTTGTACAGGCTGGGAGCACTCCTGCCTGTGGTTCTGTGATTTCCTTCTCAAACCAAGTGTAATAGGCTTTGAGCTCCTCCAGTAGAGAGAAATCCCTATCAGTGGCTGGAACACTGGTTTGTTACAGACAGTTCAGGTCCACATCAGCTAAAACACCAGCCCTGTACAGTGGTCCAGGTAAGAAGCCCCTGTATCAGATCGAGTTTGGAGAAGACCATCTAACACTGAAAAGAGGAAATGATTTAGAAGCAAAAAAACAGTTTCATTAAACAGCACATGAAAATAAAAGTATTTGGGGCTAAAAGGGACTGAATAAACCCCCTACCTGAAAGTATATTTCATACCGGGTGCGTGCTCCAATTCTTTGAGATTCCTGTTGTGTGCACTGAGAATCAGAAAATGAAGGAAGAAATTCTCCTCACTGCTGTCTTCAGTTTGATTCATCTTTGATTCTATCCTGACCGCTTGCCTCCGAAACAGTCGTTCAATTCAGGAGTTCTAACTGAACTGGGAAACTAGGCTGGCTGGCAAGCTTTGTAGCCTAGTGAGCTACAGTATAATGGAATAGACCAGTGACTTAGATATATAGAATATATATATATCTATAGAATAAATAGAGTACTGCAGGCAATATGATTGTAAATTTCTTTACTAAAAACAGATGCAAAACACTTTTGCAGATTCCCATTTGCAGATGTGACAAGGTCCCAAGCATACTTCTTCCAGCTCTAGACCTAAACATGAAATCGAGGCAGAAGCAATTCATTGAGAGAGGTGTAAAGCCAAGATGCTGTGGTTCTGGACTCAACGTCCTAGAAATCATGTTTTCCTCAGTCTTGTGACTATTAACTGTAAAAAGCAAAGAGGAATTGACTGCATACTTTTTTGAAGAACAAGCTCATGGACTGCTATTTTTTTGTGCTGGGGTGTTGATTTCAAAAAAGGGGAAAGGGAACACAGCAGCAAGAAAACAGGCTGGCTACAGCCACATTGAGTATATAGTGTAGCAGACCTGAGGAGGTTCAAGGAATTGTTTTTAGATGGATCCTGGCGAAATGGGCAGACCCACATATTGTAGCTGTAAGTTAAAAATAAGTGCTCTTTGTTTACACTAAATGGAAAATATTTTAAAAAGCATAGAAAATAGCATCTCTTCTTTTAATCTCTCCCAGTGTTTCATCAGATTCCTTTCTAGACAACCAGGATCCGACACAGATTTTTCCAAACCGAAAAGCCAGCATATTCTAGTTTGCTCAGACCAACACTCCCACTCCCCCTCGCACAGCCGTGTCCCAGGTGTCACACTGCGCCTGAGCCCCTGCTCCAGGTCCACCCCTCTGTGACGCAGCGCCAGTGTGATCTCAGGAGTGCGAGCATTCGGGGTCCGGCTCAAGATGGCGGTCCAGCAGGTGGTAGGGTTTAGTGGCTGTGGAGAAAAACATGAGTATTTCATGCCTCGAATGTCTTTTTCATCACTTTTGTAAACTACAAAAGCTACATGTGTGATTCTAGTTTGCTTTTATTGCAATATACGTTATCAGTTAGGTATAAAAAACGCGCTATGGTATCTCGCAATTGTGACTTAGTATCTCAGAATTCCGACTTGGTATCTCAGAATTGCGACTTAAAAACTCAGAATTACGACTTTATATCTCGCAATTGCGACTTCGAAATAGCCCACATTTCATTGTCTGTCCTTTTGTTATTGTAACAGATTCGGCTTGTGCCCTTGCTGTTCCCACCCTAGTTCGTGCCTCACTGCCTTGGCTCGAGCCTGGGTCTAGCCAGCTGAGCTAAAGAAGACCTTCTTTTTAGTAAAAAGATGTAAAAAGTATAAGTTTCAGCTTTTATAACTGTGAATTCCTCTGGATGTGAAGTGTCTATTTCTGTATCTTTTTTTCATATTCTGTCTCCGTTTTTGTATTTCTGGTGTTTAAATAAAAACTTTTTTAAAAAGCCTTCTGTCCACTATTCCATCCGGGTACTATGTAAGCCTCACTGGCGGAAATGGGATTCCATAAAAACTAGTGTAATTAATTAGATTTTTATCAGGGCACTGTACAAGACAAGTCTTCAGGCCTATAGATCCTATGATCCTGTACGATTTATGAATATAGTGTAACAGAACGGCAGACATACAGGTTGTACGATCTGGTTGCAGTGTGGTGACGGCACCCCCCTCCCCTGTGCATAACAGGGATGCTGGCCGCTGGGGCTAAAGAAAGTCTTCTTTAGCTCAGCTGGCAAACCCAGGTTCGAGCCAAGGCAGTGAGGCACGAAGTAGGGTGGGAGTGGCGAGGGCACAAGCCCTAGAACCCGAATCCGTTATAATAACAAAAGGGCAGACAATGAAATATGGGCTATTTCGAAGTCGCAAATGTGAGATACCATAGCACGTTTTTTTTTACTCCCTGGGGGAAACGGACTTCCATAGGTACAGTACGTTCTAAGTTTGCAACTGCAAGTTTTAAAATAGGTGCAGTTCTGTGAAAAGAAAAGAAAGTGCTGCATCAGCAAAAGAGAAGAGTCAGATTCCTCAGGCGCTCATGTACAGTGCTACACGAACTTCGAGTGCAACTAGAGAACAGACTGGAATTACTGCGGCGGAAGTGCAGGTGAGAAGGGAGATGCGAGTGCCGGTGCTGCGGGTGCAACTGGAGTCTCCGCCCGTCACACCTGTGAGGACTCCAGCGGCCAAGAGAGGGAAACGCGACCTGGCGCTGGAAGACGAGCAGGCAGACGTTTTTTGGCACGATAACAAGGACTAGAAAGAAATGATAAGGGACAATGCTGTGAGAATTGAGACTTTTTAAAGAAATCTGTGGATTTTTGGGGTTTAAAGAGGCCGGTGACTTAAAAGACAAAGTAAAGGCTCTTAGACAGATAAATGCAGAGCAAGAAACAAAAATTAATGCTCTTGAACAAAGAGTCAGTGAAGCTGAAAGACACTGACATAAAGGTAACTTAAAGCTGTATGGAGTTCCAGAGCAACAAAATGAAATGCTAAAGTTAAGGACATTTGTAAAGCAGTGCTGCCGGTCCAGGAGGAGGATTTCATCTATTGACAGTGTTTAACGCGTCCGGAGAGCCAACATGTCTGGACTTGCAAAGCCCAGAGCAACCATTATACGATTCATCAGAACGACGATGAGGGACATGCTGTGGTGAGCAGCCAGAGGGAACGAGTTTCTGAAAGCCACAAACCTGAGGTTTGCAGAGCATCTGTCCGCCGCCGACAGGGACACCAGGAAGCAGCTGTGGCCCCAGATTGAAGCCGCGCGAAGGGAAGGCAGGAGCGAGGAAGGAGATCCGTGGCCAGTGACTGTCCAGCACAGGAGATCTCACTGTAGCTTTGTAGTCACTTTTAAGGGTTGTTATTATCCGGGTTTGAAAACTCGCAGTTAGTTTGGGAGTTTTTTTTTCAAGAGTTTTTTCTGTGCTGTTTATGTCTTTTTCTCTATTAATGCCAAAGGTATTCGGAATAGAGTTAAAAGAAAGGTGATTTTTCTGTTTCGTAAAAAGAAGAGACTTTCATTTTCATTTCATTTCATTTCAGACTTTCATTTTTTTCAAGAAAGTCAAGTCAATCTAATTTTCAGTTTTGGAAGAGTCAATGTGGAGATGACATCTGGATTTTTAGTGGTACTAATCACTCAACTGGTGTTGCCATCTTAAAGGGAATGTAAAGGGGAAAATTCTTTATTATAACGGACATCACTCTGGGTGGTGGATATTATTAGTAGTTGAGAAAAAGCAATATGTAATTGTTAATGTATATGCTACCACTAGCAAATCACAAAATGAACTTTTTTTTTCAAGAGTTAGAGATGAAAATAAAACAGGTCTTAGATTTTCTGAAGCAAGGATAATGTTGGGAGGAGATTTTAATACTGTGCCTAATGAGTCCTTCGATAGATGGCCCCTAAGGGTTAATAGTAGTTTGGAGTCAGTGGAATTGGAAATCTTATGTGTGGGTTTTGGGGGTAATTGATATTTGGAGATGTCTGAACCCAGGAGTAAGTGGTGTAATCGTGATTTTTCACAACAATCCAGAATTGATCTGTGGTTGATTTAGAAATAATTAGAAAGTCTACCTATTGATGTATTGACTGATCACAAGGGGATCTTTTTATCGGTTTGTATGTCTGGCCCTTTGAAACCTAAAAACTCAAATTATTGGAAGTTTCATAAGAATCTCTTGGATGATGAACAATTTGTTAAGGATGCTACTTCAATTATTAGAAAGAGTTATGACGAAGCTTCACGGTATAAATCATTTTCTAAGAATTGGGAATTTATTAAGTTCAAAATAAGACAACTTGCAATTAAAAGAAGTAAAGGTTTAGCTAATTCTAAAAGAATTAAAGAAGATACTATTATTTAAGATATAGTTGATCTCACTTTAACTACAAATTATAATCAGGAATTAAAGGATAAATTAATTTTGCTTCAGTTGCAGTTAGACCAGATTTATGAAGAGAAAGCAAGAGATGTGTTTGTAAGATTGAAACGAAAATGGCTGGAAGAAGGAGAAAAAAAATTCTAAATACTTTTATAATGTAGAAAAAAAGAAATCTGAGTTTAATTCGATTAACAAAATAAATATTAATGGTGCTATTTCAGATAATCCTAGAGAAATAGCCTCTTATGACCCTCACACCTGAAGAAGGCTCCACGGCCAAAACGTTGTGTTTTCTTTCTTCTTTTTTTCAGCATGGAATAAACCTATTACTTGTTCCTTTGCAGCCTACGCATGCTGATAAAGCTATCCACCTGATGATACTAATATATTTCTTAATGATAGTAGAAAGTTAGCTAAGACAATAGAAGACATACAGTAGGTACATTTTCTTTGGTGTCAGGATTATATCTAAATTTTAATAAATGTGAATTATTCTCCCTTAAGGACTCGGAGTTAATTGTTGCTGACACTATACCTGTAAAAAAGTGGTGACTTACTTGAGGATTATAATTTTGAACCTAAGACAAATACTTTATAACTTAATTTGGAAAAACAAACCCCATTATATAAGAAAGTCTCTTCAAACTCAACCTAGGAATCACAGTGGATTGAATGTCTTGGATTTGTATACTGCTAATATTATCTTTAAAAGCAATTGGATTAGAAATGATACTATAAACACATATTATATGGAATTTGATTTGGTTTTTCAATATATAGGTGATCTCGAATTTTTGTTAAAATGTAATTTTGATATTAATATAATTCCTCTTAAATTGTCGAATTTTCATAAACAAGTTTTATTATGTTGGAATTTAATATATAAGCATAACTTTTCACCACATACTGTACATATTATATTTGTAATAATAAAGATACAAGGTATATTTTTTCTGACTTGGTATGATAACAAAATCTGGCTAGTGGCCCAATTGTTAAATGAAGAGGGAAGATCGTTCGCATATACAGAATTTTTGGAAAAAGTTAAAGATTCCCATCACTCTCTATGAATATGCAATAGTCTTTGATGCTATTCCTGAGAAAGTGGTGAGGCTGTTTAGAGCTAGTTTCGGCCATGCTAATAGAGTATCTTCTGATTTCTCTGATAATTTATTTTTGAATGCAGTAGATATAAAAGATACAAAATGCAATAATCATTATATTAGGAACTTGTGCAATTCATATTTTATACCTTCTTGTATCTCCTTTTGGAATACTATGTTTAGGAAAATAAATTGGAAATTAGTTTGGACAATTGCTGATAGATACTGTCTACAAATAAAGTTAAAGAAATTTCATTAACTATGAACATTCAGATTGTTCATAGATTTTATCCTGTTAAATTGACACTTTCTAGAGTTAAACATGAACAAGATGACATGCATATTTTGTAATAATGAGAAGGAATCTTGGTTACATTTGTTTAACTGTATATATACTGTATACAAAACTGTTTTGGATAGATTTGCTAAATGTTATTGTTACAAATTCAAAGGTAACTGTTGAATTGAAAGATTTTGATATTATTTCATATTTTGTTAGATCTGATTTGGATAAAGGATATGTTTTTATTATTATCCGTTAATTATTTGGGCTAAATACTTCATCCACAAATGTAAATGGTCCAATACCACTCCCTCTATTCATGTTTTTAAAGTTGAATTCCTTTTTTATTTAAATTCTATTAGATATTTACAGAATCAAAAAGCAAGACACAATGGAAATATGTAAAAAGTATAATTTTTAGCTTTTACAATTGGGAATTCCTCTGGCTGTGAAGTGTCTATTTTAATATTCTGTCTCCTGTTTTATATTTCTGGTGTTTAAATAAAAAGTTATTTAAAATAAAGAGGATTCGGGTGCGCTGTTGCAAACGGGGGCGATGGACACCTCGCGTGACGTCACAGCGCTGCCTGCTGTTCGTGCTTGTCTTCCAGGGCATGTCGGCAGGTCGTTTTTAAACGACTTTGTTTTTCATTCTCCGCTCGCAGTTCGAGGGGATTGAATTTCATCTTGTCTATGCCTTCACAAAAGTAGTGACGCATCGTGTTCATGCATAGTGAGCAGTCTCGAATCCAAACGGGCGAAGTAAACTAGGGAAAACTTGACAATACCACCGTTTATTCACAGCTCTGTACTACTGAATGTATTTCCCCCGTACGAAAGTGACAGTACGAAGAACATAACACGTTCATTCAAAGTAAGCTAAATAAGGTAAACCTAAAAGCTTTGTAATATTAAATACGTGTACTATTAAATATTCCGTGTACAAAATACCCCGGAGGTAAAGAATATTCACCAGTCAAAATGGGGAGCCGAAATAAGAGCTTTTTGTCAAGACTGGAATACACATACACTGCAGTCCGTAAGTATGCGGACAGTGACACGGTTTGTGTTGCTGTGGCTCTATACTCCGGCACATACAGATGTAACCACCCTCCGATTAAAGCTGACATTCTTCATAGTGCTTGTTCCCTTTCAAATCCAACCTGCTGGAGTACAGAGCCAAAACAACTGCACTGTAGTATGAATCTGTAGGAGGCTAATGAAGTTATTTTGACCAACGCCTGAATGTTTTATTCTCCTTCTCCTCGCTTTGATGGGCTGGACCGTGAGACGTCACCGTTCAGCGAGCAGTCCACTGCTGCGAGCTCGCTGAGCCCCAGTTCTCAAGTTCTCTCTTCCCCTTGTTGACACGCTTCCGAAATCCGTCAGGGAGACGGGCACACGCTGACGTTAAATTTACTGAACGAGTGAATCCAAATGAAAGACGTTCAGAAAGGAATTTAAGTTTTAGTATGACATTCTCTGGTGCTGTTGGGATTTAAAGCTTTCGTGGCTCCAGATTGGAATAAAGTGCAGAAATGTAAATTGGAATATTTTGAAATTCCTGGGTGGAGGGTCTTGACTTATTGTTGAGATGCCAGATGATCTTCTGCACTGGAATATTTTATTGCAAGTGCATTTATCTGCAGTTAGAATGGAACTATCAACTAAAGCTAAAAAAGGTTTGGAAAAGATGATAGTTGTTGTATACATTTTTGAAGTCTTCCTTGAATGGAGCAGAAAAAACCCCAAAAGAGATTAATCAGTGTGTTTCCCCCTGCTCTGTGTGGGACAGCGAGTCTTCCCCAGTGACTGCTGATCACTGTTCTCTTTCTCTGCCAGCTGTCAAACTGAAATGTGCCTTGAGGATTCACACAAAGTTGATAAAAAGAATAACAAATGTAAATAAAACACTAAACAACAGAGAGAATCAAGATGGCTGCTAGAGAAATGTGTGGGGTATAAATCAATGGGCCACAGAGCGGTGGCTCTGTGGCTCAGAATCTGTGCTTGTGGCTGGAAGGTTGCCGGTTCAAATCTCATGGATGGCAGAGGAATCCTACTCTGTTGGGCCCCTGAGCAAGGCCCTTAATCCTAGCTGCTCCAGGGGCGCTGTACAATGGCAGACCCTGTGCTCTGACCCCAGGCTCTCTCCCTGTCTGTGTGTTTCATGGAGAGCAAGCTGGGGTATGCAAAAAGACAAATTCCAAATACAAGACATTGTATAGGTCTAATAAAGTGATGTTATGTTAATTGGTTGGCTTTGGAGTCTCTGTTGCCCTTTCCTATACTGATTTATCTTTTGCATTTTAACAGTGGATGTTTTTGTGACAGCATGTGAGACGGGGTTACAGAGAGTTTATACTTTGGCCTTGTGAAGCCTTTACCCTCCATAAGCCTGTCTCTTGTTTTCCTTGTGCAGAGGATTACATTCCTCTTATGTTACTTTAAAACATAAGTCAACCACATGTGTTTTGAATTTTTGCCTGTATTTTTTCTTCACATCTGGGATTTCATGACTCATGTTTATCTTTGCCTTTGACTTATGTTAACTCCTAGTGTCTGTTTGGAATGGACCTGATAACACTACACTTGCAAATACCTCTGGCTCCTTTTCTGATTCTCACACGTGTTTTATTGCCATCTTGATATCTCACAGTATATGCACGTCATCGTAATTCCTCTACCCCAGAATAAAAAATAACACTTGTGACATGGATTTCAGATGGTCACCTCGAGGAGCACAGAGTCTTGCAGGTGCAAAGGCAGGTGAAGACACAATAACAATGTAGTGGGCTGCCTGGCTATGAGATGCTATATGTGCAACCAGCTCTGGATGTCTCTCCAGCTTCTGCCCGGTATGAAATAGTAGTAGTTCAGGTGGGTAGCTGCTTCAGCATGCGTAGGCTGCAAAGGAACAAGTAATAAGTTTATTCCATGCTGAAAAAAAGAAGAAAGAGAACACAACGTTTCGGCCGTGGAGCCTTCTTCAGGTGAGAAATAGTAGTGTTTGGTGCCTCGGCTTCCAGAAGACAGCAGACTGTTTCTAATTCAGGATTTCGACACCATACTTTCAATGTCTCGTATAAGCCATTTCTTAACAATTATTTCCTGTTCTTTGCTGTCGTGGAGAAAAGAGGTTGTGAAATATGATTGAGGCAGTGCTGTGAAAGAGCAAATCTCTTTGTGGTTGTGATAACAGCAGGCCACAGCACACCAACTGTGTTCAAGTGTTCTCTCCTTCCTTTGTGGTTTTGTTTTGGCTGTTTTTTCAAGAACAAAGCTTGTACTATAAGCAAGTGGCTGGAGAACATGAAACAGAAAACTTTTTTGAGTTTCCCTCACTACAGTTTTATTAGATTTGAATATCATAGTATACCAGTTGTTTCGGTATACTTTCTATTAACACCTACAACTGTGATTGCATTTTTTAATATGAAAATCCTATTTTTTGATGTGTAAGAGGACATAAAGTCATGATGGCGACTGTAGATAATTCACCTCCTCTTCCTTATCATTAAGGGTAAAATTAAATGCTTCATCCTTGGTCTCAGAGATTTTTGTGTTTTATAGACTCACTTGTACTTGTGTTCTTTTCCGCAGCCTGAAACGGATCCTAGTTTCAGGATAATTCTGGTTTTGGATGTCTTTCTGCAATAGGATGCAAACAGAGAGATCAGTATGATCATGGCTGCTAGAGGTGAAATGGGGAGCTATCGGTTTGGAGAGATCTTTGGTCTTTGATCCTCTCAGCTCTGATGCCAGAGCCTGGTCCAGACCTGTCCGATTCAAGGACTTTATCACGTTTGATGTCTTTTGTTGTGTTTGTCCATTCTACTTCCGGCAATCCTTTTTTTGCAAATAAGAAGCCACTCTTCCCTTGTCTGGAAGAGTTGTGTTCTTTTCATTTTCTGGAGGGCTGGGGTGTTATTTTTTGTGTTTTTGCCATTTTCTGTGAGTTACACAATAAAGAGCTGACATCTGTGAAACCTGGCTGCCTCAGTTTTTTGTTTTCCAGGGCATAAGAGTGACATCTAGAGGCCAAGGGCAGGTGCTAAAGAGGCAGACAGGTTTTGGACCATCCAGGAGGTTTGATATATGCACCCTTTTTACTTGCTGTCGCAGAAATATTGGTCCATATAATCAAAAGACCACTGATAACAGACAGGCCTTCAATCAATCATTTGGTTTCATTTTTCTCCTGCCTGTTGCAGCTTGCTCAGCTGAGTGCTCATTAGTGAATTCTGCTTCCAATTTCTAGACTGCTGCTCACCAGATCAGTCAGTACAGTAGCAGTAATGAATTGTCTCCATTTTCTGACACTAGCAAAGTCATAAACCACTCTCCACACATACCTAAAATCAGTGTAAATATTAAATATTTCTTCTTTCTCTTGCCTGTGCTGACTGAGACGGCTCATAAAGCTCTTGCATCTATAATCTCATGAAGTGAGACCACTGCATATCCAGAAACCCTTTTCCACCTACCATGAAGCTAGAACCATTAGTTCAGGCAGGATTCTCTAGCGGTTCTTCTGGCAACTCGGTTCTCAAAGGTTCCCAATAAAAATGCTTGGGCACATGCTCCTCACCTTCATCTGGTAATAGCATTAAAGCAACCAGATTTTGAGGGGGTGATTTTTGAATTTCAGTACCAGGTGCTATCAAATGCACAGCCCAACCTGTCCAATGAGCTGCTGTAATCTTTCGAGATCTTCCTTGTGCTAAAACTTTTATGTACAACATGTGGCACGCAAACAGTTAAGGGATCATCAACAACAATCCCTGAAGTGAGCTGCACAGCTGAGCTTGCAGCTTTCACAGCTCTGAGACATGTAGGGAAGCCCACAGCTACTGGATCTAACTTCTGCCTGTAAAACCCAACTGGTCTGTTTCTGTCTCCATGCTTTTGTGTTGAACTGCACTCATATGACCTTGATGTTCATGTACAAAAAGCTTAAATGGTTTCTCTGGCTGTGGCACACCTAATTCTGGTGCACTGCACAGTGTCTGAAAAATTCACATTCTCCATTCCATACTCCCCTCTCACCAGGTGATTTGTTTAATTCAATTAGTTTAATTTGGAAAACTCTAAAACACTATGGCGATCCTACAGTATGTTGTGGAAAGGGACTCTCTCTTCTGTTTCTCCATGAAACTATCCCAAGATAATCCCTTCGGTTGTTTATTCTTAAACCAACAATCGTGTTTTAGATGCCCACAGTTATAACATATTGGAGACCTCCTGGCTTCTGGGCTTGAGGTCGCCAGTTCTTCCCATTAGAAATTTGACAGCCTCAACCAAGGCCTCCTGACTGATCCACCATTATCTTACTCACCTTACTATTTTCCACATTTTGTTCTGCTTAATCAGCTCTCTTCTTGTGACTTCCCAAGTTCGGTCAACTTACTTGCCTTAACAGAATCTTCTGCAATTCCAGCTTTATAGCCACAAACACCATTTACCCTGTGACAGTATTCCAGGAGTATCACACTCTACAGATCCTGCCTTACATAAATGCACCTCTCAACACACCCACCTGTCCATAAACTCCCACACAGATTCATCTTTCTTTTGTGAACATGCTGTTGTTTTCTCTCAACTCAAATACTTTGATTTAGTCAGCCTACTTCCATCATGTCTCAGACCATTATTTCATACTTATCAACTGTGTCACTATTTGCAATGAGACCCTTCCTAGTCTGGACATCTCTTGACATTTTTTCCTAACCCTCAGGTATCATTTTAGCCCTCAATATAGACTGCATGTCTATCTGATGAATTTCGCTTACTTGTGCCCAAAATTCCACTGGATTTTTATACATATTAGGCAAGTCTTTTATCAGACCTTACATCTCACTCAGCGCTTAGTTCTAGTAACTATTTTCATCTCTTCTGCCCAGTCTCCTTCCTCAAGCATCTTAGGGCTAGCTTTCTCCTTTTTCATCCTGACCGTTTTTCCATCCTTGTCTGCCCCTAACATACAGTACACCCTGTAGGTTCCTCCTGTTTCACGTTCCATTGTGACCAAACAGCCCTAATAAGAAATTAGGTTTTAACTCCCTCCACCAGATCACCCTCCTGAAGAGACTCAGTGGGTAATTCAGAATATAATCTTTGACAACCGGGGGGATTATCACTGCTGCTGTTTATTATAATACATTTTTCCAACTCATCGAAGCAAATTCATTGATATTTCTAGGAGTCTAACACCCTAAGTAGGTAATCTCTTAAGTAGGTTTCTCACCGGTGAGTCCAGTTGTCTGATAACCTTGTACGTACGTATTAACGAATTTCCCTGTGTATCTGGGGTGTCTCCTCTGGTGGATTAAGATGACACTCCAGATCTAGCTGCCCTGTTACAGGCAGATAGAAGATGCTGCTACTGCGCTGCTACCTGTGCAACATCTTAACTAAACACCTGCAGCAACAAAATATCTTAGCTAAAGTTGTATCCATGGATAGCTCAGCTTGTTTTTAAACACAATGAAGACCCATATTTCATTATAATATTTTCCTGGGGGTGAATGGAGGGCTCACATATTGGATGAAAGAGTTCCTTAGTAACAGACCACCCACAAAGTCTCCTTATGAATGGTATACACTTTGAGGAATTGGTCTGAATGGATGGTCAATGATGGTGTTTTTTAACTATCCTTCTCCAAGACTGCGATCAGACTGGTATATTTTGGAGCAGGGTGAGAGCAGACTGCAGTAATCTGAGCAGACTGCGATCAGACCGGTATATAAACTAAGATCACTTTATTGCCCATAAACAATTTCTTGTATTAGGAATATGTCTTTTTTGCATACCCCAACTTGTTCTCCATGAGACACACAGACAGGGAAAGAGGCTTGGGGTCTGAGCAAAGGGTCAGCCATTTATACGGCGCCCCTGGAGCAGGGTACAAACAGACTGCAGTAATCTGATCAGACCGCGATCAGACCGGTATACTCTGGAGCGGGGTGCAAACAGACTGCAGCAATCTGATCAGACCGTGATCAGACTGGTATACTCTGGAGCAGGGTGGGAGCAGACTGCGGTATTCTGATCAGACTGCCTCAGCAGTGAGAAGCTGGTGGTCAGCGTCTGGGGATCTCTACCCTGGCAAGACAGACCATCACAGATTTGAGCAGCTTCGGCTACAGAGTGGGATCTAAGCCAGACTCCAGGGCAGAACAGGACATTCGACTTTGGAGCAGTATCCTGGCGTCAAGAACCACAGGCAGGAATGCAGACAGGCTTCGGGATCCAGGGTGACACGACCACCAGGAGAGGGGTCTGAGGCTACTACTGGGGAATCAGAGTGCAGACGAGATCACACGGGACAGGGATAAAATAAAACCGGGATAAGGGAAAAATAAGTACAGATTGGAAACTAGGATGGGGGTGAAAATACAATGACGGAGTCCAATTGGCTCTATCTTTAGAGAGTGGTTATTTTCAGAAAAAAATGCAGATCACCTGTAGAAAATTGGAATTACTTGATGAGTCCTGGAAACAGTTTCTCAGGGCAACCACTAGGTGAGAGATGGCTTGCAGGACACGATCGTAACAATTTCAAAACAGTTTTTTAACACCTCTAATGAAGCCATATAATTGTAAAAACTACTAACATCATAATATGATATATATGTGATATAATATAATTATGAACAAGTAATAGGTTTATTCCATGCTGAAAAAAAGAAGAGAGAGATCACAACGTTTCGACCGTGGAGCCTTCTTCAGGTGTGAGAGAGACAGGGCAGTAGGCAAAGGTAATGTAGCGGGAGAACAAAGGTTGGGAGGGAGGAGGAGTGAGAGGCGGGAGCAGGGGACAGAAAGAGAGGCCAGTCAAGAGGTGTGAAGTCAGAATGGGTGCAGAGAGGTGTGAAATGAAACTTCCAATGAATGGAGAAAATTTAAAAGAACAGTAGTCTGTTGTTAAGGGAAGGGAGAATGTGTGATCCTAGCTGCAGAATAATTTTAGTTTCGGTGGTCTTTCTGATGTATGAGTTCGGAAAACCGTCTTTGAGAACACAGACAGAGAGATTAGAGTGGTCATGGCCGTCAGAGGTGAAATGAGTAACAATGGGCTTGGAGAGATCTTTAATCTTCACAGCCCTGACATGTTCTCTGAAGCGGTCTCCGAGTCTCCTTCCTGTTTCTCCAATGTAGATGGCTGGGCATTTACTGCAAGAGATACAGTAAATAACATTGCTGGAGGTACAAGATGCTGTCTGGGTTATCCGGAATTGTCCTGAGGGGCCTTGAATGAGTGTGGTTGTGGATGTGTACTTGCAGGTGATAGAGCGAGCTCTGTTGCAAGGGATAGTGCCTGGTGTGGATGGTTGTTGAGGGCGGTCAAGGGAGCTGTGAACAAGAAGGTTACGCAGATTAGGTGGTCGGCGATATGAGATGATAGGGCGATCAGAAAAGAGGGCCCCAATGGAGGGATCATCCTGTAGGATGGAAAAGTTGTGGTTAATGGTCCTGGGGATAGGAAGTGTGTTAGGGTGGTAAGGAAGCACCAAAGGAATGCGGTTGTTATGGCGGGAGTTCCTGATCGGGTTGATGGTCTGGGTGCTGTTTTTGGCTCGGGCAAGGGCCCTGTCAATCACACTGCTGGGGTATCCTCTGTTGATGAAAGATGAGTACATTTCGAGGGCTTGGTTCTCGAAGTCGATGTCGTTGCTGCATAGTCGTCGTAACCTAGGGAACTGTAAAAAAGTAAGAGAGTTTTTAGTGTGGTTGGGGTGAAATGAGCTGTACAGGTGGTAGCTGTGTGAATCTGTGGGTTTGTAATAAACTGAAGTGGACAGTCGGAGGTAGGTGATAGAGACGTTGATGTCTAGAAACGGAAGAGTAGTGGAAGATATGTTAACCGTATATTTGAGGGACGGGTGGAAGTTGGTGAAATGGTGCAGGAAGAACTCAAGCTGATCGTTGGAGCATGTGGCGGCACCGACACAGTCATCAATATATCGTTTGTAGAAGTCAGGGACATAGCCAGTGTAGGAAGCGAAGAAGCATTCTTCTACCCAGCCGACAAAAATGTTGGCATAGCTGGGTCCCATTCTGGTGCCCATGGCAACTCCACTGACCTGTTGGTAAAAAAGATTATTGAAATAGAATGCGTTCAGTGTGAGGACCAATTCTGCAAGGCATACCAGGGTGTGGGTGGGTGGATCAAGCACTGTGCGTTTGTCCAGCGTACACTTGAGGGCTGTAAGGCCGTCATTATAGGGAATGACAGTGTACAGTGATGTGATGTCCATGGTAATATGTAGCATTCGGTACCCTGAAATTGGAAATCATTAAAAAGTTGGAGCGCGTGGTTGGTGTCTTTGATGTATGAGGGAAGATCTTCAACCAGCGGTCTCATGAGGCTGTCGAGAAAGGCTGAGATGTAAGTAGTTGGACAGTTACATGCTGATACGATGGGGCGTCCAGGGGTGTCCGGTTTGTGGATTTTGGGGAGGAGGATCACACATTAGGAACACACATTCTCCCTTCCCTTAACAACAGACTACTGTTCTTTTAAATTTTCTCCATTCATTGGAAGTTTCATTTCACACCTCTCTGCACCCATTCTGACTTTACACCTCTTGATTGGCCTCTCTTTCTGTCCCCTGCTCCCGTCTCTCACTCCTCCACCCTCCCAACCTTTGTTCTCCCGCTACATTACCTTTGCCTACTGCCCTGTCTCTCTCACACCTGAAGAAGGCTCCATGGCCAAAACGTTATGTTCTCTTTCTTCTTTTTTTCAGCATGGAATAAACCTATTACTTGTTCCTTTGCAGCCTACGCATGCTGACGCAGCTACCCACCTGAACTATAATATAATTATAGCAACTATTAAGAAGACAAAAATAGCATCAAAATGTATAAAAAACTAAAATTTAGATTTAAAATTTTATAATTTAAAAATATACATTTTTTTGCCATTACAAAATTGTACTTGAAACTAAATGCTGTATACATGTAAAAATACAATTATTGTGATTTCTGGGCATCTTTAAATTCCCTTGCTCTTTCTGAGCCTTCTGGAGATTGTTGGTCTGGAGGTTAATTTATATCATTACTTTATTATTAGTTTTATTTTAATACTTGGGATATTGTGATAGGTAAAATAATCAGAAATGTGAATATAATGTACATATTATTTTATTGTGAGAAAAAGTCTTTTTTATGCCCAAGGGACATTTTATTAAAACGAAACCTTTTTTGGTTTTGACTGGAGTCAAACTCAAACTCCATCACATGATAGTGCAGAATTCTACCACTAAGCCACCCATATGTCTCTCTAAACGGTGTTTGATTTTCCACTACAACAGACCTAGTGAAAGGAGCAAGTCAACATCTTCCCAAAATAACCACAACAAGTGACCAACTTAAAAGATGTTGATGCAGAAAATGTTTATGAAGAAGGTGAAATACTGTTGTGTACCTTATTTTTTTTATTTTTTAGCCGCATTCTTAAATTAATATTAATGACTTTCAGTGACTTGATTATAATTGTACTTCTGTTATTTTTAGCTACCAAAATTTTCCTTAAGTTACTTCCATATAATATTCCATATTAGCATTCCCTATTAAGTGGACTTAAAAACGTATTACGTATTTTTGCAACAATAATTACAGCAAGCATTCATAGAAAAGGTTAAAACATAGGTTTTTATAAAGTATAAACTTAGTAATAATAAGAAGGAGCATGTCAAAATGTTTCCAAAATAACCACAGTAAGTGTCTGAGATAAAGACTTTGATGCAGAAAATGTTTTGGAAGAAGGTGTAATACGGTAGTGTACTTTATTTTTTATAACTACTACTACCAGCTATAAACAGTATGTATATTTATATTAATAAATTTATATTGTTTATGACATTCACAGACGTTATACTCCTGTTATTTTCTGTTGTCAGCTACCAAAATGTCCCTTTAGTTACATAATTTCATATAACTATATTTCACAGTGGATTTAAAGATGATAAACAGTAAGAAAACAGATTAGATGATTTAATTATTTCACTAACATCTAATGCACCACATGTACCACCTATCAATGTTTTTGGACAATGAATCACACACCATAATCACAGTTCCACCAGTGGGTAAAAAGGATTAATGCACGTCCTGAGTGGCTGCATCTGTATATTACCAGGTTCCATAGTGAGGGTGAACTTTTAAATTCCCTGTAAATGAATATTTTTTAAAAAAATGACATCATTTTTAAATGAATTTATGGTTTATTTTAAAAATCAAGTCATATATGCACAAAACAGAAAAAGATTACTTACTGTATCAGTATTTACATATAAGAATTTCACTTTGCTATAATGAAATCTGCCTATCATGAGTTTCAACTATGAGATATATTTTTTATATATGAACCATGTAAATGTGCATATGCCTTTCCTGATTAACACATAATTCTCACAGTTTAAACAAATACCATTAAACACTGTGAAAAATTAAGTATGTGGTCCAATTAATTTCACATTTATAAACATTAAACTTGCTGCTCTGTACCTATGGCAAATTACTTAATTTGTATTTCTGTAAATTACTGACATTAATGTAAAACAAGGCATTAACTCTTTGCAAAAATGTTTATTCTTGTCTGTAATACTGTTACTAAACTATCTGTGAAAATGTGCAAAGAGTAAAATACAAAAAACTACTAGATGGCAAAGTTATACTACTGGCTGGTAACATTAACCATAAAGCTTTCCCCACCACTTGGTAACAACCACCCCTGCACAACATCTAGGAACTGACACACTGTTTAACACTGCTAGGCCATTAAGGCTGCTACTAACATGATTATGTTTTGACAAAAATCGATTTTGGTAGAAGCCACCCTTTTCTCTATTATGCTAATCTCATTCTTTAAAAATGTAAAGATGGTGGGCAATTGCAGCAAATCTGAAACTTGTTCTACAAAGCCTATAATAAACGTACCGTGCTGCCCACAGTATACATACAGTAGATATGGAAATAATGTCTTGTATGTTATTATTTAAATGATTATCAACTGCATTAAAAAAGCATCTGGATTCCTCATTTTTAGAAAGGTCACAAAAAGAAGAATCCCACTGTTAGCATTGCATTTAGTAAAGTAAATAAAGAACTGATTGTATGGCTTACAATTCACAAGGGTCACATTTGTCATAAAAACAAGTGTAACATATTTGTGTCTAAAAGCCACAGTGCATAAAAATGCTTCTTGTCAACCTACAGCAGTGTCCTTTTCTTCACTCCTTCATGAGCTTTGTCAACCTGCAAATAAAAAGAAGGGATTAAAATCTACTCCATCCTGACCCACCAATACGAGTTCAAAAAGGGAATCCAAATGTTATGGAAAACAAATCTTGTGAAAGTTTTCTTGCACTTGCTTTACATATCACAATATACTGAAGGAAAATTGGTCATTTTTTGACTTGATAAACAGTTTTTCTTAGCGGTTTTAAATATATATACTAATGGAAAAAAGAAACACAACATTTTCTGAAATGAAAATACTATAGTTATAGCTTATGTACTTTCACAAAAGGTTGTCAGTTTGTTTTAAGCCCTCTGGCCAGCAATATAGCTTGTGCAGTGAGGCATTGCAACTTGCCAATTACACGAAAGCTCGTTAGGTGCATTTTTAACCAACTACTGTAGGTCCAGGTGGAATTATGCCTGATGAGGTCACCTTTAAATAGGCTTAATTCAAAGCTTAGGTCACTGCAAGAAAAAGGCCACACTTAGTCACTTTTCTGTGCATTCCGTAATGCCTTGAATGACACCAGAAGCAAGGGCCACTGGCATGCTGTAGGCAGGCATGTCATGTGCCAACGTTGCCAGACACTATGGAGTAAGCCGCTCCACTGTATACCAACTGCAGAGAGGGTTTCGGCAGACCGGCAGGACAGATGACCATCCAAGATCCAGTTGCCCTCGAGTGATCACAACAGAGCAGGACCGACACATCAGACTGGTCCTTTTGAGAGATCGTTTTAGATCTGCCACCTGTACTGCTGCTGAAAGTGTCGGCAGACACAATGCCCTCATCAGTGACAGGACAGTGAGACTCCATGCTGCTAGCCTTAGAGCAAGGAGACCTGTCAGAGGCCCTCTGCTCACACCTCCTAGATGTCACACCAGACTGGCTTGGGCCAGACAGAGGCTGTGATGGACTCGTCAGCAGAGGCATCAGGTCCTCTTCACGGATGAGTCTTCAGCCTGTTCCACACTGATGGGAGTGTGGAGGTGGGGGTGTTGCGTACTTTTTTCCATCAGTATGTATTTTAAATATAAATTAGAATAAAATATATCAAATAAATATGTCTATAGTTATCATACTGTAAATAGACAGTTCTTTGTTTTACAAAACTGTAATGAATCAACTGAAAATTCTTAAATGGGTTAAACGAGTCTGAATGTCAGCAAAAGCTGCAAAGAAAACAAAGTTTTTCAGTTCCTTAAAGCCAATGCTTATTGGGAGCACCAGCAAATAAACGTGTACAGTGAGCATCATGGTAATGTGCCATTCATCCTGACAAAATTGCTCTAGTTCTGACAAGTTTTGGGGGTATATTGGGGATAAATTACAATGAGCAAACCTGGTGATATATTTTTTAAATTCTTTCCTGAATTCAAGGCTCCTCAAGGACATTCACTTTCTTCTTGACAGATCACTTCAGTATAGATTTTGCTTTGAGATTCTATGTCTTTGTCCTGCTGAATGGTGATTTTTTTTGCCTGGGTTTAGGATCTTAGGAGATTTGTGTAAGTTTTCCACTGGGATTTGCCTATACTTTGCATCATCCATTTGTCTCTCAATACTGACAATTATCCTGGTCACTGCTGTGGAAAAGCATCTCTTAACATGCTGCCAACACAACGCTTGAGATTTGATGGTGTTGAGCATCACACTGCTGTATCACAGATTACTTTTATGTAAACCCCATTCAGAATAGGAGATGGGTTTGCCACTATGAAGTCCCTTTTTGTGCAGTGACCGGGATATAGTTGGCACGTGGCACACTCTTGGAGTGAGAGAAAAAGAAAACAGCTTCTCTTATAAAACAGCAATGCGTGTCTTTGGATAGCTCTGTGTGTGTGGATGCTGGCAGGCTGACCCAGCAGGAGTGCTGTATCAACAGCAGAGAAATCAACAGCAGCTACAGCCAGAGATGCCACTGGTTAGCTGGAGATTGGCATCTACTGAGGTACAAGGGAACCATTTAGTGGCTAAAGGACAGAATCACTATTTAATATTTTAAACATCACACAATCTGTGTGTGAACAATATAGGAGGAAGCATTCTGGAAGTGTTAAAAAAGGAGATTTTCAGTAATAATAATTTCTCAAAAAATAGTATTTACCACTTCTATCATGTGCTGAAACAGGTCTTTCAGCTGCTTGGTTTCCTTTTTCTGTTCATCTACCGCTCGGAGCTTTAAGGTTGCCGCAGTAAATCGCACCAATATCGGAACCGACTTGTCATTGACAACTCTTCTCTTAAAGCTAACCCACCTGAGAAAAAAATCACATTCATATTTTAATAAGTCAATATTATTATTCAACAAAGTTAGATGGAACAATAATTCTGGGAAACACCTTTAAATACTACTAACATTTTAGTGGTCAACAAACTCACTCTCAGGTGATGCACCCACTTACAGTATTGCTTTACCTGCTGTGTCCCTGCAACTAAGAAAGATCCTTCAGCAGAAGCGAATGAAAGGAATGAAAGGAAACAGTGGGCTGCAGTTCGGCCCACTGGTTAAACTGCTTCAGCCTTGGAGTTTACAACAAAGGGTTAACGTACGGTCAACCTGCTTCATCCTCTGAAGGGAAAACTTATACACTGAATGTTCAGACAGCTCTGGAAGTAAGGACAGAACTGTATGTCTTAATCATTTTAAACTACTGTATAATAAACTAGACAGGGAGATATTTTTTTTCTATTTCATCAGTTATTTGCAAGCAAGCCCAATCTTAATGTTTAAAAATAAAACTCCTAACAATGTCTGCATAGAGGCAAAAATAGAAAGCTTCTGTAAAGTACAGGAATTTATTTTCAAACAATATGATATGGCTGTTTGAATGTCTACAACCTTTACAGAACAGCAATGTGAAAAACGGCTATATTTCAGTCTGAACTTCACCAAGCAGCTGCTTAGTTGTAACAAAAGCACATTTTTCAATTAGTTTACTTCAAGTTACCAAGAATACAAACGGTGTCACTGACTGTGCCTTGTAGAGGAAATGAATACAATTCATGAAGTCTTCTGTGCTGGATTCTGCCTTGCACATTCTCACCATACTGAAAAAGGCTTGTGTCACAGTAGAAGTTTATGGCCTGTTAATCATCGATTGAGGAAGTTGTTTCCTAGTTGTGTGTGATCAGCACATCCTTTCCAAATGAAGAGTGTGTTCTCAGTACTAACATAGATAGTATAGAAGTTCCATTATCTAACCACCTGTTCCCACCTGCAGTTGAATAAATTCATCCAGTGCCTGCCTGGAACAAGGTGTCCTGTGCCCACAATAATTTGATTCATACAAAACACATCCACAGTATATAACATCTGTGACTGGTTGCACTCATATACCTTTTTTTGTGAAGATCTCTTTCCAGGTCAGTCCTTAGGTAGTCGCTAGCTGCCATGATAGTACTTTCCAGTTTTTCTGTTACCTGGTCATTACATATGAAAAATAAAATACAGTAAGTTACACCTGGCTAGAAACTGTCTAAACATCCAGGTATTCAATCAATACAAATGATATGTCTTTTTTATTCTCTGCTTTTCCTTTTCTTGCCTTTATACAGATGCAGCCACTCTGAATGCCTGTGTCCATGTGAATCCGTGTGTCTAGTGGACAGTAAATCTTATATCTTAGAAGTAGGACAGCCTATTAAATGAGCTTCATGTTTTCAGTAACAGCTAATGCACCACCAGTGTCACCCATCGTTCTTTTTTGGCCATTGAATCCGAGTCTGACATGCAATCTGAGTAGCTGCAGCAGTTACCCTTGTCCTCACAAACAGGACTCACTGACTCACTGTGGACTCACTACTTCACAGGTCAGGTTCTTCAGTTCTAAAAAAAATATTGACACAGATATGAAGTATTATGACATACTTCCTCGTGTCCTAGTAGTTACTGTAAATCTTTTTGTAAGTGAATGCAATTGTTTCCTAATGTTTTTAGGAAAATATGGGTGTCATATCCAATTCAGTGCTCATTGGAAATATTGTTATCCCCTTTCAAAATGCCCATGCTCAGTGGAAATCTTTCATTCTTCCACTCTCAATGGTACATGATTTGTCTGTCTGCCTGTGCACAGGAACTGTCTTGTCTCTTGTAAACATGTTGCCTTTTTTTTAGGATTACATATGTATTTTTAATTATGTATACGTAAAGAACAATATAGACATGCATATAGCCTTCGAATGCATGTGAAAGAACACAAGACCAACAATCAAGGAAGCTCGAGGAGAGTAAAAGAATTTAAAGACGCCCTTAAACAGAAACCAATTAGCATGCAAATGAAACGTTGCTGTTTCAGTAAGGTAATGTAGGTGAGTCCAGCCAAAAGAGATCGACTCAAGGATCATCCACTCTAACTCCCTGAAAGGGACGATCTAGAGGAAGTGAGAACTGGAGTTGTGTGAGTTGGTGGGTCTAATCGTCCACAAGCCAAGGACTCAGGGACATGAGTCAACTTTAAGTACACAATCTCGGAGGAGATCATAGAGGCGGCCATGGGATGAGTTAGAGAAAGACTGTGAGAACACGAGTAAGAGATACAATGACATGGAAAGTGATATCAGAAGTGCGAATAAGAACTCAGAGAGAGCAGGGAGAAGATAAGATACAGCAAAGTGAGAAGGACATATAAGTGAAATTATGCCTCATGTAGTAATTCTGATGAAAACACCACTCTCAAAAGAAAGCGAGTGTCAATTTGAGGAAAATAGTGGAGCAGGCAAGCATTGTCCAGAGCTGAAATCCAGAACACAGAAGGGTCAAAATTGGGAAGTCGCTGCAGCAAAGCACAATAATTAATATACTGTAATTAAAAAAAATAAATCTGTGTTATATGATATTATGACATTTGGATTTGTGGTGACCATGTGGTAACAACATCCTGTCTCAACACAGTAATCATTGTACTCAATGTACTCAGTGTTGCTAGTATGCATCCAGTATGACTAGCACAGGAAAGCACTAATGGGGTTCAGAGACAGCAGCCTTCTCAGAGCAGAGGAAAGCTGTCTTAGCAATGTTGGGTTAGGTACTAGAATTTATTGAAGTCTGAGATGTTAAGATGCAAAATAGTCACAGACTCGATTGTTGCTGTGTCCAAGTCACCTTTCAAGGCGCTATATAAAATAAAGTTTATTACTATTATACAGCGGACCTGGCAAGATGGGATCAGTTGAGAGTGGGATCAGTTGAGAGTGGGCTTACACTGCTACGACTGGAGAAACTGAAAACAGTCTAGGTTCCTTTTCTCTCTCTTACCCAGCAAGGAGAACTGTAACACCATCTGGTTGTAAATCGTGGAGGGGATTTATCTACCCCCAAAGAGGGCAAAATAACCTGGATGGTTACTAGATTGAAAATAATGTGGTTCTAAAACCTGCAGGGGATTGTAGAGGAATAGTAAGATCAAGGTTTCCCAGCAGGAAAAAAAACAAGGTGTGAAAAGCAAAAGCTAGATCTCAGGCATGTTCAAGCTGAGGACAGTAAAATCAACTCAGTATAAGGGACAGAAGAACTAGTTAGGTTATCTAGAACAAAAGATGACAGATTTATTAAAGCTGGGTGTCTTTGAAGAAGGGGGAAGAATAATTGTTAGCTCTCTAGAACTTGGTTTGCAGCTCAAGGCAAAGGAGAGTCTATCTTAGCCATTGGTTAGGTGCTACATTGTCTCTGGAAACTATATTGTGAATAAAAAGGCTATCTGGAATAAAAGATTCTCCATACCCCACAAGGGTTGGGAAAAAAGTTCAACAGGGATCCAAACTCCAGATGGAGTTTGAATCATGTTTTGCTCTTGGATAGAGTGAGGGAGCATGTTCATCAGTCACAATTCTTCTAGAAGTTGGAAGCAGCTGTGAGTCCATGAGTGAAGAGCTAGGGACGCTGTAGTAAGGCAAGGATCAGTGGAGAGGGAGCACTTGTGATTTGGTTACTGAATAGTTAAGCCCTGTTTTTTCAGCAGATGGATGAGTGGTCTTCTTGTGAGACCTGTATAATACCTGACTGTCCTCGGATGAGGTTACCATAGCTAGAGCTTTGGAGCCGAGGGGGGGATGGGGAGATTAGCTCTGCTAGGGGGCAGTGAAACTTCATAGATCACTGGGAATCCAAGGATGAAGGATTCAGAGATGTTATTCTACTAATGCTCAGGTTGGGAAGGTAAACTATAACAACATTAGTCTCAGAGGAGTGTATGTCTTGTAACATCAGGCAGGTTCTTGCTTCTAAATTAATTAGACACCCTGAACTGGGCTTTTTAACAGTTTGTGAACAAAGTTGGACTTGGGGCCGGGCAAGGCTTGGGGCTATAAGTATAGTATATTCATGAGTCAACGAAAATCAAACTATATCGACTCAGGTGATCAAGCGGAATGACAGACAGCTAGTAAGTCACACAATCTCACTGTAAAGAGCACCCTGGCCAGATTTGTTTTACTGTATGTACTGGCTCACTCTCAACCTGATGGATGTGGTATCTGTAGAGAAAGAGGCACCAATAGGTCTGTCTAAAAATCAATAAATATTACAAATGATTGTTTAGATGCAAACATATTGATAACCACAGATATTAAAATATATAGAATACAGAATGCTGTAGCTATTTTAAAAAAAGAAGAGGTTTTAATTTTTATTACTCATGGTATCTCTGAGGAATAGCTACTACAAATAAGTAAATATAGTACTATTGTTGAAAACCGTCCTGATTATATAGGAAGCCTTATGTTCAATAAGCAGAGATCTGTACTTGAACTCCCACAATTTCAGAACATAAGAAAAGTTGCAAATGCATAGAAACCATTCTCAGACCTTTGGCAGTTTAGTAGCCAAGTAGAACTTCATGAAGCTGATTCTAAGTGTCTGGATTTCAATCACCTGACTGAGTTAGGTAATGTCTCATGAAGCTTTCAATTGTGAGATGTTCTTTTTTCACTGGGTGACACTATTAGCCTTTAGGATCTTGTATACCTGGAAGATTACGAACGAGCAGTTCTGAACCCTGTGCAGGTTGCTGAGAGAGTCCGATGGCTACGAGTCCGAGAGGAGCGAGGCAGCAGAGTGGTCAGTAGTTCCAGGCTAGAGGTCAGAGTCCGGTGAGAGAAGGTCTCGAGGCAAACAATCCCAAAAAGAGGCGAGACGAAAGGGTTGTGGAGAGGTCCATCGCTAGAAAGGTCTGTGTGTCGGTGGACAGAGGTCCGAGGACGTGGCAAGCTCAGGAGGAGGATGGATTCCTAATACCAAGTGAGGACTAGGAGTGAACGGAGGGTTTAAATAGTGAGGGACGAGGAGATTGAATAATGAGGGTCAGTTGGTACCGGCTGAGCTCGAAACATGGATCAAATCTTCAAGATTACAGAGATTTATCTCCCTCATTGACAGTCCCCTGAGATCAACCTTGTTTATAAATGAATTCCCTTTTGTTTTCCAACTGTGACGCTCTGTTCTTTGTTGTTACTAAGTGTGAAATAGTCCCCAAGGTTAATCCTACCTCTACCCCTTTGAATCTTATATACTTGAATCAAATATCCATATCCAATTTAATCTCTTTTATTCTAGACTGAAAAAAAAATATCTCTGTTAATCTCTGTTTCTTTGATCTTTTTTTAAGGCTTTGCTGTAACTCTGAAATGAGGCTTGAATAACATTTAAAAAGAAAATGACCTGTTTCTTATTCCCCTTCAAAGGACAAGGTTACTCTTTAAGCAGACGCTATACAAAAGATAACTTTTCTCCTTGCTTCAAACTGCAAAATGTTAAAGCAGCAAACATTTTCTTTATATAAGGAATATAAATCTTCCACTACAACTACAGATGCAGCCATTCAAAATGGGTGAGGTATTTCGCGGCATACCCCGGTGGGCGTGTCGCGGTATCACGCGGTATCACGCAGTTCACGTGTGTCACGTGACTAACTATCCGGCGTCGCCTTATAAAACCGCCAGGGGGAGCTTAACCTCTCATGTACAGCATTCGAGCCTTTAATTTTGAACTGTGTATTACAGCATGTTAATCATCAGTCATTAAAATGTTGGTATATTTTAAGAAAGCAAGATTGCTCAGTTGGACAAAAGTACACAACCTACCTTTATCAGAAATATTTATGCATCAAAGCCTTTACTGAAGATATTACTAATAGTATTAATAATGGATGACTTTGGACAAGCTGTATACTCAAAGTATAATTTCTTTAGCACATTTGTACAAGCACTTGGAATCTGTCCAAGCCATACTTTGTCAGGCATTTTGTTTTACTTCAACGGGCATAAAAACTTCCTTGCTTTTAACAGGGCATTTCATAATTTCTAGCTACGAAAATGATTTAAAATGCGACACCTATCATTCAACTAGAGCTTAAAATATCACAAGGAAAAATACACACCGGTATTCCATTTCTCCCTAAACATTGTAAGCTTCGAAGTCTTTAACTAACGTGATACCGGAGTCAACAAGCATACTTTTAGAATTTGATTAAAAGGGAATATAATATGGAATCGCGTATCTAAAGAATTTAATAACGGTATGATTATATCCGTGTACTGCGACAGGGCTGTGTAGGGCTGTTTCGCCTGCCTGATCATGTGAGCTGTCTTGTAGCCTACTGGTCTAGGTGCGTGACTACCAACTGGCAGGTTGTGTGTTTGAATCCAGCTGGTGCTGGACTTTTATTTTAACAAACATTTCTTCGAAAAAATAGGTAAGCGATATTATGGACAATCAATTGACTTTTATATTTCAACATGATCGATATTTGCGATATTTTGAACATATCTTCCCTTCTGACAGCGGTTCCTGCTTCTATTGTGTGTATGTGTGCAACAGTAAATTTTTATAGAGAAATGGAGGCTGGACAGTATGCGTTACAATATAAACATTTATATTGATTTAAATCGTGTTCTGATTTAAATCGCAAACGCGTGTTTAATTATGTGTTTTTTAATCATAATCAGGCTAATGCATTTCTACATTTTCTGTATGAACCAGCTTAGAGGTTCATACAGAAAGGCAGCTTGTGTTTAAATTGAGTGTAAGGTAATTTATGCTTCTAAAGTCATGGTCAGTATTATTGTACTGTGCTGTACTGTGTCACATTATTTTATAGCGTTTTTATTGCGTTATTAAATCCGGTGGCGCTGTGTTAGTTTCCTGACTCACATTATTTAAACTGCGACACTGATCATTCATCTCTAAATAAACTTTATTTTATATAGCGTTTTAAGCGAATAGGTAATTAGATTGCTCATAAACCTAATCGCTTTTTCTACATAAACACAGCGTGATTGCTCTCTGAAAATGCTTTTCCTTTATTTTTAAAGTAGGCTCAGATTTCAACTCTAGATCGTATTATTATAAACTTTCTTGGAAAAATGTATTTTATGTAAACCATGTTTGCTATTAATTCATTTAGGGCTAAAATACGTTCATTGTCTTCCAATCGAGTCGAGCTGACATTGGAAGCCTGCCACACCCGGACTGTTAAACCAACGCATTAGCACGTCAAAGCCCATTGAGCCAGTATTGGCTTTAGTATTACCCCCTTCTCCCCTCAATTCAATTCAATTCAAGGTGTTTTATTTGCATGACAGATGGGTACAAGCAGTGTTTGGTATGTATATTGTAACGCTTACGGCAGACAGGCACTGTGTAGGAGCCGACGCACCAGAGCAGCGCACCGAGGGAGTGTCTGCATTTATAACTTAGTTTTTAAAATTAGTCAAGCAATACGAAGCATCTCCTTTTACTTAGTGCCTGAGCATACTGCAACGCGTGTGAAGTCCATAAACGATATTAATTTTGGAACTTAAACATACAGTATATGGCTGGTCTTGGTACTTTAAAGAAAACATACACACCAGTATTCCATTTCTCCCTGAACATTTTAAGCATCGAAGTCTTTAACTAACGCGATACCGGAGTCAACAAGCATACTTTTAGAATTTGATTAAAAGGGAATATAATATGGAATCACGTATCTCAAGAATTTAAAGACCAAACAATCGCAAACTCGTTTTCAATAAAATTATTTTATTCATTCAGCAGTTTGTGAGAGGGACATCCAGCAGGGAGAGACACACACACCGGTTTTCATTGACAAAATTGTTTTTTTTCAATTCCTCTTGTCTAACTGGAATGTTTTGTTTGTGGACAGACTGTTAGACAAGAGGAAAAGACCGCCTCCTCCTACGAAGCATTTCGTTGATCCGATCACGAATTCTTTTCCAGTCGTACGCAGCAAGAGTTGAGAATCTCCGATTCACCATCGTACTAATGGTTTCCCGGAGATTGCAAGGCAAGGCACTTTTGCCTCTGGACCCATCGAAATTTACAGACGTGGTCCACCCCCAGTAAATTTCAAAAGTCAAAAGATTTCGAAACACGAGGGCGGCGTAGCGGTCGGCTCTTGCTTTCCCGTCTATGCCGATGCACTGCAAGTACAACCCCCCCTCCATCTCCTGGGTGATGGGTAGCAGTTGGACATCTGGGAGAATTATTCGTCCCACTGGCATCTGTGAATTCCGTTGTGCTTCTTGGGGGGAGATAGGCGGCGGGGACAGCATCAACAGATTCCTGCGCGGTGGTGAACTGAGAGGCCGGGATGGAGTGTCCTGAGGCGGTGTGTGCTCTGCGGGGGGCAGAGCTTCCGCCAGGCATTGCAGCCTGCGCGGCGGGGATAGGCACTTTTCGGGAGACAGCTGCTCAACTGTCTGACTGCTGGAACTCTAGCCTCCCAATCCTCCCCAGTAATGCATCGTAATGCTCCCGCTGCTGCGGAAATGTCTCCATACAGGTGCTGCTTCTACAGGTTGGCACCCTGGCCAGTGGCCGAGAGCAGAGACCCACGGCCTTTGGCAAAATAACATAATTCATGTAAGAAATAAAGTCACACAGTAGTATTCATAAGTCGCGGAACAGAAGTCAAAATAAACTTTTCTTTTTTTCCGTCTTACCGCTTTCTTTTTTACTGTCCTGGTGGTAGATCGTTTCGCCCGTGCGGTGTTTTCTTGAAGAACAGGCTATGAAGAAATAATTATAATTGAATTTAAAATTCAAAATGGCAATAATACCTTGTAATATGCGCTGTAATCGCGTATTTCAGACGAAGTCTGCTGTATTTGCTTACCCTTCGCTCTTTGGAAGCTGGGGCGGCAGAAGCACCCGGTCTCTTCCCGTAAAACGCCTTGGTCTCCATACTGTACTATGGTCCCTGTAGAGCAGGTTCGCAGTTTTTTTTTTTGTGATGGGAGCTCACCCAATCCCTTGGTGTCTTTTATGCGTCACACATACTGTATTTCAGCGCCATATATTTCATGGATATTATGGAATATAATGGATGGATATCTTAGTTATCTTTCTAGTTCACAGGTTTGCATGCATAATTTAATTTTGAAAGCCACTGAGACATCAGGTACTACTGTTGTATTTATGAAAAAGAAACAAAACAAAAAACATACTAACAACTGTGCCATCCTACTCCTCAGTTAATACATTTTATTATTCATAAACAGTTAACATTGTTAGCAAAATATTTTGAATTATATTTAACCCCATTTTTTCTTTAGTTTTGTATTTAACTTATTATATGATAGTCAGACTTAATGTATATTTGAACAATGAAAATATATTTTTACAAGATTTTACATTAAGCACTTAAAATTAATATGGTTAATAATAGTAAACTGTAACATGCTGTAACAAGATCGGTTAAACTGGGAAGAAAATGCTTTCAGAGAAAATGTTTCAGGTGTGAAGAACATAGATCTCCAATGCAATTTCAACCAAACCTGTTCCCACACACCCTGCCCCCACTACCATTAGAATATACACAAACATTTTAGCGTTTCATTCTGAGCAGAAGACCCTCACACCTGAAGAGTGCTGGCTGTGACGAATTAAACCGGTTTTACAGGTTTCAATCACAGACCATGTGACATGGGACTCAGTAAACTAAAACACAGCGCCACTGGATTTGATAATACCTAACCAAAATCCGCAATATGGAAACAGAACCTGTGTAATTGTTGATAGATGATGTACTCGTAACATTTTTTCAAGACGAACTACAACATTTAAAAAATGACTTGTATGTACTTGATATGTCTAATCAATCCACGGGTTCCAGCACAAAACGAAACTAAAACGCATACCGTTTCGCGCTTCTTATTAGTTGCTCAAAAGTAATTTGACCGTATGAAATGCATAATATAAACCTAGAAACATATACGTGAGCAGTACTTAAGCACTGTAGTATCGGTGTTAAGACATACCTCTCAAATACAGTAAATCAAGTTAAAAATATCTCAAGACCGATTCTGGTCGTAATGAAACCATGTTTCGTGTATGTTTTCTTTTTCATCTTGAAATAACTCATTTCTAAACCCGTTGTTTATTTATTAATAAATAATAAATTTATTTTATTATAAATATAATAAATATAATAAATTTAATATAACGTTTATGTTTATTTATTTATCCCCCGCCAGGGGAGAGAGAGAACAGGGGAGGGATGTTGGTTTTGCATAAGGGGCGGGGCTATGGAAATTAGGTCTGTTTGGGAATGTGTAGTTACATATTCTGGCTGTTTGTGAATTATCGTTGTTGAGTATGGAGTGTTGGGGTATTGATTTTGTGTAATGCTTTATGTTGAAAATTGAGGTGGATTTTGTTTATGATAAACAGGATAAACTGGGATGGGAGGAAGGTTTGGTTTTGCATAAGGGGCGGGAATATGATAATTGGAGGACTTTGCGAGAGTAAAATGGTTTGATATATTTGATTTTGTATTGTGGTTGTTATCTATATTTTTGGTTGGTATTATGTTTATATGGTTGTTTTTGTTGGTTGGTTGTTATTATGGTTATTAATAATACGATCTATAGTTGAAATCTGAGCCTAAATAAAAAGAAAAAGCAAGTGATTAGGTTTATGAGCAATCTAATTACTTATTCGTTTAAAACGCTATATAAAATAAAGTTTATTATTATTATTATTATTAATTTTCTGGACAGAGCGGTGAACATTATTATGCATAAGACAAAGATAACGATCCTGATCAGTTTAGAAATCTGTGTACGCTGTAAGGTTTTTACTTCTTAAACTTTTAAAATACATGTTTTGAATAGAAAGAAATCCTCTTCCTGGTACAGTATGTATAGCAAACCAGCACGTCTTTTTTCTCCAATCAGAGGGGTGTCAGATGGTGTCAGCCAATCACCATTCTGCGTTGGGTAGCAACGGGTGACTGTTCTCAGGCGGAAGATGTAAACAGCTTAATGTTCGTGTTAAATAATTTTTTTTAATTCAATTAAACGGGCACAGTTAAGACATTAAATATACATATACATACTGTATACAGTACAGTTTGCATACGGTAATATGTTTATGTTACGCGATTAAAAAATAAATACATAAAAATGAAAAGTCCAGCACCAGCTGGATTTGAACACACAACCTGCCAGTTGGTAGTCACGCACCTAGACCAGTAGGCTACAAGACAGCTCGCATGATCAGGCAGGCGAAACAGCCCTACACAGCCCTGCCGCAGTACACGGATATAATCATACCGTTATTAAATTCTTGAGATACGCGATTCCATATTATATTCCCTTTTAATCAAATTCTAAAAGTATGCTTGTTGACTCCGGTATCACGTTAGTTAAAGACTTCGAAGCTTACAATGTTTAGGGAGAAATGGAATACTGGTGTGTATTTTTTTCTTTAAAGTACCGAGACCAGCCATATACTGTATGTTTACGTTCCAAAATTAATATCGTTTATGGCCTTCACACGCGTTACAGTATGCTCCTATTCTTTTTATGCTCAGCTACTAAGATTTCCCTTCAGTGGTAAAATTCAATATCTACAACGGGCACAGTAAAGACGTTTACAGTAAGTTTTTCTACGACAGACCAACGGATCACGAGTGCCCCTGTCGGTCAACCAATCACGCACCGCGGTACCCCGTGTCATCTTACCTGCGGTACGTGTCTGTACCGCACACTTTGAATGGCTGCATCTGTATAAGGCAACAGTCCCTTTACAAAACCTAAATTGGTCTCTTCGGTACTTATATTATTTTTTCAATCTCTGTATTCCTGCGTTTAAACTGGATTGAGCCCCACGTTTGCATGGTATCATTCATAAAAAGTCTGTCTTGGTGACTAAGACTGACTGACTTAGAATGGCACAGTCATTTTTCAATATTAGTAATGTTGCCTGGTCACTTAGATTCAAGCCATTGTGGGCTGAGTCAATTATAATCAATGAATATTGTACTGACAAAACTCCAAACAATACCCATTGAATTAACTTAAAACTAACTTAATTTCTATATACCACTCATCACATTTAACAATATGATACCAAACATACCAAACAAATGCTTTGGTTCTAAGTAATATCCTTATTCAAAAGAATTTGATGGATTCTGCATTTTATGGATTATGAGGACATAATTCTGGATTATATTTTGTAATGATACAGTTAGTAAATAATTTCTTGTTCCATATTTCTTGACACACTTTCAAACAATATATAGACAAAATCACTTTTTAAAAAAAGAAACGGCTGTAGGTAATTGCTATTTAACATTCAATATCGAGAGTTTGTTAGCTTTAAAATATTCTATCAAATGTTTACCAGCTTCTTCGCTTCTTCAACTGTGGTGCAGGCAAAGGCATTCTTCAGCAGCTTTGTTCTGAAGCAGTCCTTGAAGCATCGATTCACAATTTCTGTCAATTTCTTCTCAGCAAATGGCATTCGGATTTTACCCATGTACCTAAAAAGAGATGGATTTATTTTTCCGAGCTATGGAAAAAAACATCTTAAATTTACAATGGAAATAAACGACACATCTTTTAATTGATGCTGACTCCGTACAAGCACATGCAAGATTCATAAAATTAACATGAAACCTTTATCATTCTAAGAAAAGGACGAGAGTCCTGAATATCCAAGAAAGAATTGAGACAAAAGAGACTATACTTTATACAATAAAGAGAAGTGGTATCTAAAGAACATCGGATTTGATGACACACTTCCCACTTCTCTTTTTGGGTATTTATTTTTTAATTTTTTAATATTCTTAACCTTGTTCTTTTTTTCTTTTCTTCATCAGTACCTATTGAAAGGACCACTTGTCTACTGTTACCTTCTTCACATTTCCAAGCTGATGGGTTCTCTTCATGTCTCCTGTTAAGTTGTTAAGTTGTACTGTGAGCCTGATGGACTGTAAGTGGTCCTGCAAGGTTCTGTCCCTAAATAATGACTGTGAAAGACTGCTGTTCACTGGGACAGTGTAGAATGGGAAACCAATCATTGATTTACACAAAATGCTGCTCCAGAGTGATTAAACCCGTTTCTCCTTCTGCTGAACACTGGACTTGCTCTGCATTACTTGCTAGGGTTTCATGTTTCATTTTGTGTCATTTCAAGCTGTACTGTACTGTCTGTACGTCAGACTGTATCTGTCATTGTGTTTGGCAGATGCCCAAAAATACTGTATAGCAGAGATATGCTGAGTCATTCTTCTGACTTTGCTATGTCTCTGTCTTACTCAACGTCATAATTGTTCAGTAGTACAAGCAGGGAGCTGCGGCAGCATGCGCAGGAAGCAAAGGAACAAGTGAAGGTTTATTCCCTGCTGAAAAGAGAATAGAGAAGAAACACAATGTTTCAGCTGTGGAGCCTTCTTCGGGTGTCATAACTGTTATGTTTCTATTGTTAACTGAATACTAGTTCCACTAGACTAGATGCTGTTATTGGTCCTCCAGTAGCAGATTGTAAAATCAGTCCCTTCCGGACAGCTTGGTATTCTGGTTTATTTAGGTATTTTGTGTGTCCTTCTTTTTGTAGCATCACACAGTAATTCCAACTCTGGTAAAGATGCAAAAGGAGCTTTATTTAACACTTGCTCTTGATTTGTAGTGAACAAATAAATTCTGAGAATAGTCTGGACCTTTTATATTTAACTGAAATTGTTTTCTGGATTTATCTCGGTCAATTCAGTTCAACTTGCACATTGTTTTACACAAATTTTTAACAGTTGCAAAACAACTTCCTGTTGCCTAGATCCTATCACTACCTCTCTATTGAAAGCCCATCTGTCAGACATCTGCCCATCAGCAACAGTTCCCTTTCCCTACTGCCTTAAAGGTGGCATCTATCACTCCTATATTGAAAAAAACCTGGCTTGGATTCTGATATAACGATGAACTGCAGACCAAGTATTTCTAAGGTTTTAGAATATGTTGCACATGAATTACAGGCTCGTGTGATAGCCACTGATTTGTTTGAACCATTCCAATCCAGATGTCACTGTAATCATAGCACTGAGACTGTTCTGGTTAGGGTTGTGAATGATTAACTTATTGTGTCTGATCATATACAGTATATGAGATATAAGTATCCTTATGCTGCTTGATCTCAGTGCATCTTTTGATACAGTATTGCTTTATCGCTTGCAGACATTGTTGTTTATCAATGGTTCTGTCTTTGGTTCTGCTCTGATCTGACTGGCAGGCAGCATTTTGCATTTTTTCTCCCCCATTCCTCATGTTCCCCCATTGTTTTACCAATCCTGGTGTGCTGCTGAATTCAGTCCTGGTCCACTTGCTTTTTATTGTTTATATACTTCCTCTCAGCCAGATTATATGCAAACATGGTCCTCAAGTTTACTGTTTGCAGGTGATACTCAGATTTACATTACAACCTCTTCCTCCTCTGATCTCTCTGCTCCATCACTTATCCCGTTTGCATGACATCAAATTCTCTGAAGCGAAACAGTGACGAAACAGAAATTCTACTGGTGGGCAGCATCTCAGCGGGATAAACTTAAGGGTTTCACAGTAATGGTGGATGGCTTCCCCATTCATGCGCAGTCAGGAATTTGAGTGTCACACTTGATCCTCTCCTGTCTTCTGAGCCCCCCGTGAAAAAATCGATTAAGGTGTCTTTTTTCACAACAGAAATCTTGCCCGTGTTAGGCAATTTCTATCAATGTCCAATGCTCAGTGCTTGATTCATGCATTTATAACATCAAGGTTCGATTTCTGCTCTGTGGGCTCCCTAACTCTGCTGTCAACACGTTACAATATATCCAAAACTCTGCAGCAAGCCTTCTAACTCACACCAGACCCTGGCAGCGTATCACTCCTACAGTAAGAACAGTTACAGTAAGTCTCTACATTGGTTAAGTTAAGTTAAGTTGCAGCTGCCATCAGGCAGAACTGCTGTCAGAGTCACCAGGCCCTTGCCGCCGCATTCCAACATGCACTGTTCATCACAATGAATCAATTATCCAGCACCCAATCCAGCAATGATCCCAAACCCAAAGGCAAAGCAACCCTTGAGTGGCTTTAAAAGAAGAAGGTAGAAGTCATTGAGTGGCCCAGTGTGTCCAGATTTAAGTCCCATAGAACATCTGTGGAAGGACCTGAAGATCGCTGTACTCCACCACTCCCCCAGGGAGCAACATGGGGCAATTCCGCAAGGAAGAGTGGGCAAAAATTAACCTCACAAGATGTGAAAAGCTGGGTACAACACACTGCAAAAGACATGAGCCTCTAACTGCTGCCTCAAAAGAGCAACTACTGTACATGTTAAATGCTTAAGGTCTCAGGGGGTGACTACTTGTCAAAGCTGGATTTTTCAGTTTTTTTATTTTGCCTTAAAATGTTCTGTCACAATAAAAATGATAATGCCCCATTAAAATGTTACATATGTTTTATAAATCACACAAAAAATCCTGTTTAAATGTGTTACAATCTGATCTTGTAACAGCAAAATGTGGTAGACATCCAAGAGGGGTCAATATTATAGCTATAATCATATACTGTAGCTCTTTATATAATATAATAATATTTACCTACATCCTATTCACAAGGTCCTTCTGCATTCACATTTTGAAATTCTCTGTCCCATTATCACCCATGTTTTCAATGAATCATTTCCATCAAGGTCTGAAGTTTTACTTCTGCTCTTCATCCCCCAATTACAAAACATAAAACATATACTCTAGCCTGCTCAGTAATTATCAGCCAGCAGTTTTGGCAACAGTTGTGTGAACCATGTCTTTCTGTTTAGGGATTCTAATGATCCGTAACCCCGGCGTCCTGGCAAAATTTCCCATTGGCCCTTACCAATCATGGCCTCCTAATAATCCTCATCTATAAATTGGCTTCATTACTCTGCTCTCCTCCCCACTGATAGCTGATGTGTGGTGAGCGTTCTGGTGCACTATGGCTGCCGTCGCATCATCCAGGTGGGGCTGCACACTGGTGGAGGTGGAGGGGATCCCCATTACCTGTAAAGCACTTTGAGTGGAGTGTCCAGAAAAGTGCTATATAAGTGTAAGCAATTATTATTATTATTATTATTATTATTATTATTATTATTATTATTATTATTATTATTATTAATCTGTTGATGCCTGCTGCCTCTGGTTCATTATCTGTTTGCGCTGTAGTTTTTAACCCAAGATAGACTGGTAAATAAATTAGATATGGATGTTGTAATTACTGTCATTGCTGTCACTGTCTGGATTATTTTAAAAACTATTCTTCTATTTATGTAATAGAAAACAAATTGTTTTAAAGGGGTTGTTGTTCTTTCTCAACACAGCTAGGTTACATGTTTTTACTATGTTTATGTTCCATTTTGGGTCAGATTCTTCATAGTTATAACATCATCTTTCATTGCTGCTCTGATTACACCCAAGTTCATTTGCACAAAGTGTAACATTACTTAAGAACTATCTGCCTTATCATTCTGCTTAGATGTAAAAAAATCAGATGAAACTGAACCAGACTCATAGCTCTTCTTATCAACCTCAGTTTGGTTATTGACGGTGCGTTTTGATCCAGATCATGAATATAAAGCTCATGCTAATACAGTTTTGAAGGTTTTTTTTATCTTTGTAACATTCCACTTATCAGTAACAGTTATCTTTAGAAAAGTTAATGCATGCTTATTGTGTTTTGTTTTGTTATTGTAATTTAGCACTTGCTGCTGTATCCAAACATATTAAGCAAAAAGGTTACAGCATGTGCAGACCTCAACTACTCAGACTTTAACTCAACTTAAAAGGATGAGCATATATCAGCTGCTTGAGTTTCCTTGCATGCACTAGGAAGCTGTAGATTTTAGAATAACTGATTCCTACCTTTAAGTTGAATGGTTTAGCTCCCTTTAAGTCTTTTGCACTTTGAGGACTCTGGTCTTCTTTCAGATCCCAATATGTGACTCCAGACACTATGCTTTCTGTTCTGGGGCTCCAAGGCAATGGAATGATTACCCAGCCCATATAAAGTCACATTCAAATTCTGTCTTAAAACTCACTTTTATACTCAGGCTTTTAATTCAGTTGACAGTTTTAATTTGCATATGCCCGTGTCTTTTGGCCGACTGTTTTATTATACAATGCCTTGAGATTCATGAGAGGAACTATATGAAATAAAATTTATCAAATATTGTTCAATCAGACTTCTAATTAAGTTTTCATTTGATCATTTTTTTCCATAAATACTTCTAGAATTTGCAGAGACTGTATTTTGACATGTTTAAAAGCAGGACACCTGTCATGTAGCTCAGTACCAAAGGAGTCTGTGTTTAAACTGACTGAGAACATGAGAGGAAGGAATTATATGATAACTGTATACTTCTGGTGGTCACATATATTCTTTCCAAAGCAGCATTTACTGTATGTTTATCATATCACTTTCAGCCAATTCAGGGTCTCAGTGGCCTGCTGCCTGTCCCAGGAAGCATTTGGCAGGATACACCCTGCACAGGACACCTGTCCATCACCACACACACACACACACACTCGCACACTCTCACACACACTCGCAAAGACTCATACATGGGCCAATTTTACAGAAACCAAATAACCGACCATCAATGGACTGTGGGAGTGAAACAGAGCACCTAGATAAAACCCACATGAACAAAAGAAGAACATACAAATTCCACACATATAGTGCCCCAGGTCCCAGCACTGCAAGGCTGCAATGCTAATCACTGCACCACCATATTGCCCTGCTTAAATACACATTCTTCCCAAATATATCCTTCTACTAACATGACTTTTATGATAACACAGAAGCTGTTCTTCTTCAAAATTATGCCATGCAAGAGAACCTTGTTCTTGGTCTTGGACACCAGATTCTGGTTATGCAATCGGAGCAATATTATAGAGAGTGGCTGTCAAATTTATTTTAGGAACGTCTGATTACTAGACCTCTGACTTAAAACCTTCTCTCCTGGAGCCTCGGTCATGAATAGTCTGCCCAACACTGCCTCATTCTCTCTGCACATGGTTGTAGGGTTTGTATCTGTGATCCACAGCATGAAAACATACAAATAAGGCATTCCAACACCTACTGTAGCACAAATCAGGTAGGTATAAAAACTGATCTGCTATCATAATTTTAAAAATAATTACCATTCTATAGCATCATTTAATTCATACTGAGCTGACTTCAGGACGTAGGCTTTAATCTCATTTTTCACTTCAGGATCAATCTCATGTGCATCTACCAGTTCTTGTACTTTTGTATCCAGGAGTTTCAAAGCGTTGTCCTGCATAAAAAAAGAAACCGCATTGTGTCAGTTTTGAGAACTGTCAACACTGCACATTTTCACCATGATGGTTTATCCATTGATGTGCTGTTTCCAGCTTCTGAAAGCCACACAATTCGGTACTGTGTGATTCCCAGTTGAGCTTGTTTTAATATTTCCAGCACTGCTTGAGGTCCCGGACCAAGGAAACACATTCGATGAGATGACGGACAATGATGGGGAAGACAGAGAAATCAGAGCAATATGAATTCTAATCTCCTGAACTTTCATTTGCAGTTTATTTTCAGTAGCTTCAGGGAACCCTATATATTTTTAATCTGGACTGATCACCTGTTGACGAAATGTTGATCATTTATAATCATTTTGCAATTGTAGTGTTATTACTGTTATCACATGGTGTCTGAGACAGCACTATGTCATTGCAGAAAGGCAGTGTGCTGATGGTGCTAATAAGAACCAGAAGCGTATTTCAGAAGAAGCAGCAGTTGAAACCAGCTGGAAAGAATAAGTGAACAGTTGGTCAGTAAAGCAAGGACAGTGAGAGGAACAAGGGATTTACAAGCCAACTCAATATTTATTTAATTTGGACCCCAATAAAATCAGTCACCTACCCTACTTGGTATACCCATACTTTGTATGTTCTTGATCTTTTTATTCTAGTTTTGCTTAATTTTATTTAAGACTACGAAGTGAGATAAGCGTGCTATAAATTAAAAGATTCACTGTCAGGTTTACTGTCATGGCAAAGCTGTGGAGTGAGCCAGCATTAGTCATGATAGGGCACCTGGTACTGTCACCTGTCTCACCCAGCGTGTGGGTTCATCCTACATCTATCAGTACAGCAGCAGGGAACTTGTGCAGCAGTGCACTGTCCGGGAAAGCTGAGCAGTGGTGCGTCTGCCCAGAGCCTGGGCTGAGTGCAAAGAGGTGTGGACAGAGAATCTGCAGGCTGTTCAACTGTGCTGAAGTGCCGGGAAAGTTGTGCACACAAGTGGTGTGGTTCTGCAGTTGACTAGGGACTCACTGATGCAGTAGAGCAGTTTATCAGGTAGTGTAGTGGAAGGGTTGGTGTTGGCTGGTTGGTATTAGCAACATGTTTGAATGTGACCATGAATGGTGTGCAGTATGAAGGTGAGCAGAAATACAGCAGGAGGAGAAGACCAGTGTGTGATATCTAAGAACCCAAAAGAGCTCGGACGGAAAAGAGCTTTTGAACTGAAGAAGGTATTCTCTTCTATCCTGTCATGTCCAAGTGACAGAAATACAGTATGTGCACAACAGCCAGTGCGCTGGGCTGGCAAGGGAGGAAGTGGTCGTTGAGTTTGTGAAAATGGGCGATGCAAGTGTGGGGGAGATGGTGATGAACTTCGGGCAATGGTGTTTCCTGCTGAAATCAGGGATCAGCTGATTGGAGATCAGGAAGTGTGGTGTGAAGACAGGGTGTGAAAGAAGGGAAAGTTAGTGTGTCTGAGGACTGTGTGTGACTAGATGTGTAAATAAAAAAGAGTGATAGTGAGTAAAAATATACAGTATGTGCAGTCATGTATACAACAGGCTCACAGAGTGGTGGGGCCTGTCTGTTACAGTCACCTTGCAAATCCTGAGTTCAATGATAATTTTTCAGAAAGTTTCAGAACATTTTATGATTACAGAAAAAGCAAACAGTATATTATTTTCAGTAAAAATTCATGATCACTGAATGGTTCACCTCATTAATTTTTCACGTTATACGGTGTTTATCTGTTGAATTAAACTAATTGCTATATGTGTATGTATATTGACTAATTAGTTGAAATATGAATGAGCTGTCTCTCTGTGTAAAAAGAAGAAAAAGAAAAGAAGTTAAAAAAATTCTGTTTAGTTTATTAAATTGAATAATTACTGTTTTTATTTTAATTTCCTTAAGCCATTTTACACCCCTTTATATCCTAGATATGCAACAGATGTCCATAAAGCCCATAAAAAAATCACAATATCATAATCATAATAATGACTTTTTGCTTTGTGTCCATAAGTTTAGGGCAAAATTCTGTCAAGTTAATGTTATGCAGGTCTTATTTCAGAAGCAAAAGCAAAGCTTTGAGTGGTGTATCTTTGCATTGGCATGGCAATACAGTACCTTGTAGTTCTCCACGACTTTCCTAGTATCAGCCAGAAAATTACAGAAGTCCAGGTCTTCAATTTTTCCAAAAGCCATGTTAAACAACTTCAGCTGTAGGGGAACACACAATAAGAAACAATCTGTAAAATTCCTGTAATCAACACTCTTCAAGTGACTTATAAAGCATGCTAAAACAATTTGATATTTTCTAAAATATGTCTTTTGAGCCTGGAAAATTAATGAAACTTTCTCCTCTTTTTTTGTCGTTTGTACCCTGATTTGAAAACGCTTAAGAGAAACTAACATTAATAAAGAGAAAAGCAGCTTAAGTGTTAAATAATTGTACAACCTAAAACTTTCTCCTACGAGTTCAGTGGAATATGGATGGAAACGTTAAAAGCTAATTTAAAATTAAATCACAGTAGTGATGATGCTTTTTGATGCTTTTTGCTCTTTTGACCATAGTTTTCAGGACAGTGAGCAGCACTGTGAGATCCGTTCTTGTTATTTACTTTTATGTTTATGCCGAGATGTTAACTGATGAAAGAATCAGCAAATAATGTTGTTAAATACCATGAAATATTTTATTTCTGTCACTTTGTACAGTAAGTGCAATTCTGACATATTTATGTAAATTGCTTGTCTCCGACCTAAGATATTTTCCACTTGTGTGCACTTTTGGTGAAACAACAATAATTAAAATGTTGGGCTAAGAAGTGAACATGATTAGGACATTAAAATATTTAGGAAATACAAAATATACTACCTTATAACAGGGATGTCTTCCACTGTAGTAGGGATTAAATATCCTCAGATTATGCACACTTGCTTTGTTTTCATCCCACTGTGATTTTGCGTCCTGGGCACACTGACCCAGCAAACTGACAACCTATAAAATAATTATAAGGCAAACATCAAAAATATAGCTGAAAGCAAAATATTTATTCCAAGGTAAAACAAAAATCCTCATGTCAACTAAATGAAAGTGCAGCGTAGTAGCCAAGTCTAAAAAATATACCATATATTATGTTAAGTGATCAATGATTTTGGTGTGGAGGAAGGAAGAGAAAAGTACAGAATACAGGAAAAGAAAAGGCCATTTTTCTGGCTTCTCACAAACCTATTTAATCGAAATGCTGTTTTTTCTTAACTCCGAAGTTGATAAATAAACTGTGGTTATTCAGCATGGTGGTCACTCAGCACGCAGCAAGACCAAAGGACCCCTGAGCCCTTGAGTCACTGCAAACCCCAGGACAGCCCATTCTTCCGTTTGTCATTCTTTCTCAGGCGTATCTGTTTTGTTTTTGCTTTCTCTTATTTTCCTTATTGTCCTGTCTAAACTCACTCTTCTGAATCTTAAGCCTCATGCTGCATCCTTTCCTTCTTTCCTCACGCCCGAAGAAGGCTCCACGGGCAAAATGTTTGTTTTCTTCTCTTTTCAGCATGGAATAAGCCTTTATTTGTTCCTTTGCAGGCTACACATGCTGACACAGCTCCCTGCTTGAACGTCTTTCCTCCATGTTCTTTAATTTAATCTTGCCTCTTCTCCTGCTTTTATTCTCCGGCGTCCGATTGGGCCCCAGGTTCCTCCCTCTTGTCCTCCGTAGCTCCTGTCACCACCTCCTCGGCCCAGGGTCTGTACGGTGTCCTACCTCTGGCTCAGTCAGCAGCTGCCCAATGACTTGGAATCCTGTTTTGTTTGTGTTTCTATCCTCAGCGTCCTCAAGTTCATTCCTCTTGTCCTCTGTTGCTCCTGATGCCACCTCCTCAGACCCTGTTCCACTGTGGCTTAACCGAATTTCAGGCAGGCAGTGCCAAGCCACCTCTGCTTCTGGGGCAGTGTGGTGTCTTCTCAGTTACAGCATTACAGCTTGAGTCCAGAGCCGGTGCCCATACCTGATAAAATGACTAGCTGCCCCGAGGAGGGGCATCCATTGGGCCAAGACCCCCAGAGTTTTTCTCCCAATGGGAGTTTGTGTTTTTCTCTCTCTACCCAGCAGTTAGTCCCCCACACTTAACTCACACCAGGAGTTTGCAAAGTCAACAGGTTAATATAGCTCAGCATCTCCTTTGAGCTGGCCGCTCCATTCCTTCACTATACAGTAGCTCCCTTTTTTTGCACTTCGATACCCGTTTAAACCCCAGCCCAACCCACAACAGTAGTCTCCATTATCATGCCAGCTGTTCCGCTCCCTCATAACATTCTCATTTCCACTGACCCTACACTCTCTGCCCCATGACTGCATCCCATTGTGTCTTTCCACCGTCTGTCACTCACAGTGGTGCTAGAAAGTTTGTGAACCCTTTAGAATTTTCTGGATTTCTGCATAAATGTGACCTAAAATATGATCAGATCTTCACCTAAGTCATAAAAATAGATAAAGAGAACCCAATAAAACAAAGATCACACAAAGGGTTATACGTTTTCATTCATTTATTGATCAAAATGATCCAACATTAAATGTCTTTGTCGGAAAAAAGTATGTGAACCTCTAGGATTAACAAGTCAATTAAGGGCATAATTAGAGTCAGCAGTGTCAATCAATGGGATGACAATCAGGTGTGAGTTTGGGTGGCCCTGCCCTATTTAAAAAACATCAACCTGAGTCTTCACTACCAAAGTCTGGTCTTCACCACACAGGTTTGTGAACGCATGCCATGCCTCGATCAGAGGAGATTTCTGAGGACCCCTGAAAAAGAGTTGTCAATGCTCAGCAGGTTGGAAAAGGTTACAAAACAATTTCTAAAGACTCTGGGCTTCACCAGTCCGCTGTCAGGCAGATAGTGTACAAATGGAGGAAATTCAACACCATTGTTGCTCTCCCCAGGAGTGGTCGTCCAACAAAAATCACTCCAAGAGCAAGGCTTATAATATTCCAAGAGATCACAAAGAAGCCCAGGTAATGTCTAAGGATCTGCAGGCTCTCTAGCACTGGCTAATATCAGTGTTCATGAGCCCACCATCAGGCAAACACTGAACAAGAATAGTTGCATGGGAGGATAGCAAGAAGGAAGCCTCTACTCTCCAAGAAGAACACTGCTGCCAGTTTAAAGTTTGCTCAAGACCAGCTGGCTGAGCCAGAAGTCTACGGGAAGAATGTTCTGTGAATGGATGAGTTGAAAATAGAACTTTTTGGCTTAAATTAGAAACGGTATGTTTGATCAAAAACCAAACACTGCATTCCAACATAAGAACCACATCCCAACCGTGAAACACGGTGGGGGCAGTATCATGGTGTGGGGCTGTTTTGCTGCCATGGGATCAGGACGGCTTGCCATCACTGATGGAACTTTGAATTCTGGATTGTACCAGCAAATTCTTATGGAGACTGTCAGGAGATCCGTCCGTGAACTGAAGCTCAACAGAAGATGGGGCTTGCAGAAAGACAACAACCCTAAACACACAAGTCTGTCAATGGCCGAGTCAAAGTCCAGACCTTAATCCAATAGAGATGTTGTGGCAGGACCGAAAGCGGGGAGTTCATGCTAGAAAGCCCCCCAACATTACTGAGTTGAAGCAGTTCTGTAAAGAGGAATGGACCACAATTCCTCCAAGCTGACGTGGAGGACTGATCAACCGTTACCGTAAACGTTTGTTTGAAGTCATTGCTGCTCAAGGGGGTCACACTGGTTACTGAAAGCATAGGTTTACATACTTTTTCCGACAAAGACATTTAATGTTGGATCATTTTGATCATTAAATGAATGAAAAAGTGTATCCCTTTGTGTGTTCTTTGTTTTATTGGGTTCTCGTTATCTGTTTTTATGACTGAAATGAAGATCTGATCACATTTTTGCAGTCAAATTTATGCAGAAATTCAGAAAATTCTCAAACTTTTTAGCACCACTGTACGTTCTGCACACAATGAACTTCTGTCTCTGCTGAGTCACCTCAACTATGCCATGCAGGTTATACCCCACAGGTGATCTTTTATTTCATGTCTTCTCAAACTAGCTTCGGTAGTGTGGTCCTTACACTTCTCCTACTTGCAATTTGAAGTAAAAACCCTTCTTAGTCCTTAATTCTACCAGGATCTCTGTCCAGTTGCTCTTTATTCTGCTTTTCCCCTGAATTCCCCTTTATATCACTGCCTCCAGCTAACTTGAAATACTACACTATCTGGATTTACACCTTGCACCCTCAGTTCCTCCTTGAAAAAAAGTTTTCAATCTTTCCACCTCTTCTCTAATGTAAACTTAACTTAAGATCTGAGCATAACCAATTTAAGTCCACCTCCATCAGCCCTTGAGCCCCGACTCGCTCTGTTGGTAGAGCATGAGACTCATCATCTCAGGGTAGTGGGCTTGTGTCCCACACCGGGTGCCAGGTCCTCCAATTACCCATATTGGGCAGCAGCAGTATGGGGCAGTGCTGACGGCACATTTCTGTGACAACAGCAACAACACTCACACTATCTGCACCGAAGAAATGCCTGGCGATCTTCTTCCGTATCCTGCCATGAAAACTCTATGGGTAGTGACGGGGGAGCTGTCCATAGGGTCGCCATGGGTCAACACTGACTCGCTAAGAGCTAATTGTGCTCTCCAAATGTCCAAATCCAGATGGGGAAAGACGGTGTTCTAATCAACAAGCAATAGTGATTAAACAACACATCCTGTCCTGAAACATCAGGCTTAAACATGCACGTAAATAGGTTTTGTCTGTGGGACTTTTATTATATGTATTGCTACTGAAATGTCTCTAACTTCCTAATGCCATCGCTGAAGATTGCAGAGATGAAGACCACCTTTTAAACCAGAGATTTTAGGTTTGTTTTAGAATTTATAACAAATACAAAACAAGCGTCAATTAGCTAACAATAAAACTTATTACAACAAGGAACACATTAGATAAATGCATTTTGCATGGAAAATACTGCATAACAGTGCAAAAAAATCTGATTTTAACTTTTTTTTTACCTCTTCAATGAATTTCTCTCTTGTTTCTTTCAGACTACGTATAGTTTGTATCATTATTTGTTCATGCTGGTATGTAAAGTTGTCCTCCCAAACCTGTTTGAAACTAAACAAAGGGAAATGAACCGGAAAATGGGATAGCAAATTAGATTTTACATCATACACCACATTTTGAGCTTTGTTATGACATCATAAAAATAATATGCAAAAAAAGTCCAGTCTGTAATTCCCTGTGTTCTAAATCACTCTTTCTCAAAATCCTACACTGTCACTATACTCTTTATGCTTTATCAATGTCTATATTCACCTATTGTTTTAATCGTCTATTTACTGAACACAATATGGTTCCGTAAACAGCTGATTGTTTTAGTTGTGCAAACAACAAGGAGGCCAATGGCCTGAATTTCTTGCATACAGGACTGGGAAAGTACTTTGGAGCACACCGACAAACAGATCTGTTTCTGCCAAGTGTGTGACAAGCAGGTGGCCGGTGACGTTCCTGAAGTATGTTGTATAACAAAGAGAACACTCTTCCCATGATTTCAAAGTGACAACTGGAATGACCGGGCCGGGACCGACTCGTGTCCTGCTGTTCCCACGAGCGCTTAACCTGTCATTCAGACTAGGCTGGGACATCTTTCAGTCTTTCAATCAGACTCCTGATCCAGTTCCCAAGCACACTTAAATCTGTTCAGAACCCAAATCTTTGTGCCGTCATTAGAGCTAACCGTTGCATACCTAGCCTTCACATTCCCCTTATAGTCTAGTTCATCCCTTTTTTCTAATCTTTCTACTCCTATTCTTCATTTCTAAAACATTTTCTCCGTTTTAATTTTTCCCTTTTTTTTGCACCGACTCGCCAGCCTCTTTTTTCTTCATACCGGCTGGGAGCCAGGTGTCCCTTTTACTGTCCCTTTTACAGCAGCCATATCACCCTGCAACTCACAACTGGCAGCCCACTGAAGCTAAGCAGGTGTGAGCCTGGTCAGTACCTGGATGGGAGACCTCCTGGGAAAAACTAAGGTTGCTGCTGGAAGAGGTGTTAGTGAGGCCAGCAGGGGGCGCTCACCCTGCGGTCCATGTGGGTCCTCATGCCAAGTACTGTAAACAGGCGCCGTCCTTCGGATGAGCTGTAAAACCGAGGTCCTGACTCTCTGTGGTCATTAAAAATCCCAGGGCGTTTCTCGAAAAGAGTAGGGGTGTAACCCCGGCGTCCTGGCCAAATTTCCAATTGGCCCTTACCAATCATGGCCTCCTAATAATCCCCCTCTATGAATTGGCTACATTACTCTGGTCTCCTCCCCACTGATAACTGATGTGTGGTGAGCGTTCTGGCGCACTATGGCTGCCGTCGTATCATCCAGGTGGGGCTGCACATTGGTGGTGGTGGAGGGGAGTCCCCATTACCTGTAAAGCGCTTTGAGTGGAGTGTCCAGAAAAGAGCTATATAAGTATAAGGAATTATTATAATTAATTATTATTATTATTATTACTTTGTTCCTTTTCTTTCCTCTCGTCTTTTAAACCGGCACGACCTTTATTCAAAAGCCTGCAATCGATCTGTTTTTATTCCCTGACCATTTAGATAACCTCACCTTTGCCTATATCTCCAGCTGCAGAGCCGTATTTCCAACTTTCTGCAACAACATACTGTACAGTATGGGATACTAGACATTCCTGATCCCAAATTCCCTTCCACTCTATAGTGTCCTTCTTATTAGAGGTGTCATGTTCTCCGCAAGGTCTCCAAGTGTTTCGATTCTCTTTCACCTTTCAAAGATGTGCTAGTTGGTAAACTCAATGCTCTCTAAACTGTTCATTGACACCTGAGGTGAGGTTCTCCCTTGTACCTTGTGTTTCTGGGACAGGCTTCTCTTCACCAGAACCAGGATTGAGCATCTTTCTGATCCTAAATAGATGCCTGATATAATAGGGGGCTTTTCAAGGACAATATATTAATAGAAATTGCATATGATGCTATGTAGCTGTATTTTCTCATCAGATTTGTAATTCAGCTACTAAAAATTAAACTGAAGGTTCTCTGATTTGGTCAAAAAGCTGCACAGGGAGGCTTGTCATATTTATTCACAAGAGCCGCTGAAGCATGTTCTCAAATGGATGAGGATTAAAAATGATTATGAAATGATAACCATTTTAAACAATACTGTAATCCTAAAAACAAAAGAAGTAAAAAAAAAGCCACCTTCTTCTTTTTAGCTGATTCACTAACAACTGCACAGCATCAGATTTCTTTTTGTAGGAGTATTCTTCAGTTTTGTTCAGTAATTCGACCAAAGTGTGCCTTGCCTAGAAATCAATAAATAAAACATTCAAATTTAACATAATGAATCAATTAAATGATGCACTGTAATTGTGCAATCAATACAATTTAATAATAGTCAAAAGTACAAAGAGAGTTTCGTTGACATGTTTTAATTTTTGTTGCATAAAATTGTACTGATGCTGATTTAAGATTTAAACATTTCAGAATTTTTTTTCCCTTTAGTTTGTTTTTAATGTTTTCCACATTTTTTAATACTGGTAGATGTTAATCCTAAGTACAATCCATTTGAACATATAAACACCACAAATAATATATTATTATATTATATTATAATGTATTACACATATTAAATATATGTGTGCTAAGAGCACACCAAGACTTACATCTTTCAAATAAGTCTTCATATTGTGAAATGCAGGGCTGTCAAGTTCCTCCATTATCTTACATATGCCTGTTTGTTGAAGTTTTGTGTTGAAATGTTCTACAATGTTATCTGGGTCACCCTATAAAAAAAAGGCAAAACACACTAAAGCACACACAGGATGCCATCAATTGTATAATGATCATATTCGTACAGTATCACTAATAACTCATGCATTTTAGAAACTGTATATCACTGTACTGGTTTGAAATATTATAAATGAAGTTGGAAATAATATCCCGAGTGAAATACAATACCTAGATATGCACACATTTTACACCAAGAATAACATAGGGCCTTCTAAGGACAACCATGTTTGTACTTGGCAAGTGCTAATTTGTCTCTTATTTCACTTCATTTTTCTTATCACACAGTATGCGTTGTTGCTCTATTCATTGTGGAGGTTTAATTACACGTTCCTTTAACCCTTACCCTACAAATAACAATGAACTCACATTTTTTTCCGCTGGAAATTAAGTACAGGGAATAAAAGCAAACAAAAAAAGGGAACTCGTGGTATTGTTAAAGATTTCTACTTTGACAGCTGTTTTTGAAAACAGTTAAGTAATATAAAGATACAGTAAACATTTTGATCTTTCAGAATGAAATACAACACAAGTCATCTCCCTTCTGTCTGCCCCAATGTGACTGTTCATATGTATCTTACTCGTTTTTATTATTGTCACTGGGAGGGGTGGGAGGGATCACTTGCTCTCTTAATTGCCCCACCCAGATTGTTAGGAGCAATGTTTGACAGCATTTATGTAGCTGTCTTTGGTCCAGGAAGCAACTAAATATGGAGGAAGATGAGCAAATGGAGCAAGAATAATTTACTAAAATTCACTTTACTGCAGACCACCATATTTTGTACTCTGGGCATCCAGGAGCCATTCCTTTCTGGAATACAAACATTCCGGAATCTCCTGAGAAGTACAGACAGGCCTGATTCACTGCTGCATGTGAAGCTAACCTTTGGGCCAAGTCTCAGATAACAGATTTTGTTATCTCTTACTTGGTAAACACACTAGAAATAAATATTTTAAACCGAAAAAGAAGCAACACAAGCTCTTCACTTTCTATCTCCAGAAGTATTTTTTTTTCAAATACTATACTAAATCTGAGTTGATCAGTTGTTTTGACTTTTTTTGTGTAAAGTCAGGGCATGACATGGTCACCTTCCAAAATAAAATCATAAAATGATGATAACATTATAAAAAGCACAAAAGTTCCATAAGCTTTATTGATATTAAGCTTTAGGCAATAATAGAGCAGCAGATTTATGGTGTTTAGGCTTTAAAAACAACTTTTCTAGCCTGTAGGAGGCAAAGAGATCAACAAAGATTGATTGACAGTCAATAAAATAGACAATAAAACTTTTGTTTTTCCTTAGGCGTTCTCTTTAGCCACCTATAAACCTCTCCTGAGTCTGAATCGTCAGAATTCACTGAATCACAGCTTGCTTTGCCCCAGGGCAGCCAAATTCACAGCAAAGCTAAATTGAGTCTGTACCAAACACTCCTTACCCCTTTCTGTACAACTACTACAATAACTATCAGCTTTCTTTTAATTGTTATTGAACACAGTATTAAGGTAAGGCTTAAGGTTCATATAGTTTTGGTTTTACTTTCACAATGATATTTTTAGTGACAGCTATTTTCACATTAGTAAAATGTAGTAGTGATGAAAAATAAGGGGATATCGCAGACATGGTGCTTAGTAGGAACATTTTAAAGGATTTTAAAATATTTTAAAGGATGGGGCTTTTGTAATAATTTTTTCACTGTACCCTCTTATTGGTCCTGTCTTCCAGAGCCAATTTCCACCTGGAATTTTCTGTCCTTAAATATTTTATTTCTGCAGCAGAACACAGCAGAGGCCTGGTTCAGGTTTTGAATTGAAATTTCTTTTCTCTCTCACTGTGTCCACTCACAAGACAAAAATATACAGAAAAAAACAGCAAACATTTTTTTTCTGTCTTGAAAGATCGTTTTTTTTTTTTTCAATTTTGGGGCCTGCCAGAAAGCTGAAGATGCCTGTAGACCTTGCCCTAAGTGTCTACTAGCATGGATAGAAATTTAGGACAAATTAATCAATTAGAAAAAAATGGAATGAAATTTCTCATATCACCAGAAAATGTATAAAAATGATTGAAATTCAATAAAAATCTGTAAAAGCTATTGCAGTTGCTATAGAAAGCCTCTAGGCACTGCTGGAGACTTTTTCTGCTGTTAGGCAGTGACAAAAACCCTCTAGAATACCCTCCAGGTGTGAAAGGATGACAACTGATAAGAATCTGATTGATTACAACCTGCAGTGTCAATAATTGATAGTTGGATTACAGCCAGAATACAGCCAGAAGCTCCCATCTGGCCACAATGGCGCCGTTATCCTGTGTAGCTTTGTCCTTAAACTACTCTACTCAGAGGAAGTCCCATCCCCAAGGCCTCCAAATGGCTGAAAATACAATGAATGACAGTGTTTTCAACTAATCAGACCAGCTTTTTTGAAGTGGTCATTTGAAAATTCAGGACCTTTCAGTTTCCTCCAAGCCTGGGGATGAGTAAATTTAGACTTGGTGGATGCAGTATAGTTCTGCTCCTACAGATGTCCCTAACAAGGTAAAAACATGGGATATTATTTTTGTTTTTGCTTTTGCGGTCTTGGTTTGCTGGGATATCTACAGTATTACTTATCGACCCACTTTGAAAGTTTGCTGAACTGCGCCACCTCAAAAAAAAGTGTTATTGTGATCGATTGCCTTGGTGTATTTTGGTCCTGAACAAGGTTTTGTGAAGCCCCAGTTTTCTATTTTCGTTTGATATAATATATAAGGTTTTCTGGAAAGATTTTTTTTTTTTGGTGAAATATTATGAAATGTGCTCTGTGGTACTTATTGTTTATCACCGGTTTATTATGACGAAGGTTTGTAATGGTGAAAAAAAGCCTTTTCTGGGTTCTGCTCACATAGTTAGATCCAAAGGATATTAGAGAACACTTGTAAGTTGTTAAACTTTGCTGCTGGTGTTTATCTTCAGTAAATATTGAAGACGCTCGGACCTGCCGGCGATTCTGCATACCTGCTGGCTCTTAGGAGCTCAATGTCGCAGTATCGATCTAGTGGAGAATAATACCTTGAATAGGCTGATTAAAGATGGGAAAGATCAGATGATCGACACACAGACTGGTGGCCAGACCTCGTTTCCGCAGAGCAGGCCGGAGGCTGACTGCTCCTGCAAATGTTGCTGTCTCCATGGCAACAGCAGCCCAGACGTATCACTGCCCCTCCCAAACCCAGCCGCAGGGACCTGAAGCCCTGATACCCAAACCCCCTCTGGGATTGTGAACCACATAACCGCGAAAACGGCTAACCTTTTTTCTTCTCTCCTTGACCTAATTAACAAATTACCTAACCTTTACTGGTAGTGAAACCTGTTTAACCTAACCTATCAGCTGGTTAAACAGGTAGCCAGTGTCACAGCAGCAGTTGTGTTTGCTATTACTTTCCTTTTAACTACCTTGACAGGGTTCCTATCCCCCAACATGTCTCGCATGGCTCTCAACATGTGGGTGTAAAGACCTTGTCTATTTTCCACAATGGACAGGCTGGTTGTAATTTTGTTCTTCCAGTGATCCCCAGGACCTCTAACCAAGAGAGTGTTCATAACAGGGACAAGTCTAACCATGAGCCCGAATTCACCTATTTAAAGACACTTGCTTGCCAAGATAGGCTCCAGCTCCCCTGAAGCACTGAATTAGAAAATGAATGGATGGGTTAAATGGATAGATGATATACTGTATGTCTGTGGCAGAGCACGGAAGTGAGCATATCAGTTTCATCTTACTTGCCACTAAAGCTCATTTCTTGTAGTGTGCTGAGATAACTAATTTGATCATTTGTGAAGGGGTGAGTCACTCTCTCACATGGTTTAATTTAGCCTAAGTTTCAGAAACAAAATGCTTCACTGTAATAGTTGGTGTTCCGGTTGTTATCTTACTAGGTACTGTATTTCATTCATTTGTACCTAGAAAACTTTGAGCAGTATATGTATCTTTTCCCAGTGGTTTGTCCATATGCTCAGGACTAACAAGTCACCTGAGGAGAGGTAGGCCTGTCGCAAGGCCTCTAGAGAATACAATCCAAATAAATCATTACCTCTTGCATCAGAAGAGAAGAATGAAACACTGGCAAAACAACACATGAAGAAATTCTCTTTTTGGCTGCTTCTGATAATTGTGTCTGAAAAAGAAAACCATAGTTTTGCTTTTCCTTTATTACAGTTAATGATTTGAACAGCAGACACAATACTAAACATTCTGTTGCAATTGATCTTTTTCTCTTGTGGCAATATCAGTCCTGAAAAAGAGACTGATAAAACTGATTAATCTGTTTTACTTCAATTGAATTGGGGAAAATATTTTTCTATTTTAATAAGCACTCAATGTTCTATAAATGTTCAATATATGTATAATGTATTCAATATATTCTATGAAGTTCAATAAATGCTTAGTGGTCTGTTTTTATTCTGGATTCGATTCAACAGCATTCCACAAGATCTGAAAGGGAATAATAACTCTTTTACCAGAGGAGACTTGCACACCACATGGTGTTACTTGAACAGTTTATATATTTCCCTTACATTTTATTATACATATCACTACAATCTGTAATGGTTTGTTAATCTTGACTAATTTAAAATATGGGCATGCTTTTATCATTATACTCTCCTATATGGTTTGGTTGGTGTGATTGTGATGCCCTAATTTTGTCCTGTGTGTTTCTGTTGGGATACAGTATCTCCCTACAGCTGTTGGCAGTTTTTCATGAGCTCATCCATTGACTACAGTCTGACAGGAAACTCTCAAAAAAAGATGATTGCTTAACAAAAATGTCCTGTCATGCAGCACATCAACAGAATTAATGTTTTTTTTCCTTCCTGTATATTAGACAGCTGTATTAACTTCCACGTTCCTCTGTTATTCTGATAGACCACATCTCTTGCCATTCTCTTGCCATTCTTGCCATCTCTGATAGACCACATCTCTCAATTTGGATTGATTTCTAGTAAAACTGGCCCTCTAGGATTTTATGACAATCTTTTCTTGAAAGAAAATGCAAAATGTACTATTCATGCTGGCATTAAACTGTACTGACACATCAGCACTATTAAAATTCTTCAAATTTTGAAGTAAGTTGCAGAAAAAAAATCAGGTAAACAAACCTCAAGACACTTATCAAGTTTCTCAACCTCCATCTTTAATTTCTGCGCTTGTGTTTTCAAAAATGGATAATTCTCAATGTCATCCTCTTCATTAAACTGCATGTAACTGTCCTGAAAAAAAAATAGATTGAAAAATTACTCAAGGACCAGAATGGTAGGTAAATGTATTGAGGGAGAGGCTGAAACATGTTGAAATAACTGCAATAAAAGATTACTTTTACAACTCGTATTGTACTTGTCAGCAGCCCATGTTCTATCTCGGTGTATGTAATTATCTTCACAATACATTATATTATTGCAATTTAATTTACCACATAAACTGAAAATACATGTATTCACCTTTTTAAGTACAGCTTCATCAGTTATCCTTTCTTGGTTTTGTGAAGATACAGAGCAGTGATATGTCAGTTGTAACAATCAATAACACCTATAATTTTTTTATTTTCTGGAAAATAGGTTATTGCTTTGAAATAAAATTTGTTTTACAGCTTTTCCTTGCTGACTCAAGATCTTTGGGTAGCATACAGTATTCAGTATACAGTTAAGTAAGTCTGTGGGCTGATGTGAATTGTTTTTAACTTTGGCTGTGGGGTGCTCCTTTGATCTTATTTCTGATATCATTTCTTTGTTTTCAAAAAGCAGCAACAGAAAATACATTGCATCACTACCCTGCTATATTCAAACCAGACCTAAAAATATGGATTGGAGAAGATTTCCTTGTTGGACATTGTTTATTCTGTCACGTATTTAGAGTTTTATCAACGATAAGTAAAAATAAATCATCTTTGCTCCTGAGACTGTTTATGGTTGTCCATAAGATGGTAGGTGATAGGGAATAAATCTTACTGGGTTTTCTTACTTCTTCTGTGGTGTGTTTTTGCTATTATATAACTATCAGGTTTTGTTTTTGTTTTATGCCTTTTTTTGTTTGTTTTCCACAGTCCCTATACTACACACACAGTATACCTACGATTTTATATTGCTACCATCCAGCAAGTATGCAAAGTCTAGTCGTTTCTCCATGGGATGTTTGAAACCCGATCAGATATGCGCCTGGCCAGGTATTTTCAATTTCAATGTTTCCATTCAGTTTTGTCATTTTTGGATTCAAGAAATAAGCTTATAATACAAAAAGTAAATGATAAACATGAACATTTACTTGTCTGTTGAGTATTTATGGAGTATTTATGAGGCTCAGTACACTAATCCCAGTCAATGTAACTCTTGTAATGCTTGAGTGAAATTTGTGTCGCAACCATATACTGATATATATATATATGGTAAAAAGTGTCTTAACTGCAGCTACTTTCAGTTATTAGTTGTTGAGATGTTTTTAAAGTTGTGACCTTAGTTTCCTCTTCAACAATTAAAATGCATGCTGAATAAGAGACACATCAGGAGATTGACTTGACCAGCTCAAAAGCAATTCCTCTTGATGAACTCCTTGGTTAAGTGTGATGCACATTTTGGTTCATTGCGTTGCTGCAGGGTGAATTGCCGACCAATGATTTTGGACCATCACCAGTTGCTCCGTAAATAAGGATCAGAGAGGCAGTCATGCGTTTCTCTATTCCTTTCCATCTTTCCTTTACTTTGTTATAAGGTTTATCTTTGTCCTGTAAATAAATGTTTCTGCCAGACCTGTTGTGCTTTAAAAAATGAGTTTTTCATCCTGCACTGTAATTGTCCTGTTGATGTTTTTTCTGCACTAAGACACTTTCACCACTGCACTCTATAGAATGCCTATAATCTCTTCGGCTCTTATTTTAGGGTTTTCTTCGGCGCTCTAAAATGATTTTATCTGTGATCAGCTGCTGTCATCTTTGCTGGATGACCTGGTCTATGTGAATTGTTTACTCCTCAAGTACGTAGTTTCTTTTTCAAGGAATCTCAATATCTAACTCTCTCTGCAACAGCTCTAATTGGATTTTTTGCCTCTCATCTTCAATACATCTTGGTTTATGCCTTCCCATTCAAGAGGCAGACCCCCAAAATAAGCCAGTCAGTCTGCGAGTGAGAGCTGCAGTCTGTAGACAGAGGGAAGGGGCTCTGTGTGGACCAAGTATCCAGTGTGAAATGTAATCTGTGTGACACTGAATTTTGGTTTATTTGATACAAGTAAACGGCTTAGCTGCCCGGCATGTTAGCCCCTTACCTGAAGAAGCTTGTAAGGTGCTCAAAAAGGAGCTACTGTAGACTTTTTTGACATGTGATGGTTTGTGGTGGTTTTTTCTGTCCCTTCACTTCATAATAAAAACACTGTTCCCCAACGAAATTCTCAGCTTCCAGATTATTCAATTTTTACCAAGTGATGCAAGATTTCTGAACTTTGTATGTACGTTGATGGACATTAGGAGGCTGTAAACGTTTGTATATCATCTCCAAACTTCACAGCAGTGGATGAAAGAAAACTGACTCATGTTGAATTAGAGTGACGGAATGTTCTAGAGCCTTTATACTCTGCAGAGTTGAGATGGGATTTTTGTTTCCCCAATATTTTGTTTTGAACACCAGCACAAGGGAACCATACATTTCTTTAACAATATTACTATAACCACGGGTGGCACAGTTGTGCAGTGTTTAGTATTGCTAAACGCAACATTATTGCAGAGGCCCTATGTTCATTCCTGACCTGGATGGAGTTTGCATGTTCTCCTTGTGTTCAAGTAGGTTTCCTCCAGGTACTCTGGTTTCCTCCCACAGTCCAAAGACATGCTGGTGGGTTAATTGGCCTTTGGGAAAATTGGTCTTAGGTGTGAGTGTGTGTGTGTGTCTGTGATTTACTGGATTCCTATCCAGGGTGTACCCTGCCTTGCATCTGTTGCATGCCGAGATAAGATCCAGTCCCCCCGCGAGCCTGAATTGGAGGAGGTGGTTAGACAATAGATGAATGGAATAGTACAACCCCAAGGTACGATTAAAATATAATATAGGGCCTCATTTAACTTCTGTAGTAAATACAAAGTTAGTACCTTCTCTGGGTAAGTCATGAAAATCAGACTGTAGTCATCAGGATTTTTTTCCAGGTTCCTTAAGAATTGACTGTTGCAAAGGATGTCTTTGACTTCAGCTTCAGCAATAATAAAGGATGACTGTGACATAAACAGAACTGTGTTGGCCTGAAAAACAGTGTAAAAACTCAACAAGGTTAATTTTAACAACAAAATCACTGTGTTTAAAAGACACATTGCAAAAATGTTTACTGAGAATGGAGAGTCACACCATACTGTATGTATTTACACATTCTTTCATTTTATATAGTTACAAAATATCGGGGACAGGATAACAGAGCAATTTAAGAAAATATATCCAAGCCGTAGGTAACAGTTTGAGGCATGCAAGTTTGTATATTTTCCGGCACACTTCTGGCAGAAAAATAATCAAATCAAAGCCAAACTTGACATCCAAATTATTTACAATATAATAACACATAATACTAAACAAAAATGCGTATATAGATCTGTTTTCCAGAAACCTACATCCTATAGACCCAGAAACTCTGAATGTTAGCTCTGTGACCTGCAACACAATAGAACCTAAATAAGGCAAAAAGAGACCAAATCTGGGTCCTAAATACAAGAACACAAATCTCCCTTCCTGCATGGATATCCAATAGTGAATGGGAGGCAGACACCCTATTCTAAAAATGCAACTCGGAGAGATTGACTGTAGCCTGAGGATTCACAATTTAAGGAAATTAGAATTTCCCAATATCCTCAAATAAACAGGATAGCAAGTTCTCTAAAAAAAAAGTTATGATTCATTTACCAGAATTTGGTTTCTAACACTAATCCGAATAAGGTCATCTTGCATGGCACAAGCCTGGAGGAAGAGGAGGATGCTGGTATTCCTTAACTCTGTCTGCTCTTGGTTTCTCTCTTCTCCTTTTCTTTCTTTTCCTTCTCTGTGTTTCTTTATGCTGTGTTCTAGAGCTGATGAAGACTAAATGATTTACCATGAAGTTAATTAACCATAATAAATAATCAGAAGAAACACCCTGTGTCAGAACTCACTGATGCCTCACACAACTGATGTCCAAACTGTAAAGCCTTTCATAATGAAGCCTTCAACTGCATGATTACATTTCTGGAATCAAGAAATCCTTCCAATTTAGCATGAAGCAACATCTAATATGTGCCTTCACTATTTTGTATTAGTGTGGAATTATAATTAACTCATTTTTGTAAGGGTCTCCCAGAAACAATACATAAATAAGAAATAATAAAAATCTGTTGATTAATTTGGGCAAATAAGTATTAGTCTAGTCACAACACTTAACCCAACCCAAGCGTTGATTTATGACAGATTACTGAAAAATTGAAAAAACGTCGAGATTGATGCTTCTTTTAGATTTTCTCATGCTTTCTATAGTGGCTTGGTCAAAGCTTGACTAACTTAGAAGTAACTAAAGAAGGGGTCAGGGCCATGGGTAGGTCAGGTCAATCATTGTTTTATTCACGTTTGTTGTTTATATTGCTTTAATATCTAACATACTGTGATGTATAACAATAATAAAATGTAAATAATATTATCATATTTTATTATATTCTACTTTAGGAGAAAGGGTCTTTATTTATTCAAAGTACAACTGTTACCAGGAGTTGAAAATTCTAAAGCAAAGCGTCACTCTGGTTGGATTAAAAACAAATTAAAAACAGTAGGGTTACCTTTTTCATTTTCCACAAGACTTTTAATGAAACCACAAGTGTTTCATATTTCATTACAACAATTAGGATAGCAAAATGTAGTTAAATGTTGTCAAAACCAAAATAGCCACAAGGGACTAAGTAAAAGAATTAGATGCAGATGTTTATGCAGAAAGTGTAATATGCTACTACTATCAGCTATATAAATATATTGATATTCAAAAATAAATATAATTAATGATGTTCAGAAATAATTTTCATTGTCTGCTACCATTGCTACCAAACTTTACCTTACGTTTTATGTTTCCATATTAATATTTCATATTAAGTAGATTTAAAAGAGGTTCAACAACAGATTAAAAGAAGCCAATGTTTTCACTAACATCTATGGCACCACAAGTGCCAGTGAAGATTCTTTGAGCAGTGTGATGAATCACACCGTGGCACAGAAAAGCCAGATAAATTCCCAGATATAGAGAATTTGCCTTTTCTGCAAAGAGGTCCCAAAACAAAAACAAGCTATGCTTGACGAGGACAGCTATAGATCAAATTAAGGATCTTATGCCAGATGCAATCAAACAGGTGTCCTATATGAGATGGCAGAAAGTGTCCCAGAGAGGCAACAGAACTGTGTGGGAGTTGGACAGGAAAAAGAGTAACAAGCTTAGAGTAGACCTGAAGTACAATGCAATAGGAATTAGGATACAATAATGAAGAACAAAAATCAAGGGTTTGGAAATTGAATTCTTACCTCTGCAAGTGCATCTTGAATGTTTTTGCGAGCTAAAGGGTCTGACTCATCGGATCCAGGCATTTCTAATAATTCCTTTCCCCCATCCAGAAATCTGCACGGCGCATACACCAAGATCGTTTTAACAGCGGCAATTTTCATTTTCTGAAGCTCCTGCCTGGATTCATCTTTGCATGTCATTGTTACATGTTCAGCCAACTTCTCCTGGAATTAAATCAATTGAGTGATGATTCTTCTATCCCAGAATGAATGAAGTCAATTTTTAATAAACACACTGGTTGGCAAATCTAAAGGGATAGCGTATTTCATGTAACTCACCTGGCAGCCTTATCATTACCCCCAAAAGGATCCTTGTGTTAAACATTAAATATGCACAAATTATGCAGTTAGAACTTAATCTATTGAACATTAGATTTACAACCATTTACCCAGGCCAGACCTCCGTGTGTGCAATTAAGGCAGTTGATAATTTCATTTTTGATGGCATATCCAGATCCATGAGTCTGACATCCTTACTCCTGTTTTCTTTTTCAGAAGGAAGTATAACTATTTCCATGTTCCTTGCATTGCCTTTCTCCAGCTCATTGTATTTCACTCTGGGCAGCCATGTCACGGTCATATCTTGGGAGTTATCATATCTTGTCAGGGTCATATCTTGGGAGTTATCAGCCCGCAAAGCAGTGTTGCATTCAGAATGCATAAGCGTTCTGATGATCCAAACCCCAAATTTCAATCCGTTGTGTTTTGTTTGACCGAAGGTGATCCCACTGCATTTGGCTATTGTGTAGTGGCAGATCATGTTTAGTCCATCTTTCCTATCACTCGGAAGTAAGCAGAGTGGATCCTGAAAAACTACTGAAACGCAAAGGGTTGTTGACCGTCAGTAACAGCTGCCTCCCTTCCAAGTCTTGAGTGGGAAATCTTAGACATTGCTTTCTTGCTTCTGCTGCTATTAGTTGGTCACAGAAGGACCTGGAGAATGTGCTGGAGATGGAAAACGCCTGTGTATGACATCTGTGACTGTGACTTCTCTTACAAAAGTCAGGTTCCATAAATCTCTTGCCAAATGAGACCTTGATTAAGTGGCATGGAGAGAAACAACTTGAGGTCTCATTCTGATTCAGCCTTCGGTATTGTTTATTTGAATATGTTTAGCAAAAAGTGGAGCATCATTTTTGTCCCTAAAGAATTAAATGTATCATTGCCAGCAGCCATATCACTCTGCAACTCACAACTGGCAACCCACTGAAACTAAGCAGGTGTGAGCCTGCTTAGTACCTGGAAGGGAGACCTCCTGGAAAAAACTAAGGTTGCTGCTGGAAGAGGTGTTAGAGGGGTCAGCAGGGGGCACTCACCCTGTGGTCCATGTGGGTCCTCATGCCCCAGTATGGGGACGGGGACACTATACTGTAAACAGGCTCTGTCCTTCGGATGAGACGTAAAACCGAGGTCCTGACTCTCTGTGGTCATTAAAAATCCAAGGGCATTTCTCAAAAACAGTAGGGGTGTAACCCCGACATCCTGGCCAAATTTCCCATTGGCCCTTACCAATCGTGGCCTCCTTATCATCTCCATCTATGAATTGGCTACATTACTCTGCTCTCCTCCCCACTGATATCTGAGGTGTGGTGAGTGTTCTGGTGCACTTTGGCTGCTGTTGCATCATCCAGGTGGATGCTGCACATTGGTGGTGGTGGAGGGGAGTCCCCATTACCTGTAAAGCACTTTGAGTGGAGTGTCCAGAAAAGCACTATATAAGTGTAAGCTATTATTATTATTGCATCATCATTTGTATGGTTAACATTAAAAATATCAATTTTATTTACCCGGATAAAAATACGGTCTTCATCCACATCCTTTCCATCTCCAATGTAGTATTTAGTTGTGCCAGTGAAGGTAAGCTCATCTTTAAATATGATGGCTTCTGGTTTGTCAATTGACTCCTGAAAAAATGATATAAAAAGTTGTTTTAGAAATATATCTGGACTCTTTAGCCAGACACTATATCAAAACTTTCTTAACTGTAGAAACCAAGAGATTCAAGCCTGAAGTGTCCGTTCGTCAAGACAAGCTTTATTGTATGCATGCAAGGAACCATAATAGTATAATAGTATCTATAGAAGTTCAAAGGGTATATGGCTCTACACAGCTTATATATACTTTTCTCTACACCCTCCCCCTCCTGTCTTTGAGGTAGCTTTCTCAAGAAACTCCAGGACTCAGAAAGCACTTAAAACATTATCAGGAGTTTAGTGTAAACATTCTGTCCCCATCAGGGAGTTTAGTACAGAAGATGGGAGTTCAGTACAGGAGGGGAGAAGCATCTGTGCTCAAGCAAGCGTGAAGGTTTGTGAATTCAGCAGGAGTTCACAGCTCCTACTACTATATGGGTACAGAGTAACATACAGATTCTGCTAGCAGGCTCCATCATACCATATCAATGATACCATTGTGAGAATGTTTGGTAAGAATCAAGAATCTTTCCTCCAATTCAGACTGTTTTTCTCTTTCTGCCTTTGTATCCTTCATCCCAGCTATTTCTGATCCTACAATTACCAAATGAAAAGAAAAGGTTAGAACAGATTCTTTCCGGTTCAATGTTCAGGGAGCAGAAATGTACAAAAAGGAAAGATCAAGTAACATGACAAATCTACGGTTTACAAGGAATGAAATCATAGGAACAACAATTGACCACCCATCAATCCACTAATCTGACAGCCATGGATTCCTGGTAAATCATCTCAGCCTGGAGTACAGCCCACCAGGCAGGACTATACTCAAGAAATAGAAGATGACTGAGAAAAAAAAAACAGGTAAGCATCACTATTCATTAAAAGACAGGGATATTTGGGCTAACAAAGCATTCACAGCAGCTTGATAAACACATTGACAAACATACAGTCAGAACGTGTGTTAATCCTGATTACTGCATTAGCTGTACCGCATGGCATTGCAGCATGGCAGAATGTTTCACAGGCCAAAGACGATCGATAGGTGGCACCTGTCGTGTGTTAGATGTTACTGAAAAGATTGCCTCATTAAATGTTTCCCTACATTAATATGGAAAATGAATATGAAATTATGTAATATAATTTTGGTAGTTGAAGATAAAAGCAACAGAAGTATAATGTCTCTGAATGTCATAGGCGATGTTAATAATATTAGTAGTTCAGGTGGGTAGCTGCGTCAGGATGCGTAGGCTGCAAAGGAACAAGTAATAGATTTATTCCATGCTGAAAAAAAGAAAGAGAACACAACGTTTCGGCCGTGGAGCCTTCTTCAGGTGTGTCGTGAATATAAACATATTATACCTAATGTACATGCCAGCTACCAGTAGCTGGTAGTGGTAGCAAAAAATAAATTTAAAAAAATAAAGTACACAACAGTATTCCACCTTCTTCATAAACATTTTCTGCATCAAAATCTTTAAGTCACTTGGTTATTTTGGAAAAGTTTTGACGTGCTCGTTCTAACTATTTTAAATGGAAACCGGTTAAATTTTAAATGGGACAGGTGAAGGTTCGAGGGGAGATGCTGGGAGCACTCCGCCCCTTCCTCTATCGTTCAGTTTTCTCTTTCCCATTTAAGCCCTAACCCCGCTGACATGCATCCTCCTCTTTCTGTCATGTTGCCTCTGCACACAGGTACCCTCTGGGCGGTCAGTGAAGCTCACTGCCCCTACCTCAGGCTGGCAGCACCAGCTTAACCCCTCCTGGGGAGGTTCTGTCAGCGTAAGTCAAAGGGGACCCCCAGCCTCACTGGCCTCACTCAGCAGCTCTCTCTTTCCTAGCGTTAATCCCACATCAGCAGGGTCTGCTTGTCAGCACACCAGTCTCCATTTGGGGGTTTGAACCAAATCTTTGAGCTGACGTTGCCATTAACTGCGACCGAGAAATACTCCAACCAGCGCGTCGCTCCACCTGTCATCGGAGTGGGAGGGGGGGGAGGAGAACAAAGTAATGTAGCCAATTCATAGAGGGGGATTATTAGGAGGCATGGGAAATTTAGCCAGGACGCCAGGGTTACACCCCTACTCTTTTCGAGAAACACCCTGGGATTTTTAATGACCACAGAGTGTCAGGACCTCAGTTTTATGTCTCATCCGAAGGACGGCGCATATTTACAGTATAGTGTCCCTATCACTATTCTGGGGCATGAGGACCCACATGGACCGCAGGGTGAGCTCCCCCTGCTGGCCCCACTAACACCTCTTCCAGCAGCAACCTTAGTTTTTCCCAGGAGGTCTCCCATGCAGGTACTGACCAGGCTCACACCTGCTGAGCTTCAGTGGGTTGCTAGTTGTGAGTTGCAGGGTGATATGAATGCTGACCCTCACTCAGCAGGTATAACTTACTGATTCCCCTCCTCTCCAGCTCCCAGTCGTGAGGCAGCGCTTTCAAAGCGACTCTTTCACTTCCTTCTCAAGCAGCTTTCTCTTCCTTCTCAATGCCTCTCAAAGTGATTGCTCTAGTCAGGGGTTCTTTCTCTTTCCCGTTGAGGGATTCGTTCCCAGTGGTTCTCCATGCAGTCCGGGTGCTACTTGTCTCTACTACACCAACTCCTGCTTCTCCACTTGAAGTTTATGTACTTTATAAAAAGTAAGAATTCTTTAAACTTTTCTATGAATAGTTGCTGTCGTTATTGTAGTAAAAAAACTTTGAAGTACGTTTTAAAATGTACTTAATATGGAATCATGTAACTAAAGAAATTTTGGCAGCTGACAATAAAAATAGTTTCTGAATGTCATTAATGCTATTAATTTATGGACCTACTGTAAATATAATATGTTTATACAGTTGGTAATAGGACCATATTTTCTTCATACAAATCTGCATCAATTTCTTTGACTTGTTCGCTTGTGGTTATTTTAACTTCATTACCAAGTGACGCTTTGGTACAGTGGTAAAGTACTCGCCTGTCAACAAGTCTGATTCCCAGTCAGGGCACAAGTGTTATTTTTAACACAATAAAGACACCTCTAAAAATAAACTAGTAAATGATATGATATATATCACAACATGCTAAATATTAAAAATAATATTATGTCATTAATGAGTTACCAAACGTGAATACTGTCAATAGCAGGGAGTAAAAACTGGTTTACAACAAACCTTAAAAGGAAACGGTACACATGTATTTCATGATTGTAATTGTAAAGTAGCATAACAAAGTGGTATTAAAAAGACCACTGCAAGAAAAATGAAAAATAAAATGAGACAAGGCTGAATCTCTCTGAGAATGAAAAACAACAAAAAAGTGGAGAAGAGTGGTAGCTAAAAATAAAAAGTACCAAAATATAATAACGTTTTTAAATGCTTTGAACTTTCTTAATATTTATAGTATTAATTTATGAATAATAAATAATTTCAAACTGCTTGTTTTTTGTTCAGAGTGATTTTTCACTGTTTTCACAACCCTCTTTTTAAAATGCCCATTTCTGAGGCATGATGTTTTACTTGTCAAGAACTGCGAGAAAAACACACAGAGCCTTCAAACCACAGGCACTTTAACAACCTCTATTTGTGAAAATTTCCACAGATTTTAGTTGAAAAACATCTAGTATCTGGTTTTAGAACCCTTTCTTTGCTTATTTGCAATTACACCTGGCTGGATTTTTAGGATTTGAATGTTCAAAAGCACACCAATGCTACTGTACATGAACTTGAACTTTATTGCCATACTGTATGTACCTGGTACATGTACTGGTACAATGGAATTCTTACTTACAGAAAGTCTCTCGATTGTTAAAAAAGTTCTAAAACACAAAGTGCAGACAGTGCATCAAAACATTATACAAACAAACAGTAGACATTGTACAAGCAAACAAGTAAACAGTTTGAATGTAAACAATGACTGCAGATAGGTGTGGTCCAAGGGGCATGCCCAAATACATTCACCAATCAGACTGCTTGTGGGTAGAAGCTATTAAAGAATATGGTGGCAAGTGTACGTATGCTCTTGTGTCTCTTGCCTGAGGGCAGTGGGGTGAAGAGCTCATGCCCGGGGTGGTGACTGTCCTCTGTGATGGACAGAATTCTACCACGACAGCGGTCCTCATAGAGCTGGTTAATCTCAGTGAGACCACAGCCAATGATCTTCTGGGCCATATTCGCCGTTCTCTGCAATGCCTTTCTCTCTAGAGAAGAGGTGTTGCTATACCACACAGTGATCCCGTTGGTGAGGACGATCTTGATGGTGCAGCGATAGAAGTTCACCAACACAGATACTGGCATCCCCCATTGCTTGACCTCAGGAAATAGAGGCACTGCTGAGCCTTCTTCAAGATAATGTCCATGTTCACAATCCAGGTTATTAGGAAGTACAATCTTGGACACAGAAAGCAGCCTTGTGGGGTGCCAGTGCTCAGGGTGAGCGGTGTTGACGTTTTATTACCTATCCGCACCACCTGTGGTCTCTCGATTAGAAAGTCCAGCAGCCAGTTGCAGACAGAGTTGCACAGTCCTAGTCCTCTGAGCTTTGTCACCAGTTGGCTGGATATGACTAAATTGAATGCTGAACTGTAGTCCATAGACAGCATTCTCACATATGAGTTCTCAGTGTCCAGGTATTCCTGTACTGTATGTAGAGCCAGGGAGACAGCATCATTCACTGGTGTGTTGTTCTGGTAGGCAAACTGCAAGGGGTCCAGGGACTCTGTGATGGAGGTGTTCATGTGTGACAATACCATTCTCAAGGAATTTCATCACCACAGATGTTAATGCTACTGGGTGGTAATCTTTCAGGCACGTCACTTTTGCCTTTTTGGGGAGTGGAACAGCAGTGTTTTTTTTAAGCAGGTGGAGACAATGGACTGCGACAGGGAGGAATTAAAGATGTCCGTAAACACTGTGGCCAGCTGGGCTGCACATGTCCTCAGGACACGAGGTGGTATCCCATCAGGCGCTGCAGCCTTATGGGTTTTCACCCTGCTCAGAGTCTTCTGTACATCCTCCTCTAAGAGTTTCAGAACAAACTCACCCTGCACACTTGTGGTCTTCTCAGCAGTGCCCGTGTTCAGAGCATCAAAGCGGGCATAGAAATGGTTCAGCTCATCAGGCAGGGATGTTGTTCGTGTCGATCTCCTGGCTCCAGCCCTTCTAGCCTGTGATTGAATGTCCTAATTTTCTTTTCTGGTACACAAATCTTGGCGCAGTATTTAATATAGCTGGTGACCGCACCCGTATACTCATTTAAATCTGTCAGGAGCTCTGAATGCATTCCAGTCTGTACTATCAAAGCAGTCTATTAACCTGCTTTCCACCTCCTCAGACCAACAACGCACTGACCTGTTCGCAATGGGAGAGGTTTTTAGCTTCTGTTTGTACCCAGGAAGCAACAGGAGAGCGATGTGGTCCGACTTACCGAAACTCGGTTTGGGAAGCGTTTTGTATGCTCCTTTTATTGTTGTGTAGCAGTGGTCCAAAATATTGCCTCCTTTTGTCGGTAAAGTGACATGCTAAATGTATTTTTGCAGTACTTTTCTCAGATTGCAGTGGTTGATGTCCACGACTACAACTGAGACGGCTGCCGGGTGAGAGTTTTCGTGCTTGCTGATAATGTCGTGGAGTTCGCTGTGTGCTGTTTTCGCGCAAGCTTGAGATTGAATGTAAAGGGACGTAATAACGGTGGTGGAAAACTCCCTCAGCAAGTAAAAGGGTTGACATTTTATGGTCAGGTGTCCTAGATTCGGTGAGCAGGATTTAGAGATTACTGTACCTCCACGTCGGTGCACCATTTACTGTTGACCAGGAAGCCAATGCCTCCTCCTTTGTGTTTGCTGGTTGCTTGGTGGTTTCTGTCCATGCGGTAAACTTTACGGTGCGGAAGAAGGACCCTAAGCAGAATCCTCTGAACTCAAATGTACCAGCAGGAGTTTATCCAAAAACGTGGGTCAGGAAGTCAGGGTTGAAAACCAGTAAATCCACAATAACCCAGTAGAGATCCAAGAGATGAAGTCAGAGACAAAGCCAGTGGTCAGAGCCAAAAACCTAGAAATCTTGCAAACAGGGAACAATGCAGTTCTAGCTAGGTAAATCCCAGCAAGGAGTGGTGGGTCAGGTTGGTTTAAGTAGGCAGGTGGGAGAAGGTGTGTCTGATTAGTTCTATGGAAACTGCACTGGAATGTGCAAGAGTTGATTTAGGCGATGAGTTTTCCAGGGGTGTGACATAATATAAACGGTGAACCCCTTTGGCTGGATGGTGGTGCCCAGGATGTACAGATACAGCCATTCAAAATGCGCGGTAAAAACCCGCGGTACAGTAACCTACCCACAAGCCACCGCAGGGCACCGCGGTAAGTGATTGGCTGGCCAAAATGACCAACAGGGGCACTCATGGTGCATTGGTTGGTAGTGAAAAGATTTAATCATTTAATGTCTTTACTGTGCACATTTTAATCCGCTTAGTTTTGAATATTTATATGGAATTTTACCACTAAAGGGAAATTTTAGTAGCTGAGCATAAAAAGAAGAGGAGCATAACGTATCTGAAGGTCATAAACGATATTAATTTAGGAACATAAACATTACTGTATGTACATAAACTGTACTGTGTATGGCTGGTCTTGATAGTTTAAAGAAAAAATACACACCAGTCTTCCATTTCTCCCTAAACATTTTAAGCATGAAAGTTTTATGAAACGGTACCCAAATATGCAATTGCTGTATAGAATGAATTTTAATTTTTAAAAATTATTTAACACGAACATTAAGCTGTTTACATCTTCCGCCTGAGAACAGTCACCCGTTGCTACCCAACGCAGAAACACAGCCACTAACTAGCAAAGAGAGGACATTAGCTAGCCAATATGATAAAGAAATAAATGATTATTTTAGGTGGGTGGCTGCGTCAGCATGCGTAGGCTGCAAAGGAACAAGTAATAGGTTTATTCCATGCTGAAAAAAAGAAGAAAGAGAACACAACGTTTCTGCCGTGGAGCCTTCTTCAGGTGTGAGAGAGACAGGGCAGTAGGCAAAGGTAAAGTAGCGGGAGAACAAAGGTTGGGAGGGAGGAGGAGTGAGAGGCGGGAGCAGGGGACAGAAAGAGAGGCCAATCAAGAGGTGTGAAGTCAGAATGGGTGCAGAGAGGTGTGAAATGAAACTTCCAATGAATGGAGAAAATTTAAAAGAACAGTAGTCTGTCATTAAGGGAAGGAATGATTATTTTGTTTATTTCTTTTGCACATTTATTTTAACATTTCCATTGATTGTACAAGCACTTGGAAACTGTCCAATCCCTAGTTCATCAGGCATGGCGCCGGTCTGTGTCTTCTAGGATATAATGCCAGCGAACTCTTGTTTTTATGTCCACTATAACAGACAATCTCCTTTGCTTTTAACCGAGCGTTTAATAATTTCCTTAAATGAAAATGATTTACTTTATTTCCCTCACGGGATCAATAAAAGTATCTATCATCTGTCTAAACTATGGGACAGAATTCTGGGGTCTCCCCATTCCAGAGATTATGGTAGGGCTTCAGAATGGTGATTGGCTGACACCATCTGACACCCCTCTGATTGGAAAAAAAGACGTGCTGGTTTGCTATACATACAGTACTGTACCAGGAAGAGGATTTCTTTCTGTTCGAAACGTGTATTTTAAAAGTTTAAGAAGTAAAAACCTTACAGCATACACAGATTTCTAAACTGATCAGGATCGTTATCTATGTCTTATGCATAATAATGTTCACCGCTCTGTCCAGCAAATTAATAATAAACTTTATTTTATATAGCGTTTTAAACGAATAAGTAATTAGATTGCTCATAAACCTAATCACTTGCTTTTTCTTTTTATTTAGGCTCAGATTTCAACTATAGATCGTATTATTAATAACCATAATAACAACCATCCAACAAAAACAACCATTTAAACATAATACCAACCAAAAACATAGATAACAACCACAATACAAAATCAAATATATCAAACCATTATACTCTCGCAAAGTCCTCCAATTATCATAATCCCGCCCCTTATGCAAAACCAAACCCTCCTCCTATCCCAGTTTATCCTCTTTATCATAAACAAAATCCACCTCAATTTTCAACATAAAGCATTACACAAAATCAATACCTCAACACTCCGTACTCAACAACGCTAATTCACAAACAGCCAGAACATGTAACTCCACATTCCCAAACAGACCTAATTTCCATAGCCCCGCCCCTTATGCAAAACCAACATCCCTCCCCTGTTCTCTCTCTCCCCTGGCGTTTGTAATCGTTTTTATTTTCAAATAAATTTTAGTAAAGTCATGTATTTTAAAATTCTTAAGATTGTAATATTTATGTCTTTATTTAGTGGTTTCATTAGTGACAAAGGCTAAGCTTTCTTGGAAAAATGTCTTTTATGTAAACCATGTTTGCTATTAATTCATTCAGGGCTAAAATATGTTCATTGTCTTCTAATGAAAGAAGGGTTCCTTTCGCCGTAGTCGGGTTGACATTAGAAGCTTGCCACGCCCGGACTGTTACACCAACGCATTAGCATGTTAAAGCGATTTCATTGAGGAGCCTAGCCTTTAACTAGTAAGTACTGTACTTACTGGGTTTTTGAGGGGGGGAGGTGTCTTTCGCTGGAAATCTCGCCTCCTTATACTTTGAAAATACCTGTGAAACCAGTTTAATTCGTCACAGCCAGCACTCCTGCAGAGAGGGGGTTGTACTTGCAGTGTATACAGTAGATGGGAAAGCCAGAGCCGACCTCTACGCCGCCCACATGTTATGCTCTTCGTTAATGTCTAAGCCGGAACACATCATTATATCTAATTTTGTATTATTACACAGAAGACAAAGAAAGCGATTTACGTTGCATTGTGCATTGTGCTGCTGTAATACAGTTTTAAATAATTAAAAGTCTAAACAGTATCAGCTTTATTTATGGGTTTCAAATAAAGGCGATTTAAACGCGATTTAAATCAATATAAATGTTAATATTGTAACGCCTAGGTGACTATTCATTGTTATTAAAATGACTTAAATTCGATCATGTTGTGATATTTAGAAATATAAATTTGTTTGGTGCGAGTGAGGTTTTAATTAATCTCTGACTAAGGAAACGTTTCATTTTTTCAAAGAAATGTTTGTTAAAAAAAACCAGTATGCTTCGATGCTTAATGTTTAGGGAGAAATGGAATACTGGTGTGTATGTTTTCTCTAAAGTACCGAGACCAGCCATATACTGTATGTTTAAGTTCCAAAATTAATATCGTTTATGGCCTTCACACGCGTTGCAGTATGCTCCTATTCTTTTTATGCTCAGCTACTAAGATTTCCCTTCAGTGGTAAAATTCCATATAAATATTCAATACTTAAACGGGCACAGTTAAGACATTAAATATACATATACATACTGTATACAGTACAGTTTGCATACGGTAATATGTTTATGTTCCTAAATCAATCTCTTTTATGAGCATGTGAAAGGCATGGTGAATCAGTTGTCAAAAATTACTGTACTTTGCATGATTGGAAACAAATCCGTGATTGCGAAATGCTGTGGTGTTACTTTTACAAAGACGGTCAATGAAAAAAAGAACGTGGACAAAGGCAATATTTTGTTTACAGCTTGTCCAAGGTCATTCATTATTAATACTATTAGTAATATCTTCGTTAACGACTTTGATGGCGACAGCTCAAACATGAGAGGTTGAGCTTTACTAGCTCCACCTTGGGGAAATTCCGGATACTATTATTTTAATTGCGGTATTATAGGAGAATTTACGGTAACTCGCGGTAGACCGCGTAAAGCGCATCACAAAATAATGCGGTATCGCCCGCGCATTTTGAATGGCTGCATCTGTACTGTACGTATTCAGCCAGGTTTCAGTGAAGGTGTACACGCAGCATTCCCTCAGGTCCCTTTCCACGTTGATCCGACAGTGTAGCTCGTCTATCTTATTGTCCAGTGACTGAACATTAGGTAACAAAATAGACAGCAGTGGTGGTCTGTGCGGACACCTCCATAGTTGCGCTAGTATGCCGCCTCGTCTCCCCCGGCGTCTGTTCACAGCATCTCTGTCCGGTCTGGCAGGTGGGGTCAGGTATGTGAAAACAGTTGTTTGATGACCCTCAGGAGTCTGGCCCCAGGTTTAAAAGTGTTTTTCTGCCATAAGTAATGACAGCCATTGAGTGCCCAACACAAAACAAGAGTATTAACGTGTAAATAAACGTTAAAACAGACACACAGCGAGAGAGCTTTCTGTACACAGTCATCATCTTGGCGGTGCCAGAAGTATCTGTAGATCGCACCCCTACCTTAACAAAGCCAGTAATTAAATGAGACTGTAAATCTCTGTGCACTGAAACCACAAGAAGTCTGGTCTTTTTCAATAAAATCCCATCTAAAAAAGAAGGTTTGGAATCTAGATTTGATAGAGATCCGAGATGATGGCTCTCTGAAATCCTTAGGTAAACTGAGCGACTAAAGAAAACCCACTGTCGATAAAATATCTGCCTTGTACCATTTCTTAAACTGCTCCAAAGTCATGCACAGAGTAAAATCCTGTAACCTGAATGCCATGACAGACACACCACCAATTACCCCAACAGAGCACCTGTAGTATAAAATAACCTTCGGTGCACTGACACAGAAACTGTGTACAGATCGTGTGCATCTAATCTGGAGTACCTCACTATTAAATGTCACCCTCTTTGCCTACTGTGGGAATTTAGGGCTGTTATTATGAACACTGTGCTAATGCAACATGCTAATGCCGAAGCAGTACTCAGCGAGTTGTACAGTGTCATCAGCAAGCATGAAAACACGCATCCAGAAGCTGTTTCTGTCTCATAAATTCTGGTTCCGGAGTGTTCTGGCTGCCACTCCCCTCACCAGTGTTCATTTTTTATCATCTACTTTTCATTATTAACTCTCTCCGGGGTATGGGTTGTTTGACCTGCCTTGTCTTTCAGGCACAGGTGGGGGATGTTTCCAATGCCATTTTAAATCAATACATTTGTTTCCCTAAAATATATACGTTTGAGTCTTAACACTTAACATCCATCTGTAGAATTCTGCCAGAATATCAGCTGAAACAAACTTCACAAAAAATGGCACAGAAGAATAAGTCAAGGTGTTGTGCTACAGAAAACCAATAGAAACCCACACAGTAAGTGTCACGAATCGCACACGGGCATGTAAGCGCTCCCACATTCCCACGAGCTCTTCTCTCCCTAAATGTTCATGCACCGATCTTCTCAGCACTATTTAAACCCTCACTAGTCTTCCCTTCTTCGCTCATGATTGAGATCTCCTCCCTGAGCTGTGTATTCGTATGTTTCCTACTTTTCTTGTTGTTAGGCCACCGGTATTCCGACTCAAATGCCTCCCTTCGACTATGTCTTCGCCTCCCGATTTGGTACTTACGAACTCTTGACTCCTTCCCGGATTTTGGACCCCTGCTCTTGTACTCGACCACGCCTTCGCATACCGACTCAACTCCTAACCTTCGCCATTGGAAGCGCCTCACATAGGATCCCTATCTACTGAAGCCCGGCCATACCTGACAGTAAGGGAGCTGAGACTTGAAAGGACTGCACTTTCACACTCTATCACATCATTTTTTCATCTTCTTTTCACTAATACAATGTTTCCCAAGGTCACAGGTCTGCCAGCAGCAAACACCGTGAGATTATGCCACTGTGTCACAGCAACCAATAAGCTTCTAATCCGACAGTATGAAAGTTCACTTCTCCCTCTACAGGAGATTGGTCTCCTAAAACATTCAATTAACATTTTCTATATCTGTAATTCTTGGGTTTTGTTATTCCTAGTGAATTTAGAAATAAACTCTCAAATAAACAACTGCAAAAATGAAACATGTGTGAGTGAATTATGTGACTTTTAAGCCATTCATTATACTTAAAACATTAGTTTAAAACTGATTAGCATGTGAATGAAAACTATGAGTACAGCTTTAGTAAACAAATACAGCTACAGAGTGGAGATGTGTAAACATGTTTAAACAAATTATAATTCAGTACAAATTCATAAATTCAGTTATGAGATTAAAAACACATCAGTAGTTAATAGATGAGCATGAAGGAAATAGATTAAAAACGTACCTTTCATCATTAAGACCAGCTCATAAAGCTGATTCTGGAGACTCTCCATAGTCATATAATCCACTTTCATCTGGTACAGTTTGCTATACCGCAGTTGCACTACACACTTAGTTGTCGATATGCATGAGTTCTCTGGGCCTTTTCTAGAAAATAAGAATACAGATAAAAATATTTTTGACAAATATGTAACTTTTTATTGTCTGTGTTGAGAGGTCATGGTAGATAGAGCAGCTACTGTATACTGATGCAGCCCCTCAGAGCATGCATCGTTTCTTAATACCGTGTATGTGGCACAGTGGCATGTAACAGGGTGTGATTCACTGGCCAAAGACAATCGATAGGTGGCACTTGTGGTGCTTTCGATGTTAGTGATACTATTATTGTTACTCTACTGTGCATCTTTACATCCACTTAAAATGCAATATTAACCTTGAATTATGCTAATTTTGGTAGCTGAATATAAAAACAACCGAACTATAATTTCTAGGAACATAATGTAGCGCATTCGCCCCGGGCAGAGGCAGAAGAGCGCCCGGCTATGGTACGCGGTGAGGGGCAGGACAGGAGTGGAAGTGGTCACGGCGGGGTTTAGGAAGGCTGCTGACCAGTGTGGCTGTCCTACAGTGAAGCGGGCATACAGTCTGGGGAGGTGTCCGTTTTCATTGTAAATAGTTCCCTGCTTCTGCACCCCTGGGTGTAACTCTCTCTCTTTCTTTTCTCTCTCTCTTTTCTCTCTCTCTCTCGGGCGCGCGGGCGGTGTGGTAGCTCGCGCTGTTGGGGGCGGGGTGTCTGTCTCTCTCTGGTTGGGGGCGCGGGAGAGCCGGCTGGCAGGTGGTGACGGAGAAGAAAAATAAAGGCAGCTTTTAACTCCGCAAGTCTGAGTTCTTGTGTCCGTCCTATCCGAACCCAAAATCGTTACATTGGTGTCAGAAGCAGGAGGATGGACAGTGAATGGCCGATCTTGTGAGACTCGGAGAAGCGCCGGATCCCCCAGCAGCCGAGTGACCCCCTAAAGCGCCTTTTGGGGGTGAGCAGCAGCCGCCAGGGGCCAGGACGACCCCTCAGCGCCGCCAGTTGCCACAGCCCTTATCAGGGCTACCCAACGACGACCCACTAAGTGGAAGGGGGGCCCTTTCCCGGGTCGCCTCAGGCCATGTGGCAGGAAGGATTTGCCAGACCAGCAGGGTCCAGCCCACCACCCCTGCTCCAGCCTGCGCCGGTGAGACTGAGCCGTTATAATGGGGAGGTCCCATGGCAGATGTTTGAGGCCCAGTTGCAGATTTGCCTGGGCAAACGGCGGAGATGGCGAGCCACCTTGCCGCAGTCCTGGAGGGGAAGCCCTGCCAGGTGTTGTTGTATGTACCCGGGGACCAGCGGTACAAATACGCGGCGTTGGCGTCTGCCCTCCGGAGGCATTTCGGAGGGGGAGAGGAGGCGCCGGGATTGCTGCGGGCAAGGCTGGCCCAACACTGCCGCCTAGTGGGAGAGCCACTGGGTCCTGTCGCCACAGACGTAATCTACTTATCCCGCCAGGGTTACCCTACTCTCCCGGAGGAGGCCCACCGGGAGATAGCGCTCCAGGCGTTTCTCTGGGCCCTGGCGCCAACTGAGGTGCAGCGCCATGTGATGCTGGCTGCGCCGGTTTCCTTGGAGCAGGCCCTGGCTCTGGCTGAATCAGATGGGGAGGAGGAGACGGCCAGCACGGCGACGCAGGGGGAGCGACGACGGCGGGTCATCTGCCACTGTTGTGGGGAGAGGGGGCACATCGCCCGGGAATGTTGGGCCCTGCAGCCCCGGGGACTCCGGAGACCATCGGGAAACGGGAGTGGGATGGCCTAAAGGGGGGAAGGCTGTCCTTGACAAACGCTACCCCCGCTCCGGAAAGCCAGAGGGAGCGCTTCACACCTTCTGCTGATGTGGGAAGGGTTGACCACCAGTGGATGGGAGACCACCAGTGAGGACGGTGACGGGGCAGTGTGCCGAGGTCCTCGGCAAGCGGGCGCTCACTATGCAGGTTGGGGCTGCGAGGGTGAAACACCCCTTCTACCTCGCCCCAATCCGTGAGAACTGTATCCTGGGGTTGGACTGGTTGCAGCAGGTGGGTGGTTGCTTGGGACTGGGAGAGTTGGTGGGGCATGGGGAATGAATCCGTCTCGCGGCGGGCAGGGCGGGAGGTGTCCAGGGCGCGCGGGCTGACTGGAGCGGGAAGTGGAGGTGGCAGGGCAGTTGACTGGGCGGCCGCTGGGGGGAATGCGGGGACCAAGTGCAACGGTGAGATAGGGCGTGATGTGGGGGAACTGTTGTGGCGTAGCAGCGAGGGCCTCACTCGAGGCCAGCGCCGGCAGCTGCGGTCTCTCCTTGCCGAGAACGAGGATCTGTTTGCGGCGAGGGATGAGGACTGCACCCGCAACGCTCTCACGCAGCACAGGATCGACACCAGGGATGAGCGGCCCATTCCCGTTCCACCCCGGCGGATGGCCTACGTCAAGGGGACGGCCGCGGAGGAGAAGGTTCGGGAGATAGCAGCAGCAGGAAGACAGCCTTCTCCATCGGCCAGGGGCTCTGGCAATTCACGGTCATGCCTTTCGGACTGTGTAATGCCCTGGCGACATTTGAGCGGTTGATGGAGCAAGTGCTGGCATCAGTTCCCCGGAGCAAGTGCGTGGTGTACTTGAACGATTTGCTCGTGCATGCCCGGGGTTTCGAGCAGGGCCTGGCAAACCTCCGGTTAGTGTTGGCTTGCATCCGACGGGCCAGGTTGAGGCTCAACCCTGGAAAATGCGGGCTCCTGCAGCGGGAGGTCACTTTCCTGGGGCATGTGGTCGGGCCGCGAGGGGCTTGTCCGGGACTTCGCCAGCCTCGCTACCCCGCTGCACCGCCTCACTGAGTTTTGTGTGGAACACGGACTGTGAGGCGACCTTCCAGGTGCTGCGGGAGGCACTGGTGGGGCCCCTGTCCTGGCCTTCCCAGATCCGACGCTGCCCTATGTGCTGGATACAGATGCCAGTGATATGGGGGTGGGCACCATGCTAGCACAGAAGGGGCCAGACGGAGAGAGGGTTGTCGCGTACTTTAGCCGGGCGCTCAATAAGGCAGAGAGAAATGATTGTGTCACCCGGAGGGAGTTGCTGGCTGTAGTCTCGGCGGTCCGCCACTTCAAGCCCTATCTGTTCGGGACCCGGTTCAAACTGCGGATGGACCATGCGTCCCTCACCTGGCTGCTCAATTTCAAAGAGCCAGAGGGTCAAATGACGCGGTGGATTGAGATTCTGCAGGAGTATGACTTCATGATCACCACCAAAATGCAGACGCTCTCTCTCGCGGACTGCCGCTATTGCGGCCAGCGGGAGCAGCGTGAGGAGGCTGCCCATGGCGAGTGGGGAGTGAGCGCCACAGCCACGTCCCTGAGCGGGCCGTTTGGTGTGGGCCTGGCACACCTGGTGCAGCAGCAGGAGGCAGACCCCGACATTGGGCCGGTGCTCCGCTGGAAGGCGGCGGGGACCCGGCCTGTGCGGGAGGAGCTCGCCCCTCACCCCAAGTCCGTGAAGGCGCTTTGCGCACTGTGGGAGGCCTTGGAGGTGAGGGACGGGGTGCTGTGCTGGGGGTGGCGGGTGCCCTCCAGCGGCGAGGTAAGGTGGCAGTTTGTGGTGCCGCGGTCACTCCGCTGGGCGGTTCTCCAAGCAGTGCACGGCCAGCCGGGCGTGGGGCACTTCAGCTCCGCGAAAACCCTGCGGCGACTCCGAGGCCACTTCTATTGGGGTCTTTGTCACCGGGACATGGAGTGGTTCTGCCGGACGTGCGCGGTTTGCGTGGCCCAGAAGGGTCCGCCCGGGCGCTCAAGGGCACCCCTCCAGCAACATAAACATTTCACGGGGTTTAGGAAGGCCGCTGACCAGTGCAGCTGTCCCACAGTGAAGCATTCATAAACATTTTCTTCATCAAAGTCTTTAACTCGGACACTTGCTGAGGTTATTTTGGAAATATTTTGAAATGTTCATTCCAACTATTTCAAGTTTATATGTTTTCTAAAAAGCTATAATGTTTTAACCATTTGTATGAATACTTGCTGTCATTATTACTATAAAAAATGTTGAAGTACATTTTAAGATCCACTTAAAAGGGAATATTAGTATGGAATTGCATAACCAAAGAAATTTAAAGATGCCCTTAAACAGAAATCGCAATTGAGTTTTTTTCAAGTTCATACAGCACTTACTTTTAAACACACATTTTAATGACACTATGTATATTTTTAAGTAATATTTGTTTTGCTGCCCTTTGTTATATCAGTTAATATATTATTAGTAGTGTTTAAAAGTATTTGGTTTCATCTGAGTTGTTAGAAAAAGTTGTATAAATTGCACTTGTGGTGCGTGGCATGTATTTAATCTTAACCTTTCTGATGTCGCACTAGAGGGAGTGTTTTGTAGCACTAGAGGGAGGGAAACTGGGTGTGGGTTTTTATTTTTACTCTCCGTCAACACACATTCACTGATGTAGCTGTAGCTTAGGAACTCCAGTTCTCATGAGCCCCACAGGGCCTCCTGGCATGTCTCCAGTTACTAAGTAAGGCAAGTTACTGTATTCAAAGCACTCTTCAGATATTCGCACGTATGTAAACATTCATCTATACTGTTTGTCAAAACAGACCACATGGCTTTTCTTAAGAGATGGACTATGTCCACAATTAACAATCACTTTCATGCCAGATAATGAAAATGAAAGTCAGCAAGAGACATTGTAGAGCATTGTATTGAATTTGAGTAAGAGACTAGAAAAAAACAGGCTACCAAAAATAAATTATTTTTTATACAACAGGCTGAGTGACCATGTCTCAGGGTTCCCACTCACTGCACAGGTTCATCCATGTTATTGCTATTTTTATTTTCAATATTAATTTAACTGTTTTTTACTTCCACCGTTTACAGTATTTAAGTTTTGCTTCATTATTAATATTATTTTAATATTTTAACATATTGTAATATATAAAATAAGAAAAATGTCAATATAGCAAACATATTGTCACGCACGTCAAAAGGGACTAACTTTTGCGTAGCGGCGAGACGGGAAAAAGGCCCTGGCTCATTAGTGCAAAGAGTTCAGGAATGCCGTATAGAAACCTATGCCCTCAGGGAGCGGACGTGGGGCGCCCTGGTGCTAGGCGGGTCTCAGGACATCCGAACATCAATGCTGAGCCAGGACAGAGTGCAAGACCCGGAAATATATAGCCCAAGGGAAAGAGAGGGACAGGAAGGACAGCAGACTGGAAACTAGGGATAGGACAGAGAAGGAGCGCCCTCTGGCTGCAGAGGGCGTGACACATATGTTTTATTACATTTTACTTTTAGAGAAAGAGTCTTTATTTGTTGAAAACACAACTTGTGCATTGGCCAGGAATCAAACTTCAGACCTTTTAGCTGGGAGGAGAACATTCTATCCCTGAACCAAAGCCTCACTCAGTTTGGACAATTTAAAATAAAAACCGTAAGAGTTACTTTTTCCATTTTCTACAAGCGTTTCCAAGACACTATAAGCATTGAATTTCCCATTATAACAAACTGTAACTAAAACAAGCACTTCAGACTGCTTCCAAAATAACCACAGCCAGTCACCAAAGAATTTGATGCAGTTGTTTATGAAGAAAGTGGAATAAACTACCACTACCAGTAACACAGGAGTGCCAGACTCAGAGGGACCAGTCAGCCCCCCTGTGCCACCTGCTACTGCGCTAAGCACTGAGAGGAAAGCTAGAACAGGGAACCAGGAAGAAATTTTCTTAAATGGGTAAGAGAGAGCCAGCAGGCCCCAGCGCTGGTGCAACAGAAGAAAGAGCTCTATGTTGTGTGTGAAAAAATGGACTTGTGAAGCAGTATAAAAAGGAACATTTGCTCTGTCTGTCTAGGTGGTGATGTTGTGAAGAGGTTAGGAGTAAGAGAGAGAAAAAAGGAAAAGTAGTAGAAGTAGTAGTTTTAGTTTGGGGTTTTGTTTAGAATTAGACCGGGGACTAGTGGGACAGGGAATACGTTTTTAGTATCATACTTTTGTTATTTTTCTTCATATTGAGAAGACATCTGTAATCAGTAAGATTATTGCTTTCCCTTTCCGGATGCTCGCTTAGCCCTCCTTAGAATCGCCATATGAATCCTGTACTGCTTAAATCTGTGATCCCCATAAGGCTTCGAAATAAAGAGTTTGTTGTTTCAGAAGCTTGCCTCTCAGATATGACCTTATCTGGAAATCTATCAACTAGCTGTTAAGGGTCACCTTTAGAGCCTTGCAGGAGTACTGGGGGGACTATGCCAGCTCTGCCCAGAGGTTTTAGGGTTTGTGCCCCGCAGGGGTAGGAGACTCAATAGTGCCAGGGAAGCATCCTCCTCAGTATTTTTCACCAGGTAACTCCTGCGCTTTGGTAGTTGAGCTGCAACAGAGGCTTCCCAGCACAAACCCCCTAATCTTGACCTTCAAGGTAGAGTGAGTCCATGTGCCTCAGCGTGAACTCTTCCCTGACACCAGGTGGATATGACCAAAATATTATGTTTTCTCCAAGTCAACTACTGTAACAGCTTTCTTTCCCGACTGCTGTTATGTCAGGGGCAGTAGTATTGCAGGTTTAATACCAGTCCCTGGCGAAACAGGACTAGCCAGGTCTAGTACAATCCCATACCATGCAAAATTATCTACAGTTCACCACGTTACAACGCACTACGTGATTGGCTGGCCAACATAACCCACAGGCGGCACTCGTGGTTGCCTTATTTAATCTCTTTACTGTGCACGTTTAAATCCGCTTTATATTGATATTGGTGTTGGTATTAATATGGTATTTAATATTTTATAGCTAAAGGGAAATTTTAGTAGCTGAGCAAAAAAAAAAGGAGCATAACGCAGTCTTAAAAAATATTAATTTAGGAAGATAAACATGTAAACTGTATATGGGTGGTATTGGTGGTTTAAATAAAAAATACACACCAGTATTCCACTTTCTTCCTTAACATTCTAAGCATCAAAGTCTTTCATTTAGTTACATACTGTGGTTATTTTGGAAAAGTTTTTACGTCCCCCTTCTGACTGTATTAAGTTTATATACTTCATAAAAAGTTATAATGTTTTAACCTTTTCAATGAATGTTTGTGCTCATTATCACAGTAAAAAAAACACATACTTTTCAGAATTTGATTAATATAGGGAATATAATTATATAATATAATAAAATATAATATAATAAAATTAGGGAATATAATATGGAATCATGTATCAAAAGAAATTAAGAACGATATAATTATATTCATATAGCTCAAATTATCAAATCAATCTGACTCATTCACCCGCGATTACTTGGAAACGTTTTGCCTGCCTTGCTCAGTTAGAGCTTAAGTTGTCAAGCAGTGCGTTGGAGTAATGGCTTTGGTGTGTGATTCACAAGGTGAAGGTTGGGGGTTCGAACCCAGCTCTTGCCATGAGTCTTCTTTTAACAAGTAAACATTTCTTTGAAAACTAAAATAGTAACTATTTTTACTATAACTGTTACTCACCCTAACAGGGAAAGTAACATGGCTGAAGGGAGGGACAGAGCTGGTCCTTCCTCAGCCTATTAACTACTTTCCCCATTCAAGGAAAAATACGGGTTCATGTATGTAGGTCCCCCAGACCACACTACCAATTAGGAGAATCTGCTACAAGGACCTACGCATATTAACTAACACCCTACTTGTTGTAATCTGAACATTAAACAACGGGGATCAAAGAAACCAGGGCTGAAGCTGGTGCAATAAACATTCCGAACCGAACTTGACCCACTAGGTTTCTGCTTTGTTCTGAATCTGATGACAGAAAGAGTGAACTACTGTACGCTACTCCCTTGTAACCCTTAACCCTTTACCTCTTTAACCTTCAAGACAGCAAACTCACATTTCCCCTTAACCTTAAATCAGACCTGTTTTTCTTGGTCTAACCATAATCCTGTAACTTGTCAAACTTCATGACTATATGATTAGACAACTTCTCCTCTGGTCTTTCCAAGTTTAAAGAGAAGTGTATTCTATTTCAACATCAACTCATGGACATCAACTCATGTACAGTAGATGTCTGCACTTATTTCTGACTGGATTCTGAGCTGCACACCCACAATACATTCTGAGATGCTCCGAGAAAAGGCTGCGCATTACAGACATCTAAAATCCAGTCCAACAGCTACAATTAAGCTTTGGACTGCATCAACAACAGCTCTCCAAGCTGAAGATGAAGACACTACAAAAGGCAGCAACAACTTTTCAGCTTCAATCAGCGCCAAATTCTGAGAAAGACCAAGATCAGAGTCAACAGTCTGCAGAAGGTTTCATTGAAAACAGGGAATATCACTTTTTACAATAATGAAAACAGAAAGAGGCCAGTTTCTAGAACCTAGCGATTTGTTCACACTCTTAGGAAACATACTTTCACATGCATTTGGAGAGTCCCTAAGGCACCTTCAGAGAGTACACAGAGGACTAGCTAGTTGCCCTTTTTTATAATATTACATTACTATTTATTATTATTATTATTATTATTATTATTAGTATTAGTATTATTATTATTACATAATGGATTTACTCTTCAGGGGATGCAGCAGGCACACATTGCAGAATAGACATATAAGTACAGTGGAGGAGCCCCAAAATTTGTAGAGTGATTGTAAGTCCTGGAACTCGTAAAGACCATCATGATAAAAGACTAAGATAATTTGTTCATCACTCCAATGTACAATTCAGTGAAGAAAGTGAGTTTTTGCGTATTGACTCCACTGGTCATAATCAGAGCTTCATGTCCTAGTGACACATAATATGGAGTCTAAGTGAACAATTAATAAATAACATCCATGATTGGTGCTTGGGACATTAATTTCGTCAAGTCACTCAACCTCCAATGTCCCTGCACGCTTGTGTCTCTGTTATAAGAAGAAACAGGGTTACTTCAGGCAACACTCAGAGAGTCAACTCAGATTAGCAGACAGACTTGAAGTAGAAAAACGTTAGGCAAGGGTTAGCCTTCTTACAGACAGGTTTAGAGCTCCTGTCTGTCATAGTAATAAAAGAGAATGCAGCTCTCTGAGGAAAGCTGTCATAGCACTGTTGGTTAAAGTGCTAGGTTCATTTAAAGATTAAGAGACAGAATTAAAATAGTAGCCGATCTTGATATTTTGTTATTTTGTCATATCAGAGTCATTAGGTATGCAGTTATGACCAGAGACCCTGACCAAACTGCACCTAAAAGCAACATCTTACACTGCTGATCTGCTGATGAAAGATAGGATAGGATAGTGGCACAGTTAATATCATCGTCTGGGTATATAAATTAGAGGGGATCTGAATATTCCCTGTGAAGGGATTAAATAATAATAATATAATAATAATAATAAACTTTATTTTATATAGCGCCTTTAAAGGTGGCTTCTCAAAGCGCTTTACAGGATGACAATAACAATAAGTAAGAAGACTACAACAATAAATAAGAAAATTTCACAAGACAGGACACAATTATAATTACAACAATACAACAATAACAATAGAGGAGACCGTGGAAGATGGTATTAAGAAGAGCAGAGGGGTGAAGAATGGAACCAGTTAAGTAAAGGCTTTTCTGAAAAGGAGGGTTTTGAGTCTGGATTTGAAGGAGTTTAGAGAAGGTGACTCTCTAATATCCTTGGGCAAGGAGTTCCAGAGCTTGGGGGCATAGCAGGAGAAGGCCCTGTCGCCCATACAATGTAGACGGGCTTGGGGGACAGTAAGGAGGGCAGAATTTGAAGAGCGGAGGTTGCGAGGTGGGGAGTAGGGCGATAAAAGTTCAGACAGGTATTGAGGTGCCAAGCCATGTAAAGCCTTGTAGGTGAGCATGAGGATTTTAAAGTCTACGCGGAATTTGACCGGAAGCCAGTGCAAGGACTCCAGGATAGGAGTAATGTGAACACTTGCACTAGATCCGGTCAGGATTCTGGCTGCTGAATTTTGGACATACTGCAGCTTGTTCAGAGTAGATTTAGATACCCCAGGGAGCAGAGCATTGCAGTAGTCAATTCGAGAGAATACAAATATGTTGATCAGCTTTTCAGCCACAGTTAATGATAGCATAGGGCGTAGTCTTGCGATATTTCTAAGGTGAAAGAAAGATGTTTTGACAGTATGCTGTACATGTGGGTCGAATGTTAAGCCAGAATCGAATATAACCCCAAGGTTTTTCAATTTTGATTGGAGCTCAAGTACAGAGCCATCTACAGACAGGGTTACAGGACTGGCTTTACGAAGTTGATGGGGGGTACCAATAAGCATGACTTCAGTCTTGTCACAGTTAAGATGAAGGAAGTTTTGAGTCATCCAAATTTTTATGTCAGAGATGCAATTAGATAGAATAGAGACAGCCACATCAGTGTCAGGTTTGGTATGGATGTATATTTGAGTATCGTCAGCGTAGAAATGAAAGCTGAGGCCATGTGATCTTAAAAGCTGACCAAGTGGGAACATGTAAATGCTGAAGAGCAAGGGGCCCAGTATTGAGCCCTGAGGGACACCAGACTTGACAAGACCAATTTCAGACCTGTACCCATTGAGAGAGACAAAGTGACAGCGATCAGTGAGGTAAGACTTAAACCATTTGAGGGCAGTGTCAGAGACTCCAAACACAGTCTCGAGACGAGAAAGCAAGATGTTATGGTCAACAGTGTCAAAGGCAGCACTGAGATCAAGAAGGATGAGTATGGAAAGAGAACCAGAATCAGAAGCTATTAGGAGATCGTTGGTGACTTTGACTAGGGCGGTTTCTGTGCTGTGAAGTTGACGGAAGCCAGATTGGAGGGGTTCGAAAAGGTTGTTTGTCATGAGGTGGTTATGTAACTGAAGTGTGACAGCACGTTCTAGAAATCAATTAAAGGATGCAAACAGGGTGAGTATGAGTGGGGAGAAGAACAGTATATATGTAAAGGGTCTCAAATCATTCATTAAAGAAATGGATGGATGAGATTTTCATATCAACGAATAACTAAATGAGCAAGTTGAGATCATTTTGAAATCTATGCTGTTAGATACGGATATCTTTGTATCCGTGCATTTCATGGTGTCTGCTGAAAGAAAAGCAAATTTTCTTTCTACCCATTTTCATAGCCGGCACTACAGCTCACCTAGACCCAGAATTCCCTGCTAAAATATGAAAGCTGCTTATTATTCACTTTTCCATGCATCAGCAGCAGATTACAGTATGACATCTGGGGTCGGCATAATTTAAACTTTTTTAAATTGACCTGGAGTTTACTTACTCTGGAAGCAGAAAGGGCTGGACCTTCCGAAGATTGCCTCCTTTGCAGTACTTCTTCAGCACTTCAAATGAGTCTTCCTCAGCTTTTTTCAGTCTTATCATCTATGGGGCAAAGCAGTTTGTATTAAAATCCTGGAATTACTCAGTAATGTATTACACCTCCTATATCTGATGAATCAGACTTTATTGAAGTATTGGTGTTATGAGAGCACAGGCCTTTCTAGACCACATTCCCCAGAAAGACCTGAGGAAGGAGCTGCTGCTGTCTGTAACTTCACTCATTGCAGGAAGTTGCTGGATGTTAGAAAAGCAGGAAGCAAAGGCTACCTGTGTCAGTGAATTCATCTGCCATGTGCAGAACAGAAAGCAGAACCTCGTTCTCCTGCCAATTCAAAAGGAGCAAACTTGTACCTTTTGCGGAATAAAGGTACTTGGGGGTAGAGAGATCTTTAAACGTTTTGAGGAGAGTCTTGGTGCGAGACTGAGGTGCTGTTGTTAAGCCAGTAAGCAGCTCAGCTGCCCAGTATGACAGGTAGGGAAGCAGTGGAGAAGTTAAGTCCAGAGCTCAAAGAGGAGCTAAGATCTTTGTTTGGTGTTTGTTTGGTTTGTAGTGGAGTGTTTTTTTGTTACCTGCACATGGGTGTTTTGAACCTTATGGCTGTGAATGTGTGGGTCTGTTGTCCAGGACCCACCTAAGATAAAAAGCATGTTATGATATGCCAAGTGGTCTGTTAATGTATATGATTTGTGTGATGCCAAAGTTACAAAAGCCTATTTTTAAACACCTAGTTTGAAAGCAATGATTTTGCTCCCTGCATGGAGTACTTTGTAGTTTTATTATGAATGTGAAGTTGCTTCTGAAAGCAAATTAGCAAGTAAAATACGAAAGTTATACTGGAGAATGCTTTCAGTTCATAGGTTCATTTTCCACAATATTAAACTATATTTTCTGAATTATAACCTGGATTGGCTTGGTTAGAAAATGAATGGATGGATTTTCCTATTCTGCAGACAACTTTTAAAAACAAATCAAAATCATACCTCTTCCTGAGGAAAAGATGATTTGTGGGAGGTATTTCTAGTCATTTTCTCCAGTGTTTCTTTCTTGTTTTGTTCTTGTTCCTGGTTTTCAAGTTCTTCCTTGAACTAGAGAAAAAAAAGAGATCTCTCTCAAATTATTCAGAAGCAGTCTATTATTTCTGTGATACACGATTTAGGAGTGGATGCCTCCGAAAATAAGTTGCCTTAAAATAAGTCATAAGCTTTAAATAATTTTTACTATTCAATTCAATTCAATTCAAGGTGCTTTATTAGCATGACCGATGGGTACAATCAGTGTTGCCAAAGCAAATAAAATAATGAAATTCACATGAAACAAAACAAAAATAAAAGTAATATAAAATCTACAGACATATTACAGACATTTACAACAAAGACATATTATAAAATACTGACATATATTGTAGACAGAAGGAGCATTATTGAGACATACAGTCTAGATTAGAGTCTACATTATCTAGACACACAGTAGATAAATAAAAAAGTTAGGTTATCTGTGTGTGAATGTCACATAAAGGTTCAACATGATGAAAATATAACAATAAAACAAGTATTTAACAGCGCTATGTCAAAACATAATATTTTCTGTGCCTTCTCCTCCATACCTTTCTCCCCGTTTTCCTCCTCCTATTTCTCCTTTCTCCTCTCTCCCTGCATACTGTTACTGTGGCTGTTGAATCCTTTATTATGGGTTTTAATAATTAATTATGAAGTTAATGAACCAGAGTTAACCACTAGGAACTCCCTTTGATCATTTACTGTAGGTGTACGTGCCTCTTAACCCACCTGCAGCTAAGTGAACAACTCCAATGATACCCATAGTTTTAATCTTTCTGACTAAGGGCTTGAAAGGTGGAATTAAAGAATCAAAGTGTGAACTGCAAACGTAGCTAAACTTTGATATCATTTGCTCTTGACAATGGTAATATATCCACTGCTTTCATAAATTACTTTTATAAAGTGATTCTATTGAATGGTCGGATAATATTGTCATATATTTTGTTTGGGCATGTTGTTAACACAAATAAGTTCATAATACATTAGAATGTTTTTTTTTTCAGCAAATCAAAATCTTCAGCCATACTCCAAATTGTGGGATTCAATGTCCATTTACCTCCAGTCTTCATGAGATCTCAGTCCTTGTGAAGCTACTGAATGCCCTCTATGTATTTACAGCAGCATTTCTTACCTCAGGAAACACCTTTGGAGTCCTGTAAACTGTATACTGTATAGTACTGACTACTCTGTACAACGCTTGTTTTTGCAGTAAAATAAATATTTTTTTAAATTTGTCCCTATTTCATCAATGGTACGATGAAATATGGGGGACATTATATATTCCTCCATTAAGGGTATGACATGCTAAAACAAAACCAGGCCACAGACTGCAAATAGACATTATTTATGTACAGTGTGCCATTGTTAAGTTCATGTACTCTATGTCTTTTACACCACAATATTTTAAAGATACATTTCTTCAGGGGTTTGGGGGCAGGAATCTGGTGAATGGATGTTATTCTAAAAGAAGGTAACTACAAATTGTGTAATTTTAAAGCGATGATTTCCAGGTTAGTCTGTGATTTCCAGATAGACATAATAGAAATAACAGCTGTAGCATGTATTTTAAAATTACATTAACTGGAGGCATACACAGCACCTACATGGCTGGTGCCTATGTTGACAAGTTGTGTCTGGTGTTTCCAACATACTGGGAGCAAAAGACAATCAACCCCCAGATTTCTTGGAGTAGCTGTACAGAAAAGGAAACACCAACTATATGAATTATGAACTGTATGAATCACAGCCAAATATCCCAAGTTTATCTGTGACACTTTCACGCTTTCATTCTTAAAACAGCTGCATTTGTAACCGGCTGAATGAAGAGAAATGTTTTCAGCTTTCAGGTTCAAGCATACAGAATGTAATGAGGACATGCAGGAACTGCATGAGCATTCGGATTCACAGACGTTTGGCCTCTCTGTTGCACCCAGAGAGGGAGCAGCTCGCAGCCCTCTGCTACAGGAGACCAGGACATTCCCAAAGTGCTCAATCAGGCGGCTGATCCAGCAATCAACCGCCCTGATTAATCAACCTATTTAAAGCTCAAGTGTCCAGTGGACCAGCGCTTCGACATTGAGCGTCCCTGAGCACTGTGTTTGCCTTACGTCTGCTTAGTAATTTCATCCTCAAAGCACAAAGGAAAAAGTTTCCTCTTCAGGCTACTCTGGGATGCCTTTATTCAACTGACTCTGCTGCCTGCTACTCTGAGCAGCCTCTTCCCTGCTACCCTTCAGTGTCACTCTTCTGCTTCTTCTCATCTTCCCTCAGATACTCCAGCCCGTCTGCCATCACCTCTCCAGTCTGGCTTTTCTGTCGCGCTGCTAACTCGACTTTCTGAGCCTCCTGAAGTTCTGCACTTTGACCTGTTTTGACCTGACAGCTCGCCACGGCCTTGCTCTGCAGGCCCTGAACTGTGAAGACCTTTAGATAAAGTGGAATACTGGTCACTTACAACTTCTGGCAGTTTCCTCCATTCTTTGTCTTTCAAAGACTGGGAGCAATCCAAGGCACACTGAAAACAACAAAAAAAGTATGCAATCAGTTTTGGAAACATTCTCTGTGTCTACAAATTATACATTTGTTCTAAAGACAATAGTGTAGAATTTTTTTTTCAGTGTAGAAAATAAATCACATTACATGAGCTGATATGATTTGTGATAGCTGCAAGGAACTATTTATACTTGTAACTGTAACAATCCTCTAATCAAAATAATCCTCTTCAACAATATTCAAATTTCAGACATTCCATAGAATTTTCATTGAATCTTTAGAAGACATTGCCTGAAATCTTTAAATGGTATACAGTACTGTGACAAGAAAATCAGAGGCAATAAACCTTCAATTAAATCTTCTTAAGGAATATCTTTCAAGAAATTAAAAAATAATGTTTTGTGTTTTGCAAATGGGTACTGAATACACATCAATAGAAATGTGCTGATTGCACTGCACTGTTGTCCCATCCAGGGTGTATCCTGACTGCACAGGATTAAGGAGTTAGATGGCAGGAATGTCATGATACGCATAAATTCTACCATTCATCATTAAGACAATGACGTAATGAATGATCACTGCTGGGACAGTTAAACATGGTTTTAATGCCCCTTCCATGAACTATTTCTCATCTATGAAACACAATAAAACTCTGGAGAGAAGGAGTTAGCCCAGATATTGACAAGATTCAGTCCTGTCTATACCAAGAAGGTTAAGTAGCATAAATTAGCAGATTATATAAAACACAAAGTACTCTATTTTAGTTGCAGATTTACAACATGGTGGGGTATTTTAATCATATGCCCACCTCTCAGCACTCACTGCTGCCAGTGTGTTATAGACAGATGAGACATAGATAAACCTCAACCAAGGTGAAAGTGTGCAGAAAGGAATGAACTGCAGATGATCCAAAGCACCACTTCATCTATGATCCATGGTGGAGGTAGTGTCAGGGCTTGGGCATGCATGGTTAACTCTAGAACTGGTCCACTCCCCTTTATTGATGGTTGTAGCAACAAAATGACTTCAGAATTGTACAGAAGCATCTTGTCTACCTATGTAAAAGAAAATGCCTCCAGACTCATTGGTTGGCTGTTCATCATGCAGCAAGACAATGACCCAACAGAATCAAGCAGTTTATTAGGGGAAAAAGGTGGAAGGTCTTAGCCTGGCCAGGCTAATCTCCTGATCTACATCCAGTCGAGCAGTATTTCACTTGCCGAAGAGGAGAGTGAAGTCCGAAACCTCCCAAATCAAACGGTAACTGAAAACAGCTGTAGAAAAGGCTTGGGAAAGCATCTCATATGACCAAAACAAGAGTTTTACATTTCTTTAATTTACTTTGTTAATTTGTCCCAATATTATGCTCACCTAAAATTGGGGGAAGGAACACAAAAAGTGGTATTATTCTAAGACACAATAGGTTTATTCCATGCTGAAAAGAGAAGAAAGAAAACACACCTTTTCGGCCGTGGAGCCTTCTTCAGGTGTGAAGAAGCAGCCTGCGCATGCTGATGCAGCTACCTACCTGAACTACCTCAACCTACATCTGCTGTGACCCACTATGCCTTCCTTCAAATCTTTTTCTAGATCTCTTTGTCATTCCTTCTCTTCCTCCCTGGGCAACTTTCCCCTCTCTCTTACTAAACCAGCATTCTGTCTCTTCACATCGATGTGTTCCAAGCCCAGGCTTTCTAACCACCTCCTATTCCTTTACAGATGTTGTCGACATAATATCATTCCTAAAAGATTTCGCCTGAAATCTTATACTTTTTCTTTTGACCCTGATACCACCCAGAGTAACACTCAGAGAAACTAATGCTTTCTACCATTTTCTCCCTCAAGAAACAGATGATCCTTTCCTGAGGAAGGCTCCACGGCCAAAACATTGTGTTTTCTTTCTTCTCTTTTCTGCATGGAATAAACCTATTACTTGTTCCTTTGCAGCCTACGCATACTGACGCAGCTCCCCACCTGAATTTTTTTAAGACATTAAAGTATATATGTACAGAAATACCCAGAAATGAAAGGTGATGTTCTGTACTTTTCCTCATATTAATCTATTCATCTCAAATCTAAATTGCTTGAGTATACAGCAAAATTACAATTTACATTCCACTGTCCCAATACTTATGAAGGGCACTGTATATTAGAACATTTTCTTTATAAGGTACCTCAGGCAAAAGAGGTTCTTTCCAGGTTATGATTCATTTTTATACTAGGGAGATTCCCATTCGCTATAGAGAATCCACATATTTAGGAAGAGGATTTTAGCACTAAGGTGTATTCTGTTTTATTTAGGATGCAGTTTTACAGATGCAGCCATTCAAAGTGCGCGGTACAGACATGTACCGGAGGTAATTGGCTACGGCGTCGCGCATTGTGACGCCCGATGACGCGCGGTACCACGGTACGTGATTGGTTGACCGACAGGGGCACTCGTTGTCCGTTGGTCTGTCGTAGAAAGATTTACAGTAAACGTCTTTACTGTGCCCGTTATAGTATTGAATACTACAGCTGAGCATAAAAAGAATAGGAGCATACTGTAATGCGTGTGAAGGCCATAAACGATATTAATTTTGGAACATAAACCTACAGTATATGGCTGGTCTTGGTACTTTAAAGAAAAAATACACACCAGTATTCCATTTCTCCCTAAACATTTTAAGCATCAAAGTCTTTAACTAACGAGATACCAGAGTCAACAAGCATACTTTTAGAATTTGATTAAAAGGAATATAATATGGAATCGCATATCTGAAGAAATTAATAACGATATAATTATATTCATGTACCGCAACACAAGAATAGTACACGCTGTACATTGTCTGTTGATAATGTTTCTGTAGTGCTTTTTCAGCACTCTGCATGCGACCTTGCCGGTGGCGCTGTGGGTTAGGTTCCTGACTCCCATGTCATGTGGTCTGTGATCAAATCCCACTGGAACTATGACTTTTTTTTTAACAAACATTTCTTTGAAAAAATGAAACGTTTCCCTTGGTCAGAGATTAAATAAAACCTCACTCGCACCAAACAAATGTATATTTCTAAATATCACAACATGATCGAATTTAAGTCATTTTAATAACAATGAATAGTCAACTATGCGTTACAAAATAAACCTTTATATTGATTTGAATCGCGTTTTGATTTAGATCGTAAACGCGTGTTTAAATATATGTGTTTAAAGGCGATATATAAAAGCTCTGATACTTATGGAATGTGTTCCGCCGGGGATTCAAAAAAATTATTACAAAAGCTTGTAGTACAAACATGTCCAAGCTTGGTTACCTAAACGCAACATGCATCTTTTGAAATCCTTAACAGAGCATTTCATAATTTCCAACACCGAATATTATTTAAACTGCGACACTTATCATCCAACCAGAGCTCGAAATATCACAAGGATCCCCAAGAGCACAGCAAAGACTGTATTAAAAGTATACTAGTGACAAACTAGTATACTTTAGATCTTTTTTTCTGAACAGGGGAAAATCTGATCATGTTTCTTTTTAACAATAATAAAAAACATTATTTTACATATCACTTTATGTGATATTACCTTAAGGACAGCACATACAAGGGTTAATTGCACAATGAACCACTCCAAGAAATTTAAAATAGTCTTCTTTAGGTGTGAGGGTGGGAGTGGATCGCAGCAGGCATAATCAGCAAAACAGGAAAACAAAGAACAGGACAGGTGAGACGTGTATCCAGAAAGCGAGTGATCAGAAAAAGGAAATGGTGTTATGCCCAGGTTTTCGACGCAATTGTTTTAACTTGCTAATGCATCAGACACATTTCCTGGCATATTGTGTTTTAAATAAAATAGGAGTGTCTTTCCCTGGTATTAGCTCATCGGTATGGTGTAAGTTTTATCTGTACCATACCATACAGTATATAGGTACAGAATTCAAGCTGCACCACTGTATCGCTTTGGTAAGGAGACGGACAATGGCCAAAATCACGAAGACTCTTTCACACCAAATAATGAAGATGAAAAGAAACGGGAAGTCAACACAGGACATTGTACAGCATTTGGCTTCGATGGACATCTTCGTTTCTGAAAGCACAGTGAGACGACATTATAAAGGGGAGAGGAGGCAAAGAGAATCTAAACCGAGGACGATTCAAAGGTAAATAAATTTCTAAAAATACCTTTCTTGCATGTAAATACAACTACGCACATTATTTTTAAAACTAACTGTTGATCTCTTTTTTTTCAAGTCCTATTGTGAGAGCTTTCGACAAACTGACTGTTGAAAATGATGAGCTACCGGCGATGCAAGTCCAAAGACGGCTATGGGCTGACCTCGGTGCGTCGTTAGCCCGACATCGATAAGAAGAGTACGCAGGAGGCTTGGATGGAGATACAGAAAAAGACTCAAACAAGCGCTCCAATGGATTGAATAGGGGGAGGCATTTCAGGATGTACATTTCACCGACGAAACAACAGTGGCTCTGGAACAGTTTTCAACAATGGCATTTTGCAAAAAGGGGAGATATGTGGACAAGCCAAAGCCCAAATATCCACTCAAGGTTCACGTCTGGGGGGGTATATCTAGAAGAGGCCTGGGACCACTTCTTATTTTCGAAGGAATTATGGACCGTGAATTCTTCGAGGAAGTCGTGGTCACACAGCATGCCGCCCCATATCAGGGAGCAGTTTGGATCAAGGCACCGTCTCTTTCAAGACAACGATCCGAAACACACAGCAGCAAGGGCGAGGCTTGTAGCAGAAGGAGTGAACTGGGTGAAAACTCCAGCCGAATCCCCAGATCTAAATCCGATAGAGATGGTTTGGCATTCGTTGAAAGACTACGTTAGGAAAACTGCTAAGCCCGGGGACACACAATAGAAGCAGGAAGCAGAAGCAGAGACCGTTGTCAGAAGGGAAGACGGTGACTATTCATTGTTATCAAAAATGACTTAGATTCGATCATGTTGTGATATTTTGAAATATAAAAGTCGATTGTCCATAATATTGCTATTCTATTTTTTTGGAGAAATGTTTGTTAAAAGAAAATTCACAGCGCCAGCTGGATTTGAACACACAACCTGTGAGTTGATAATCAGGCATGTAGACCAGTGGGCTACAAGGGAAGTCACATGAAGAGAGAGGCGAAACAGCCCTACACAGCCCTGCCGCAGTACACGAATATAATCATATCGTTATTAATTTCTTTAGATACGCGATTCCATATTATATTAGCAGAAAAGCTTAAAACTACCACTTTTTCACACTCTATTTCACAAGTTAGTTAAGTACTTCGATGCTTAAAATGTTTAGGGAGAAATGGAATACCGGTGTGTATTTTTTCTTTAAAGTGCCGATTCCTGGAATCTGACTGGCTGACACCCTTCTGAAGTGGTTCCATAATATCTGGTATACGGAAAAGAAAGCGTTGATAAAAAAGGCCTGAATTCTCGTGTATCTGATACAAGTATCTTTTAATACAGTCTTTGCTGTGCTCTTGAGGATCCTTGTGATATTTTGAGCTCTAGTTGAATGATAAGTGTCGCATTTTAAATAATTTTCGTAGTTAGAATTTATTAAACGCCCTGTTAAAATTGTAGTGGAAATCTAATGAGTTAATTGATTCTTAAAAATGTAGAGAGCTTTGCAAAAAAATATATTGGTGCTTTTAGATAATATTTCAAGGATATAACTGCTATGCTACAGTATGTGCAGAATTTTAGAAAACAGTTCGTCAACAAGGTACACTGTTTGGGTTAGTTTAGAAGACAATGTACCAAAACAATATATGCTGTCTGGGTCATTAGAATTAGCTGAAAGTAACAGATAAACTTTGAATAACAAATCTAGTGTTTTTCTCTCGCTCTATGAGGTAATTTGTTTTCTTTTAGAGAAAGGGGAAGTTTTAGAAGGGACCAAGTGCTGAACTTTTTTTTACAGCGCAACGTCTTATAAAACCCTGTACTGCTTGTAACTAACTGAGTCTCTGATGCACTTTGCGAAGTGGCAGCAGGGCTCCCAATATTGCAATATTGAAATAAAGACCTTACTCAGGTGAGAACTCTCTCTTGTGGCTTCCTTGATAGTTAAATTTCCACGACAGTTTGGGGGCTCGTCCGGGATCACAAACCTGAACGCGGACGGCTGCTGAAACTCCATCCGGGCCCGGACAATTTTAGAAAATTGGACGAACCTCGGAGGATAAACTGTTTGTCCTTCCTGAGACGCGTCTGGAGAATTCACGGCTGTCTGACGTCAGTAAGTGATCCTTTTAACGAATTTTTGTTTTGAAACGATTTATAAGATTAATTTCTGCGGTTTTATAGCAGAGAAAGAGGAGGCCGGTGAGGGTGTTCTCACGCGGGCGGTTTGATGAGTCTGGGACTTATATAAAGAACTTATCTTAACACAGACGTGTGGTTTTTGCTCTGCGGAGTACTTAATGTGATAAGGTTCTAAAGTAAGGCACCGATCGGTAAAAATGGGAAATGAAAATTCGAAGACGAAAACAGGACCGAGCGGTCCAGCGAAGTACATGTACAGGGAATTTGGAGAAAGGGGAATAAAGTGTCTTCCGTTGTGGAGTAAGTTAGGTTTTCCAGAAAATGGTAGTTTTAGTACCAAGCAGATACAACAACTAGAAGAACAGTTAAAAGAAAAAGAGAAGAAGGGAAATAAGAAAGTCGATTGGAAGTGTTTTGAGTTGTGGAAAATTGAGGCGCAAGTTAGAGAAAGACAAAGTACGTCAGACAATAGTGGAAAGAAAACTGAAACGCCCATGAATATAGTGGGAAGAGAATATGGGTTAATATACTGTCAACCTTTTTCCGACAATATGTCAGTATGGACAAATGAGAGATGGCCCCGTGTAGGTAGTTTTCAGCCATGGGCCATACAATTATTACACGAAATGACAGATTCACCTAACCCAGAGGGAGATCCCGGGTGGGATTTTAAATATATGTGCAGATGTGTATGTGTATGGGAGGAGTGTGCTAGGAAGCATGGATCAGGATGGGGTAAAAAACCTGAACAGATGATGTTGAGCACTACTAAAGTGTATCCCGAATTGGATTGTCTTGCAGTAGCTATTGCTCCTGAGACTACCCCTCCGTCGCCTCCACCATATGGGGAGGGCCGGCCGGCTTCTCCGTATAATAGGCGACGGGATGAGAAAAAGGGTGACGCGGAGGGGATGCTCTCGCCTTCCCGCACAAGGAGAGGAGTGCGGTATGGAGGGGGTCGCTCTGCAGATACTTCTGCCGTTCCGCGTCCCCAGTCTATGGAGGAGGGAGAGGGGGTGCTCCACATGCCAATGATTGAATGTCCTAATCCCCGCACCGGTGAAAATGAGGAACCTACTGTCCTCGTTTATCGCCCATGGAAATTAAGTGAGTTGGCGGCAGTTATAGGGGAGCTGCCAAACCCCAAAACCAATGGGCGTAAGTACACAACAGCCCTGAGACGGCTAGTAGCACAAAGCAGACCCACGAGTGGAGAGCTAGAGACTGTTTTTATAAAAACTTTGAAGCTTGAGTATAATGACGTAAGAGGAGAGGGTCAAGATGAGTTTAGCCCTGACCACCCATACAGCAGCGACGCTGGCAGTATCTATCAGACCCAGCTTAATGCCATATGTCGCAGAATAGAGGCTAAATATACGGGGAAAGTGGATTGGGTAGTGCTAAGACAATGTACCCAGAAACCTGAGGAAACCTGTAATGACTACTTGGAGAGATTGACTCCTCTCTTCAGTAATCTAAGTGGCCTGTCTGAACCCTCAGCAGGAGAGGCAGGATCAGTTTATGAAACCCAACTCACTAACCTTTTTGTAGAGGGACTGCTTCCAGAAATAAGTGGCATGGTAAAAGCTACCTGTATAGGCTGGGACACTGCCCGATTAGCAGAAGTATGTCGCCATGCTTATCATGCTGAAAGACAGCTCACAGACAAGAGAGAGCGAAAAGCCCGAAAGGATTATTATCAGCTTCACCAGCTGCAAATGGCTCAGTTACAATTTTACCAGGGTGACCAGAACAGAGGGAGAGGACAGCGCGCCCGGCGTGGCCGAAGAGGAAGAAGCAAAAGCCCGAGAGGGGACTTCCAGACTTGCTTCAAGTGTGGACAGACGGGACACTGGGCTCGTGACTGCCCTGAACACAACACAGCGAAACGGAGAAGCGGCGGCGACAACTGGGACCTACCACCACCACCTCCACCTGAGGTAACCGTGAGCTCACCCTGGCAGGAGGAAAAAAGGGATTGACGTTCATCGCAAGCTGAGGTAGGGCCTGAGGGCACCGAGACTTTTATCCTACCTGCCCTCTCTTCCCCTTCCCAGCTACCCAAGATCACTTTATACATAAATGGAGATCCTTATGAGTTTCTAGTGGATACTGGAGCCACGCATTCGTTACTCAGAGACAATATCTATAGATTCGACCCCTCCTCAAAATCCATTTTAACAATAGGGGTAACGGGTAATCCCACAAAGTCTTATTTTACTGCACCCCTGACAGTGGAATGCCAGCAGCATGGGTTTGGGCCTGGTAACCACTCCTTCCTCCTTTCCAAAGAGTGCCCTGTTAATCTGTGTGGCAGAGATTTGCTCTGCAAAATGGGCCTCACCATTGTCTGTTCAGAAAAAGGGCTTGAGCTAACCCGCAATGAAAATTGCTTGCCACGCACCATGTTAATGCAACACTCACCCACGGTCCCTGATTACTACTACAGCTGGGACTTAGTGCAGGATGAGGAACAAACACCACAGCTTCTTTTACAAGAAATAAAAAGACTGTGGTCAGGCCAAGGTGATTTTCAAGACGTGAACAATTTGCATTGTACAGCAAGGGTTAGTTTTGCAGGTCCAGATGAAGAATTTGAGGCAGCATGGTCCGGGAATGGACAGTGTAGTGACAGGATAAAAAGCAATGGGTATTTAATTTCGACAGACTTTGCAGCGTTAGCTATTACCTTAACAGAGGAGCAGAAGACACTTTATCGAGCGGGAACGCACCCTCATGTTTCCCTTGCTAAAGCATCAGGTTTTCGCTGGCAGGACGTGGGCAGTTTTGTCCAACGGTGTGTTGAGAGCTGTTCGTGGTCAGCTCCAGACTCGAGGGGAGTTAAATATAATGCCACCCTCCAGGCCAGTTGGTGCCCATGCTCAGCAATCCTTCAGACCTGGAGGACGGTGCATCTCACGGCTCCAGATGATCAGATGGGTGCATTGTTTGTGTCCACCTCTGTTGACACTTCCCATCCCGCACTAGAGGGGGTGCCCAGCTCCCTCTGGGCGGCTCACAAATATGATGTGGGATTAATGGAGGGGGCTTCCCCGCTCGAAGTAAAACCCAAGTCCACCTATAGGCCGAGTAAGCCCCAGTATCCGCTCAGGCCAGACGCTGAGGTTGGGCTTAAACCTGTGATCGAACAGCTGGTCGCCACAGGAATTTTGATTCCCTGCCCAACATCTCCCTGTAACACTCCGCTGTTCCCCGTGAAAAAGGCTGATGGGGAATCCTGGCGCCCTGTACAAGATTTAAGAGCAGTAAATGATGCCATATATGCTCGAGCTCCTGTTGTTCCAAATCCAACCACTATTTTGTCATCTATCCCCGGGGACTCAAAGGTTTTTTCTGTAATAGATTTGGCAAATGCATTTTTTAGTATCCCAGTACACTCTGAGTCCCAGTTCTGGTTTGCTTTCACGTTTCAAGGAAAAAAGTATACTTGGACTCGTATGCCTCAGGGGTATGCCGAGGCTCCTACTATATTTTCCTCTGCATTGCAGGACTGTCTCTCAGGGTTTGGGTTTAAAAACGGTAGTACACTAGTGCAATATGTTGATGATTTGTTGATTTGCTCTCCGAGTGAAAGCGCTTGCGTTCAGGATACTAAAGATCTTTTAAATTATCTTGCCAGTACTGGAAATAAAGTTTCACTATCAAAGCTGCAGCTTGTAAAAAAGAATGTACGATATTTAGGTCATGACATTTCTGAAAATTCACGCTCCATTGGCACAGAGCGAATAACTGCGATCCAAAAAATTCCAAAACCCCGCACCAAGAAGGAGATGATGTCCTTCTTAGGCTGCACAGGTTACTGTAGGGCGTGGATACCCGGGTATGCAAAACTAGCACAGCCATTGTCTGACATGGCACACATCTCAGGCCTGAATATGACTGACAGACTGACTTGGACTGAAGAAGCGGAAAACGCTTTTGTTGAACTCAAGACTGCACTGATGTCTGCCCCTGCTTTGGGCATTCCTGATATGACTAAGGGGTTCACTTTATGTGTTGACGAGAAGGCTGGTTTCTACAGTGCTGTCCTTTTACAGGAGCACGGAGACCGTCTTAAACCAGTTGCTTATTATTCTCAGCGACTGACCTCTGTAACCAGAGGCCTCCCAGCCTGCCTACGTGCTGTAGCGGCAGCAGCTGCAGCTGTCATGGCTTCGGCCTCTTTGGTTTGTTATCGTCCACTGAAGCTTTTGGTTCCACATGCTGTGGCTTCTATCCTCCTTCAGAGTAAAACTTCACATTTCTCTTCCGCGTCTACTCTTCACTACCATCATGTCCTTTTATCTCTGCCACATGTTACTATCGAGCGATGCACAGTGTTAAACCCTGCAACCTTGTTGCCCACTCAGGACGAGGGGGAGCCACATGATTGCCTGGCGGCCATCACCTCTCAGGTAACGCCCAGGCAGGATCTCTCTTCTTCTCCCCTTCCTAACTCTGAGTTGCTTTTCTATGTTGATGGGTCAGCTCGTAAGGACCCGACTACTGGATTGAGTCATGTGGGGTATGCAGTGGTCTCCGACCACTCCACTGTCGAAGCTGCTCGCCTCCCTTCGCATCTATCTGCCCAGGCAGCCGAACTTTTGGCTTTAACAAGGGCCTGTGTCCTGGCAACCGGAAAGTCAGTTACTATTTACACTGATAGTAGATACGCTTTTGGGGTTGTGCATGACTTCGGTACTCTCTGGAAGAATAGGGGGATTCTCACATCACAGGGCACGCCGATCCAACACTCCCTCCTGGTAAGCAATTTGCTCGAAGCTATTTTGTTACCTAGCTCTATTGCTGTGTGCAAGTGTGCAGCACACACCCACTTGCCGGATGAGATTTCAAGAGGCAACTCCAGGGCCGATGCTGCAGCAAAGGCAGCTGCAGTATCCCCTTTTTCTTCTGCACTTTTACTTCCCCTACTCAGCCCTGAGCCCGCAATGGCTTCACTATCTGACATGCAGGCCCTGGCCACTCCGGCTGAAAAGGCAGTCTGGAAAAAGTCAGGCTTGTTTTCTGATGGGGTCTGGCTAGGCCCAACGGGGAAACCATGTCTTCCCCGTCATTTCTTCCCCTACATTGCTAAAATGGCACATGGGCGAGACCATGTGTCGAAAGGAGGGATGGTAAGTATGGTAAGTATGCAATGGGACACGAGGGGATTCACAACTTTTGCAGAGAAATTTTGTAATAAATGTCTCATTTGTGCCCAAAACAATGTAGGACGAGGCACTAAAACTCAGGCCTCAGCGCACCTCGTCCCAGATGATCCGTTTGATCACCTTATGATGGATTTTATTGAATTAACACCATGTAACGGATATAAGTACTGCCTGGTAATCGTAGACATGTTTTCTAGATGGGTAGAAGTTTTTCCCTGTAAACACGCTGATGCTAAAAGTGTGGCTAAGCACTTACTCCAAGATGTCATTCCCAGATGGGGAATTCCAGGAAAACTTAGTTCAGATAACGGTACCCACTTTGTGAACAATGTCATTGCCTTTCTCGCCAATCGCCTAGGCATTGATTTAAAACAACATTGTTCGTACCACCCTCAGAGTAGTGGAGCAGTGGAACGTATAAATGGGACCATAAAGAATAAACTAACAAAAATGATGGCTGAGACAGGAATGAATTGGTTAACGTGCCTCCCATTGGTCTTGATGTATTTAAGGGCCAGGCCACATTCCACCATAGGACTCTCGCCACACGAGATTCTTACTGGACGCCACATGAGAATAGGGCTTCCAGTGGTAAAGGGGGAGGCCACAGACCTCACATACTTAGACGAGTGTTTGGTAGCATATTGCCGGAAAATGTCTAAACTTGTTAGTGATATTCATAAACAGGTTAAAGCCGCGCTGCCTGCACCGGACCAGGACCTCTGCCACACCCTCCAGCCAGGAGACTGGATTCTGGTGAAAGACTTCAGGAGAAAGAAGTGGTGTTCACTCAGGTGGAGGGGACCGTACCAGGTGCTGCTGACCACTGCCACTGCTGTGAAAGTCGCGGAAAGGGTTCCCTGGATTCATGCTTCCCACTGCAAAAAGGTCACAAACGAACTGAGCAAAGTGCAGGAGTGATGTCTCCACAAGGACAGATGGGGACCTGCTTGGGACTGATGTGCACAGTTTTTTTTCTTCTTATGTGGCCTGTCACCACCAAGAAAGAAGAGGAATCTAAACGCGAAGCCTCTTTGTATACAAACTGGCTGAATGAAACTGATAATGAGGGGGATATGAGTAATTTGTGGTACAAATTTATAAATCATACTGTACAGTTAAAGAAATTTAATGCATCTTGTTATGTATGTGCTTTGATGCCTCATTCTACAGCCTCACCCATGCAACTTTTCCCCCGACCAGTTGATAGTCACATTTCTGAATGCATAAGTCTAGTGGCAGGATTTCCAAAGCCAGATCCTAGATCTTTTCCCACCTTCACCATAACGTATTTGACCTACTCAAAGGGGCATCCTTATGCAGCCGGCCTGAAGATAAATAAGTCTACTACAGTAGCATTAGGCTTTGTTTCTCCCAGTGATCCAGCAGTGCATTTTGCTATTCACTTCAATGTTACCAGTAAAAAAGCAGAATGTCCTCCTTTGTGGGATTACCTAAAGAATCACATTACCTGGACTGATTCTCCTGTTAAAGTAGCAGTTTACCTGCCTTCTAAGGTTAATCACTCTTATTGCTATGAGAATAAAGGTCGTGGCCCCTCAGTAGGAATAACAGGAGGCTGTAGCGCCACGGTTACTAACCATACTTTATCTAATGGAACTATGGTTTTGATGGATTGGTATTGGCAATGTGGTGCAAAAGTTTATGATAGCCTTCCTCCCCAGTGGAGAGGAGTGTGTGCTCTAGTAACGCTCCACCACTCCATTCTCATTGTCCCAGTAAACTCTTACTTGTTAAATTCAATGAAGCCCCTTCAGAGGGAGTCAAGGGTTAAACGCGCTCTCAGTTGGGCTGACAGATATGGTCCAGATATTTCTAAAGTACCAGAAGACCATAGACTATTTACTGCAGCTGAAATGATTTTTTCCTCAGGACTGAGTATTCAGGCAGTAGCTAATGCCCGCTGGTTACAAATTACTCGCTATGAAATGTACTCGTTTATTAACATCACGTTAGAAGGCTTAGACGCTATCAAACAAGAATTAAGGGGAGTTAGATTAATGGCACTTCAGAACAGGTTCGTGCTGGATCTACAAAATGCAGCATCTGGAGGAGTCTGTGCTTTAATAGGAGACTCCTGTTGCACATTTATTCCAGCAAATGACAATGATTACGGAAATCTTACACTTGCTATTCAACATTTGAAAGAACTGAGAGACAAGGTGGACAAAGAAAGAGGCATTAAAGATATACCTGCTTTTCTCTCTTGGTTAGAATCACTGTTTGGGCCGGGGGGAATGTTTTTTTTCAAGTTACTAACACCAATTATAGTAGCTGTGATACTTGTCTTCCTGTTTTTGTGTTGCTGTTCGACTTGTATTATTCCAATGCTTCGCAATATGATAATGAATATGTTTGCGCATCAGTATGTTCTGATAAAAACGGAAGAATCTGAAGTATGGGAGCCTCCTGGGAGTCCATATGAAGAATCTAATTTTTAATCATTTTCAAGAATAAAAGGAGGGAATTGTAGTGGAAATCTAATGAGTTAATTGATTCTTAAAAATGTAGAGAGCTTTGCAAAAAAATATATTGGTGCTTTTAGATAATATTTCAAGGATATAACTGCTATGCTACAGTATGTGCAGAATTTTAGAAAACAGTTCGTCAACAAGGTACACTGTTTGGGTTAGTTTAGAAGACAATGTACCAAAACAATATATGCTGTCTGGGTCATTAGAATTAGCTGAAAGTAACAGATAAACTTTGAATAACAAATCTAGTGTTTTTCTCTCGCTCTATGAGGTAATTTGTTTTCTTTTAGAGAAAGGGGAAGTTTTAGAAGGGACCAAGTGCTGAACTTTTTTTTACAGCGCAACGTCTTATAAAACCCTGTACTGCTTGTAACTAACTGAGTCTCTGATGCACTTTGCGAAGTGGCAGCAGGGCTCCCAATATTGCAATATTGAAATAAAGACCTTACTCAGGTGAGAACTCTCTCTTGTGGCTTCCTTGATAGTTAAATTTCCACGACAAAAGCAAGGGAGTTTTTATGTCCATTGAAGTAAAAGAAAATGCCTGACAAAGTAGGGCTTGGACAGATTCCAAGTGCTTGTACAAATGTGCTAAAGAAATTATACTTTGAGTATACAGCTTGTCCAAAGTCATTCATTATTAATACTATTAGTAATATCTTCGGTAAAGGCTTTGATGCACAAATATTTCTGATAAAGGTAGGTTGTGTACTTTTGTCCAACTGAGCAATCTTGCTTTTCATTTTAATGACTGATGATTAACAAACTGTAATACACAGTTCAAATTTAAAAGCTCAAATGCTGTACATGAGAGGTTAAGCTTTATTGGCTTCCCCTGGCGGTTTTACAAGGTGATGCCGGATACTTTCCGGCATGACATCAAATGACGCGATTAACCCCGTGATATTGCGAGATACCACGACACGCCCACCGGGGTATACCGCGAAATACCCCACCCATTTTGAATGGCTGCATCTGTAACTCTCTTGCTGGCCAATGAGGCACAACAGAGGATTTCTGATTCCTGGGTTAGCCTTTTTTCTTCTGGTTGATCAGGATGTAGGCCTCTAAGATGCTGTGTTTCTAAATATGATAACTTGAATGTTTTTTGCTGTGTTGTGTGTTGTTTTGTTTGTGTTAGTGTTATTGTTAATACAAATTTGTTTATCTTAGTTTGCTGTCTTTACCTGATTAGCTCACTTGAAGCAAGTTGCAATGGCTAAAAAGCCATTGTGATGAAGCAAGTACTACTAAACATCAACATGTTTAAATCATTAGGTCAGCTGTCTTAGAACTTCAATATTTAGCAGTGACCGGATCATCATAATGAGAGAGATCATTAATCTAGCTTTCATAGGGATGGGACATAGGATTAAGTACTGTAGATCTCAATTCAGGATAAATAGGACACACAGTAAACAGGGAGATGGTAGATGATCTCACAGGAGGGAGGAAAGAAGACTGGAGACAGGAGTAGATCATGAGAGAGATACCTTCCTCATACACAGTAAGAAACCTCATTCTGTCAAGGTAACGTGAGCACTATGTGAGGAATATATTCAGAAGAAAGACAATACATTTATCTATACAAGATGGGTTGAATGGCCTTTCCTTGTTTCCTAATTAACTCAGCCTTAATTACTTACCTGTGGTAGGTACACTTCTTTGTTATTTACTGCATATTCATCGAAACTGTCGCTAGTCAGCGAAAGCATACGATTCAGAAAAAAACTTTTACCTTTTCCTGAAAAACAGAAAACAGACATTAAAACCCTAACCACGCCATAACAATATGAGAACTAAAATATTTTTTCAAGAGTATAATTATGGACAAGTGGGCAATGAGTATGAAATTAAAATATAACCATAATGCAGACATGCAAGTGTTAGAAAATACCACCAGCATAAAACAATGGCAAACGCATGATTGCAGTGTAAGCCCTCCTCCTTAGGGCACTCCGGCTCTTTCACATTTTAGTTGATTTTGTGCACCTGCCTTCTATCCAGCCCCTCCTTATTTAAGCCAGACGCTCACTATTCTGGGCTCAGCATTAGGAGATGGACGTCCGGATGCCCGCCTACCAGAGGGTCCTGGATAGACCCGACGGCATCGGGTTCACCACAGCGTCCTGGCCTTCTGGTTCCGGGGCTTGGAGAGCGTGGCCTCGTTAACCCACTTTTATTCCCCGTCTCTTCACTGGATCCGGGTTTTTAAACCGGCTCTGGGCTTTTGGACCTCTCCTGGATTACCCCCTGGACTCCTCTGGACTTGTTCACCCTGGCCACGCCCTCCCAAGCACCAGCGCATGGTCGCCACGCCCCCCTGTTTGTCAACCAGCCCAGTTCCTCATCGTCTCCTCCCCATGTCCCTTTCCACTTACTTCCGGATTCTACCGTCTGCACAGGGTCCTGAGCAATGCGTCGCTACAGTGAAGAACACTAGATAATGTGATAACGGATTGGGTCAGATTTTATTTGATAACCATACTGAAAAAAGTTGGCATTTACGGAAAATACCAGGTACATTGATTTGTCAGGGGAGGATTTCAGTTAACTGCAATTGGTTTCAAAGGTAAATATTAGTTGTGGAAGAGAATTAGGAATATTTGACAGACTTCTGAAAAAGAAGAGACAAAGCAAAATTTGACTTCATTGCCTCACCTGGCACATCACAAACTTTCAGAGTTAGAAAATAATATTTTCCTTTTGAAATTAATCAAGCATGAGCACACAGTGATACAGTGAGTCTAATGATAACACAGAGGATGAGTTGTGAAAATGAACAACAAAACAGAAAAGAATTAATATGCCCATTAAAAAACTTTAGGCTCATGAAGCAACATCTGAGGTAGACTCTAAAGCTTTAGTCAAGGTTTTGTGTAGAACAACCAGATGAACATGCTTGTGGCTCAGGAGCTGAGAAGTAGTTCCAAGTGTTATGATCTGGGTAGTGTACAGTCAAAAACTCCATTTCCATGACAGATAGCAAACTGACCACCTAATACTGCAAGTCCTCACTTCTTTCCCTTCATCTGACAGCAATGGGACAGATTTCCCAAAAGAACTATGAAAAATGTGCATCCAGGTAAAAAAAAAGTTTTCTTTTGGTTTCTTTTAGTTATAGGTCGTTAGGTACCCATAGGTAGTTTTAGTTATTTAGTTTTAGTTATAGGTAATATTTGTTATTTCATGCACAATATGTACTGTATAGTGCATTACTATACATAATAAGATATCAAATGTCTCTTTAAGTTTTAGCATAGAACACAAAATATCAATTCATTTAGAAGAAAGAAGAAGAAGAAGAAGAACAACAACAACAACAACAATATAAGAACACTGTTGTGACCGGTGTCCTGTGGCATCTCTCGGCCAGCAGTTGCTCCAAGAAACCATTGTATCTGCCCAAACTGGATCATCTTCTGGTCCTAATAAACAATGTTTTCAATTATAAGATTTACTGGCCATATACAATTTATTGTATTTGGAACCTGTCTTTTCACATACTGTACCCCAAACTTGCTCTCCATGAGACACACACAGACATAGAGAGAGAGCCTGGGGTCAGAGCACAGCCATTGTACAGTGCCCCTGGAGCAGTTGGGGTTAAGGGCCTTGCTCAGGGGCCCAACAGAGTAGGATTCCTCTGCCAGCTGCTGGACTTGAACCAGCAACTTTCCAGCCACAGGCACAGATCCTGAGCCACAGAGCCACCACACAGCCCCAGTTATTTTATTGCTGGATCTCTATTTAAGGTGGAGGCACCACTTTAATGTAAAAGGAACCGTTAATCTTGCAATTGAATGTTTTTTTACCATTTTGCGATAAAATTGACACTTTTGTTCTCGACTCCGACTCCATACTGAGTTCTTCCATTTTCTCTGCAGCATCTCTTAAGTTCATAAAATCCTCAAGGTCTGGTGTCAGCTTTAAAGCTTTTTTCCTTAGTTCTTCCTGCAGCCAGCATAGAACAAACTTTGCAAATTCTGAATCTAAAACACAAAAACATCATACATTCAAGAAGTAAACTACAATCATTGAAATTCTTCCTTTTATTTGCCCACTGATAACAGGTTCCATTGCTACACAAACACAATATAACGTTTAAAAATAAAAGTTGGGAGCAATTTGATTTCTTAAATACCAAGTAATAAATAGAATGTAAACCACTTTTTATTTTCTTATTAAAAATAAGGTATTTTTATAATTGCATACAAACTAAATACTAAAAATACGGCCCAATGTGTTACTTCACAGGACACAAAACAAATCAAAACACTCTGCTTGGTATACAAATTGGTATACAATTATTTGTTAAAGCAGCAGTCTCAAACTAGAAAGCAGGTATAAAGACTCTGGCTTCACTGTTTATCAGCAGGACTGGAACGTGCATCAAAATGGATGGGAGACCTCCGGAGAAAATCTAAGGTTGCTGCTGGAAGAGGTGTTGGTGGGGCCAGCAGGGGGCGCTCACCCTGCGGTCTGTGTGGGTCCTAATGCCCCAGTTTAGTGACGGGGAGACTATGCTGTAAACAGGCGCCATCCTTCGGATGAGACGTAAAACTGAGGTCCTGACTCTCTGCTGTCATTAAAAATCCCAGGGCTCGTCTTGAAAGGAGTAGGGGTGTTACCCTGGTGTCCTGGCCAAATTTCCCATTGGCCCTTACCAATCATGGTCTCCTAATAATCCCCATCTATGAATTGGCTTCATTACTCTGCTCTCCTCCCCACTGAGAGCTTGTGTGTGGGGAGTGTACTGGCGCACTATGGCTGCTGTCGCATTATCCAGGTGGGGCTGCACACTGGTGGTGGTGGAGGGGATCCTCATTAAGCGTTTTGATTGGAGTGTCCAGAAAAGCGCTATAATAAGTGTATTATTATTATAAAATACATATGGTCCTGGCATCAAAAGAATCATAGTATTTCTCTGTCAATGTCATCAATAATGGGCAAGGTAATCCTACACAATATCTATTAAACAGTAGGATGTTAGATCCAAACAACAAATCCACCCTCTGCCTTCAAGGAGCAATGTCATGTATTTACTATTACTGCAAACCATAGTGTAAATGGACAGCAATCTCTCCCACTGTACACTCCCAGAGAAAATGGTGAACTCTTGTTTGTCACTCCACTGTGACAGACATGGTGCATAAAATGCACTCTACAGCCTAAGGCCTTGATCCAGTTCCTACCCCACTGGGATGTAGAAGTTTTTCAGCTGTTGGATCCCATGTCCCAACAGTAATCACTGGATCATTGTGTTTGGTTTCTGTGCTATCTTCCTTCAAATATGCTGCAATTACTGTACCCCCGTGCTAAAAACATATTGGAAGCCTACAGTATTGCTAGTTTCAAACCATCACTTCCTAGCCAAAGTTCGAGTGGTGAAAAGATCTCAAATACAAAATGCTTTAAGGAGAAGAAAAGTTCTTCACATGTTTCAGACTTCAGACAGCTCCTTAGTGCTGAAGCCTGCTCCCTTAACCTCTGATTGTTATCAGAGTAACAAAAATCAACTTTTGTTAAGAAAGTTCCACTTTCCCTTATGCTGCACTGAATCTTTTGAGAGTGATAAAGACAATATAATTTTTAATGTAGTCAATGCTATAAAAAATGTCATAATATAGCAGCATCTACTATTGCAAACTTACTGAACTCTTCTCCATATTGTAATCTGTGTATCTTGATCTACATTTCTTCATAACAACTTTGTAAAGACCTCCCATTTTCTTACATACAATTTGAGCAGGTATTAATAAAAGGGGTACAGTGAAAAATACTGTACCTTGGAGAAGTGGTTCCGGTGCATTTTTTATTTTCTCATCTAGCACTTTGACCACAAGATTTGCTTTTACTGGTAGTAAATCTTGGAGTCTGGATTTGAGGGATGTCCTAAATTCTTCCAATTGGTCAGATGTGAGAGGTGGATCTGCATTCACTTCCACAATTGTACTTCCTGGTATACACTTGGTTTTGAGTCCAGCACCTTTTGCAAGCTCATTAATCACATTCATAAATTTTGAAACTAACAAAAATAAAAAAAAGTTACATCAAACACATTGAAGAATTTAAGTTCTAAACAGCTACGATAGTATCAGTGAGCAATTTCATGATTTCATTATTTGTCTTTTGCACATAAAAGTGTTCAGTTTAAAAAGATTAAAATATTTATAAAATGTGCATACACAATTTGTAATTCAACAAAATGGACAAACCTGGACAATGGTTACTCATTCTGCAAGCACTATATATAAAATGAAGTTTATTATTTAATTTTAGAGAAAGAATGGGATTTAATGCAATGCAATTAATTGTCCAGCAGATGTGACATGGTTATATATAGTCATACATTTGTGAATGAAACAACCTAGTATATTTGATATTTCGACACACACACAAAAAAATAAAAATATTTGAAAAGGAAAATAATCCTGTATTTTATACCACAGTAGACACATGATTCCTTACCTTTTAACTCTCTAAGCATTATAATGCTTGCACCAGAACACACCACCACCTTAACAATGTCTCCAATGGTACGCATAAAACCATCAGATATTCTTAAACTGAAATCTCTGTAATGCATTTCCGATCCTTCTCCTTTATCATCATTGCTTTTGGTTTTAGTCTTTTTTGAAGGTGGTGCAGATAAATCTTCAGACATTTCCCTTAAAAGAGATACATGTTTAAATTAAGACATTAACCTAACAAAATCTTTATGCTTCCTCAAAAGGAGGCACCCAAGGGAAGATAATTTTTTACAAAGCACTTTTAAAATAACTCCTCTAAGGCTCAGCCGTCTTAAATTCCAGTCCAGTCAAATCCTTTTCTGAAAAATGTATCATGAAATCTTTTAAAAGATTCAAAGCAATTGATAGGGAATAAAAACATGTTTGTGGATTGTTGAGGTACAGGTAAGTTACAGTATAGTTTCAGCTACTGGACTGAAGATTGTGACTATTATTAATATGAACTAATCTTCTAACAACACATTCATGGTAAAACATATGTTCTAATGTCAGTTGGAGGTGGACATCCCCTTAGTTTTTAGGCATATCCACTGACACTACAACACACAGAGTCCCAAACACACTGATCTGTTACAGTTCTGTATTTCATAATTGATGTATTCAAAATGGCCCTAATGTAAAATATATCTGCTTCTTATTTCTGTGTTCGACTGTGTTTTCAGCACTGGTGAATGAATGCAGACATTAGAAAAATGGTTCACTTTGGTATAATGAGAAAATAAAAGGCATTATCCAAAAATAAAAAAACAACTATGCAGGGGATATCCTGATGTTTTTTGGACTTAATATGTAACTGAAAGACACAATATTCTTCACTGAGCTTTCTTGTTTTATTTTGCCTTTTATACTATTAATTATCAGGAAACTAAATACAGGCGTTAGGTCAATTTGTTGGGATTATTATGTGTTTAATTTTTTTGTGTAGTGCCTGTTATTAAATATAAACAACCTGTGGAGAAATACATTATTATACTTAATGAATAACAATTCAAAGTATTGATCAAGAAACAGGATACAAATATCTATCTCACATTTTGCATTTTCTGACATCCAATCTATTTTTTTCAATTTTAAACCTTTTTTACACTTGGGTTCTAGTGAAATATGTTTATGGAAGGGTGAAGTTTTGAAGTTATTTTTTTTCTAAAACTGACCAAGCTTTTTTAAAAAAAAAAATATTTTAAAGCTTTTTTTAAAAATATATTTTTAAGTGCACTAAACAAAGACTAAATCCTGCAGATTCCTGATTTTAATGAAGAGATAAGAGAGACACCTGGGAAGTGAGATATAATTTTTGTATTTTTGCAAACTATGCAGTCTAGTGGCTTGGAGTTGGCTTTGCGCCCAAAATATATAAATGTGTTGCCTATCCTTGGTCGGTAAGATAAAGGGCATGTATGAGGCAAGCTGGCTGCGTGCCCAGAACATACTGTATGAAAGAAACTAACTTTTGTCTAGTCTGCAACTTAGATATGATTAATAACAATGTTGGCATGTGTTGTTGTCTTATCATTCGTTTAGAATGTGTCGTGGTAACTTGTTTGTTTCGTGGTATAAAAGACCATCTTTAGTGGTTGCAAGCTGTTCTTCCATTTGCATATGAAACAAAGAGACTTCTACTACACAGACACCTGAACTTTGTCATTTGTATAACACAACAGTAATGACACTGTTTATGTGGAATAGTTATTGGAATGTTATGTTTGGCTGTAGCCCAGTTACAGTAAAGCCTCAATATTCACTATATTTTCTTTTTCTATTTCTATTTGTAGTTCACGCAACAGGCCACATTTTTTAACACTTGTGGACCACAATTGCCTATTGGTTGGCTTCACAGTAGTAAAGTAAATTTGGGCGTATGCATTTCATCGATCTACTTCACCCGACCTGCATCAGTCTCAGTAGTAAAGGCTGGTTAACAAAGGGGTTCTGATGGAGCGCATCGTCGGTTTTGCTTTATTCAGTTTCCATCAGGAAGCATTAGATGTGTGTTGTATGGAGACCTGTTATCAAAATAATGCTTGTATATAACTTACTGTTGTAAACAAACAAGAGCTGTTAACAAAAAACCTAAGTGTCCCCTATGTTATCAAAGTCTCAGTTCTTGTGGAAATTTTTTTTTCTTAAAAGTTTTTTAAGAAAGAGAATTATACAAATTGCAGAAGTGGGAGTGAGGTGGTTGAGAGGGAAGGAACTGAATCTACTTAAATTACTTTCTGCAAATTACGAGGCTTCACTGTACCTCTATAAAAAGATGTGCTTATGGGCAATATCAGTAGCGATATTTAGTCACAGTGGTTTTACATGCCCTGTCTAGGGCTGTTCTCAGATATCTTAAGGCAGTGGTTCTCAAACTGTGGTACGCGTACGGGCAGTGAAACGTGGCGTGCCGCCAGGTGGTACGCCAATTGACCCTGGAACTGTGTTGTGTGTGCTGAAAAAATTGGGACGGGTTTTCATATTTTGTATTTTTATACGTGTCGAATACGCAGCCTACGTACTACGATACAGTGCACGCTAATACTTCAGTAGACACAAGAGATACTGTGTAATTCTATACCACTCTATAGGAATGCGTGCTACGGACGCAAGTGACCAATTGTATTTAAAAAAGCTACTGTATCTCCAGCAAATAGGGAGAAAGGAGAATGTGCGTGATTTTGGAACAATGCCAACATTGTAAACACAGGAATGCATAGAAATGCGTGCTACGAACGCTGGTAATCTTGTGAGCACAGGAAAGCGTGAAAAATAACAGAAAAATATTTAAGAACTGTTCTAAGTTAATTTGAGAAAAATGCACCGAGCGTCTCTGTGTTTCTCTCCCATGCACATGAAATAAATACTTAAAATAAACACTGAAATAAAAACGGAAATGTGGAAAAATGCGTGCTTGCAGATGGCTAAAGCAAATAAGCCCCACGCTATTATGTGTGGAGAAAAAGCTGCTGCCCTCCCCCCCCCCGAAAGACACAGTCATTCATAGAATTATTGAAATGAAGGATTATATCAAAAGTACGCTGACAGCGCGCGTTAAGATGAGCAGATGTTTTTTACTGCAATTAGATGAGTCTGTAGTCGATTTGGCCAATTTGCTCGTTTACGTTAGATACGAGTTTGAGGGTACATCCCGTGAGGACTTTCTGTTCTGTAAGCCGCTACCAACAGGAACTACAGGAGAGCACGTATTTCAGCTTCTGAATGAATTTATCGAAGAGAATGGCATCGACTTGATAAAATGTGTCGGAGTTTGTACAGACGGTGCTAGAGCAATGACAAGCCGACACAGCGGTGTAGTTGCACGAATTAGAGAGGTTGCTCCAGAAATTAATGGTTTCATTGCAACATCCACCGCGAGACCTTTGCCGTCAAGAAAATGCCTGACGATTTAAAATCTGTTAGACTGTTGTGAATTGTATCAAGGCTCGAAAAATTAATTCACATCTGCTTTGCTCGGATAAACAGGCTCACCCCTCTCACTGAAATGGTGCTTTTTTATTTTTATGTTGTTTTTTTTCTGTAAAATACTTTGAGAAACCACATTTTAATATATCAAACAAAGTTTATTATTATAATATTTATTATATGTATGTGTGAGTGTGTGTGCACATGCGTTCATGTTGGTCATTGATAATTTCTGGGGTTCCTATGAGATGATGACTTGTAGGTGGTACTTGGATGCTTTGGTTGGATTAGGGGTGGTACTTGGTCCAAAAAGTTTGAGAACCACTGTCTTAAGGTAACAAAATCTTTACTTCAGGATCCCAAATGTCTTGTAAAAGCCTTGTGATCACAAGAGCCTGATTAAAGGAGGCCTGGGCTTCAGGATCTGCAGGAGCAACTTCCATCGCCAAGAAGAACAACCCACACAGTTGTTAAACTGACCTAAACCACAGGTGAATGAAACAAAATATAATTGCTACACAACAGATTGTACTTTAAATCAATGATTTCTTTTGCTTAACACATTGCTCAGTTCGCAATGTGGACTCTCAAAATATCCAAAGTCATATTTGAATATTTGGGCGTCATATACAGTGGACTCCATAATTATTGGGCACCTCTTGATAGATATGAAGAAAAGAAGTATAAAACAAATCATGAGTTCATTAAGCACTGAAATATATTTCCAACATAAGGAATTATTTATCCTGAATGAATGATTCAATGGAATCAACCAAGACAAAAAAAAAAACGAAATAATTATAATGATTAACGATTATTGACTCCCCCTGTTTTTAGTACTTGGTGGAGCCTCCCTTGGCAAGGATAACGACAGTTAGTCTTTTCTTGTAATGCTTCATCAGGCTGGTGAACACACTGGGAGATCCTAGACTATTCCTCCATGCAGACCCTTCCCAGATCCCGGAGGTGTGTAGGTGTGCGCTTGTGGACAACCCTCTTCAGCCCAGACCACAGGCTTTCAATAGCGCTCAAGTCAGGAGACTGAGACAGCCATGGCAAAATGCTCATTGTTTTTTCAATCAACCATTTCTTTATTGATTTTGAAGTGTGTTTAAGATCATTGTCATGTTCAGTCCGACCAGAAATATATCTAAAAAAATGTTTTATTATTGTAGCTTGTTGCGAACGTGATATGTTTTTTTCAGGTTTTCATCTGTATTAAAACAACTGGTATTCCAGCAACACATAATTAGGAATCGATTTCACTTTAGATTTTGATTTATGGAAAAATATTTCACACATACTGTACTTTAAAACTGTGGCTTTAAAATGAGATGGTTTCATAGTATATATACAGGATATTTATACAGTATGCCATTCATTGTTCGCTGTTGTTCCAGAATACAGTATCTGTGGACATGACTTCATGGGATTTGCATGTGTGGCACATTGAGGAATGTTTACATATTTGGTTCACGTGCTCGAAGAGTAGTTTTTAAAATTTCAGTACACACTGTGAAGGAAACAGCCCATACCATCTCACAGTAAAAATGGAGTTTGACTGCCCTTAATCGCCCAAACAATGAATTGTTGACTGCAGTGTTTGTGCTGCCAGTAACTGATCTTTCAATCTTTCAATCTACTAATGTAAAAAAAGACTTCTATTTGTGTTTTTCTTTCCTTTTTCAACAGGCACTGAATCCAAATAATTATAAATAATTGTTTACATAATTATAAAAATAATTACATTATAAAATAATGATAAAAAACTACTAAGATATATATATGCTGTAATTATAGCAACTACTAAGAAGAAAGGCCAGTAAAAAACATATCTAAAAAAATAAAATTGACATTTTATCATTTAAAAATATACATGGTGGCATTAAAATGTGTATTTAAAACTAAATTTTGTATACACATAAAAAACTAAATTGTGATTTCTGTTTAAGGGCATCTTTAAATCCCCTTGCTCTTTCCAAGATTCCTCTTCTTAGAGACTGCTGTTCTGGAGGTTAATTCATTATTACTTTATTATTAATCTTATTTTTTTTTACTTGCAACATAATATAAAATATATTTATTTTTGATATAGAAACAGTTGGGAAAAATCCTGATAATCATAGAATCCTTTAACAAGTTCAAAAGCTTGTTTCAATTTTACTTTAATTAAGTTTGGATCTCAAGCAAAACTAAGAAACCAATAAGAAGTAAGCAAGTAATCCAACAAATCTTTCAAATCATTAAGATCCCATCTACACTTTACATGTACCTGCAGTGTATTGTAGTCTTAAAAAAGTTAAACTCAATTTTTGTTCTAATATACTGTACATAAATTGTAACTTACGATCTTGAGTGTTCTTGGAGGCTTTTCACAAACAGAAAGTCTTTAGAAATGTTAGTAAAAGTCCAACAACGCCCGGAAGTTGGTAGTTTTAAATTCACACTGTGATGCCTGTTATTATGCTTTCAAAAGGCTCTTCACTCTACTCCCAGTAAAAAAACAATATGCAGCTTTATAACTTATGGGTACAACTGTAACTTACTTCAGACTAATATTTATTAAGTAAAATGGCTGTTCGTGGCCAAGTTACTGATTTTAACTACAGAGAAAGACAACAGCCTGCACTGCAAATCTATGCAAAACTATGAACTATGAAGTTTCTAGAACAGGAAATTTAGGTTTATCTGTGTGTTGTGTGTTTAATTTCCTGTGTTTCAGTTTCTATTACAATAGTCCACCTCCTTTTAAATGCAGTTGGCACTATTTGCGCTATTTGCATCTTTCCTAGATCATTGTTTAATAAAGTCTATCCGTTGCTCCACTGATATGGGATGGTTTTCATCTTTATTAAAAAAATACTATACTTTTATCTAGACTTTTGTCACATAAACACTGGTTTGTTACAGACAGTTCAGGTCCACATCAGCTAAAACACCAGCCCTGTACAGTGGTCCAGGTAAGAAGCCCCTGTATCAGATCGAGTTTGGAGAAGACCATCTAACACTGAAAAGAGGAAATGATTTAGAAGCAAAAAAACAGTTTCATCAAACAGCACATGAAAATAAAAGTATTTGGGGCTAAAAGGGACTGAATAAACCCCCTACCTGAAAGTGTATTTCATACCGGGTGCGTGCTCCAATTCTTTGAGATTCCTGTTGTTTCTGGAAATCCTGATGTGTGCACTGAAAATCAGAAAATGAAGGAAGAAATTCTCTTCACTGCTGTCTTCAGTTTGATTCATCTTTGATTCTATCCTGACTGCTTGCCTCTGAAACAGTCGTTCAATTCAGGAGTTCTAACTGAACTGGGAAACTAGGCTGGCTGGCAAGCTTTGTAGCCTAGTGAGATATAATGGAATAGAACAGTGAATTGAGTGCAAACATACACTACTGCAGGCAATATGATTGTAAATATCTTTACTAAAAACAGATGCAAAACACTTTTGCAGATTCCCATTTGCAGATGTGACAAGGTCCCAAGCATACTTCTTCCAGCTCTAGACCTAAACATGAAATCGAGGCAGAAGCAATTCATTGAGAGAGGTGTAAAGCCAAGATGCTGTAGTTTTGGACTCTACGTCCTAGAAATCATGTTTTCCTCAGTCTTGTGACTATTAACTGTAAAAAGCTAAGAGGAATTGACTGCATACTTTTTTGAAGAACAAGCTCGTGGACTGCTATTTTTTTGTGCTGGGGTGTTGATTTCAAAAAAGGGGAAAGGGAACACAGCAGCTAGAAAACAGGCTGGCTACAGCCACATTGAGGATATAGCGTAGCAGACCTGAGGAGGTTCAAGGAATTGTTTTTAGATGGATCCTGGCGAAATGGACAGACCCACATATTGTAGCTGTAAGTTAAAAATAAGTGCTCTTTGTTTATACTAAATGGAAAATATTTTAAAAAGCATAGAAAATAGCATCTCTTCTTTTGATCTCTCCCAGTGTTTCATCAGATTCCTTTCTAGACAACCAGGATCCGACACAGATTTTTCCAAACCCAAAAGCCAGCATATTCTAGTTTCCACAGACCAACACTCCCACCCCCCCTCGCATGGCCGTGTCCCAGGTGTCACACTGCGCCTGAGCCCCTGCTCCAGGTCCACCCCTCTGTGACGCAGCGCCAGTGTGATCTCAGGAGTGCGAGCATTCGGGGTCTGGCTCAAGATGGCGGTCCAGCAGGTGGTAGGATTTAGTGGCTGTGGAAAAAAACATGAGTATTTCATGCCTCGAATGTCTTTTTCATCACTTTTGTAAACTACAAAAGCTACATGTGTGATTCTAGTTTGCTTTTATTGCAATATACGTTATCAGTTACGTATGGAAGCCCGTTTCCGCCAGGAAGTAAAAAAAACTTGCTATGGTAACTCGCAATTGCGACTTAGTATCTCAGAATTCCGACTTGGTATCTCAGAATTCCGACATAAAAACTCAGAATTACTACTTTATATCTCGCAATTGCGACTTCGAAATAGCCCACATTTCATTGTCTGTCCTTTTGTTATTGTAACAGATTTGGCTTGTGCCCTCACTGTTCCCACCCTAGTTCGTGCCTCACTGCCTTGGCTCGAGCCTGGGTCTAGCCAGCTGAGCTAAAGAAGACCTTCTTTTTAGTAAAAAGATGTAAAAAGTATAAGTTTCAGCTTTTATAACTGTGAATTCCTCTGGATGTGAAGTGTCTATTTCTGTATCTTTTTTTCATATTCTGTCTCCGTTTTTGTATTTCTGGTGTTTAAATAAAAACTTTTTTAAAAAGCCTTCTGTCCACTATTCCATCCGGGTACTATGTAAGCCTCACTGGCGGAAATGGGATTCCATAAAAACTAGTGTAATTAATTTTATTTTTATCAGGGCACTGTACAAGACAAGTCTTCAGGCCTATAGATCCTATGATCCTGTACGATTTATGAATATAGTGTAACAGAACGGCAGACATACAGGTTGTACGATCTGGTTGCAGTGTGGTGACGGCACCGCCCTCCCCTGTGCATAACAGGGATGCTGGCCGCTGGGGCTAAAGAAAGTCTTCTTTAGCTCAGCTGGCAAGACCCAGGTTCGAGCCAAGGCAGTGAGGCACGAAGTAGGGTGGGAGCGGTGAGGGCACAAGCCCTAGAACCCGAATCCGTTACAATAACAAAAGGACAGACAATGAAATATGGGCTATTTCGAAGTCGCAAATGTGAGATACTAAGTCGCATTTGCGAGATACCATAGCACGTTTTTTTTTACTCCCTGGGGGAAACGGACTTCCATAGGTACAGTACGTTCTAAGTATGCAACTGCAAGTTTTAAAATAGGTGCAGTTCTGTGAAAAGAAAAGAAAGTGCTCTATCAGCAAAAGAGAAGAGTCAGATTCCTCAGGCGCTCATGTACAGTGCTACACGAACTTCGAGTGCAACTAGAGAACAGACTGGAATTACTGCGGCGGAAGTGCAGGTGAGAAGGGAGATGCGAGTGCCGGTGCTGCGGGTGCAACTGGAGTCTCCGCCCGTCACACCTGTGAGGACTCCAGCGGCCAAGAGAGGGAAACGCGACCTGGCGCTGGAAGACGAGCAGGCAGACGTTTTTTGGCACGATTACAAGGACTAGAAAGAAATGATAAGGGACAATGCTGTGAGAATTGAGACTTTTTAAAGAAATCTGCGGATTTTTTGGGTTTAAAGAGGCCAGTGACTTAAAAGACAAAGTAAAGGCTCTTAGACAAATAAATGCAGAGCAAGAAACAAAAATTAATGCTCTTGAACAAAGAGTCAGTGAAGCTGAAAGACACTGACATAGAGGTAACTTAAAGCTGTATGGAGTTCCAGAGCAACAAAATGAAATGCTAAAGTTAAGGACATTTGTAAAGCAGTGCTGCCGGTCCAGGAGGAGGATTTCATCTATTGACAGTGTTTAACGCGTCCGGAGAGCCAACATGTCTGGACTTGCAAAGCCCAGAGCAACCATTATACGATTCATCAGAACGACGATGAGGGACATGTTGTGGTGAGCAGCCAGAGGGAACGAGTTTCTGAAAGCCACAAACCTGAGGTTTGCAGAGCATCTGTCCGCCGCCGACAGGGACACCAGGAAGCAGCTGTGGCCCCAGATTGAAGCCGCGCGAAGGGAAGGCAGGAGAGAGGAAGGAGATCCGCGGCCAGTGACTGTCCAGCACAGGAGATCTCACTGTAGCTTTGTAGTCACATTTAAGGGTTGTTATTATCCGGGTTTGAAAACTCGCAGTTAGTTTGGGAGTTTTTTTTTCAAGAGTTTTTTCTGTGCTGTTTATGTCTTTTTCTCTATTAATGCCAAAGGTATTCGGAATAGAGTTAAAAGAAAGGCGATTTTTCTGTTTCCTAAAAAGAAGAGACTTTCATTTTCTTTTCATTTCATTTCAGACTTTCATTTTTTTCACGAAACTCAAGTCAGTCTGATTTTCAGTTTTGGAAGAGTCAATGTGGAGATGACATCTGGATTTCTAGTGGTACTAATCACTCAACTGGTGTTGCCATCTTAAAGGGAATGTAAAGGGGAAAATTCTTTATTATAACGGACATCACTCTGGGTGGTGGATATTATTAGTAGTTGAGAAAAAGCAATATGTAATTGTTAATGTATATGCTACCACTAGAAAATCACAAAATAAAGTTTTTTTTTCAAGAGTTAGAGATGAAAATAAAACAGGTCTTAGATTTTCTGAAGCAAGGATAATGTTGGGTGGAGATTTTAATACTGTACCTAATGAGTCCTTCGATAGATGGCCCCTAAGGGTTAATAGTAGTTTGGAGTCAGTGGAATTGGAAATCTTGTGTGTGGGTTTTGGGGTAATTGATATTTGGAGATGTCTGAACCCAGGAGTAAGTGGTGTAATCGTGATTTTTCACAACAATCCAGAATTGATCTGTGGTTGATTTAGAAATAATTAGAAAGTCTACCTATTGATGTATTGACTGATCACAAGGGGATCTTTTTATCGGTTTGTATGTCTGGCCCTTTGAAACCTAAAAACTCAAATTATTGGAAGTTTCATAAGAATCTCTTGGATGATGAACAATCTGTTAAGGATGCTACTTCAATTATTAGAAAGAGTTATGACGAAGCTTCACGGGATAAATCATTTTCTAAGAATTGGGAATTTATTAAATTCAAAATAAGACAACTTCCAATTAAAAGAAGTAAAGGTTTAGCTAACTCTAAAATAATTAAAGAAGATACTATTATTAAAGATATAGTTGATCTCACTTTAACTACAAATTATAATCAGAAAGTTAAGGATAAACTAATTTTGCTTCAGTTGCAGTTAGACCAGATTTATGAAGAGAAAGCAAGAGATGTGTTTGTAAGATTGAAACGAAAATGGCTGGAAGAAGGAGAAAAAAAATTCTAAATACTTTTATAATTTAGAAAAAAAGAAATCTGAGTTTAATTCGATTAACAAAATAAATATTAATGGTGCTATTTCAGATAATCCTAGAGAAATAGCCTCTTATGAGCCTCACACCTGAAGAAGGCTCCATGACCAAAACGTTGTGTTTTCTTTCTTCTTTTTTTCAGCATGGAATAAACCTATTACTTGTTCCTTTGCAGTATGCGCATGCTGATGCAGCTACCCACCTGATGATACTAATATATTTCTTAATGATAGTAGAAAGTTGGCTAAGACAATAGAAGACATACAGTAGGTACATTTTCTTTGGTGTCAGGATTATATCTAAATTTTAATAAATGTGAATTATTCTCCCTTAAGGACTCGGAGTTAATTGTTGCTGACACTATACCTGTAAAAAAGGTGGTGACTTACCTGGGGATTATAATTTTGAACCCAAGACAAATACTTTATAAGTTCATTTGGAAAAACAAACCCCATTATATAAGAAAGCCTAGGATTCACAGTGGATTGAATGTCTTAGATTTGTATACTGCTAATATTATCTTTAAAAGCAATTGGATTAGAAATGATACTATAAACACAAATATTATATGGAATTTGATTTGGTTTTTCAATATATAGGTGATCTCGAATTTTTGTTAAAATGTAATTTTGATATTAATATAATTCCTCTTAAATTGTCGAACTTTCATAAACAAGTTTTATTCTGTTGGAATTTAATATATAAGCATAACTTTTCACCACATACTGTACATAGCATATTTGGAATAATAAAGATATAAGGTATAAGGTATATTTTTTCTGACTTGGTATGATAACAAAATCTGGCTAGTGGCCCAATTGTTAAATGAAGAGGGCAGATCGTTCACATATACAGAATTTTTGGAAAGATTTAAGATTCCCATCACTCTCTGTGAATATGCAATAGTCTTTGATGCTATTTCTGAGAAAGTGGTGAGGCTGTTTAGAGATAGTTTCGGCCATGCTAATAGAGTATCTTCTGATTTCTCTGATAATTTATTTTTGGATGGAGTAGATATCAATTCACACAAAGTCAAGATACAAAATGCAATAATCATTATATTAGGAACTTGTGCAATTCATATTTTATACCTACTTGTATCTCCTTTTGGAATACTATGTTTAGGAATATAAATTGGAAATTAGTTTGGACAATTGCTGATAGATACGGTCTACAAATAAAGTTAAAGAAATTTCATTAACTATGAACATTCAGATTGTTCATAGATTTTATCCTGTTAAATTGACACTTTCTAGAGTTAAACATGAACAAGATGACATGCATATTTTGTAATAATGAGAAGGCATCTTGGTTACATTTGTTTAACTGTATATATACTGTATACAAAACTGTTTTGGATAGATTTGCTAAATGTTATTGTTACAAATTCAAAGGTAACTGTTGAATTGAAAGATTTTGATATTATTTCATATTTTGTTAGATCTGATTTGGATAAAGGATATGTTTTTATTATTATCCGTTAATTATTTGGGCTAAATACTTCATCCACAAATGGAAATGGTCCAATACCGCTCCCTCTATTCATGTTTTTAAAGTTGAATTCCTTTTTTATTTAAATTCTATTAGAAATTTACAGAATCAAAAGGCAAGACATACAATGGAAATATGTAAAAAGTACAATTTTTAGCTTTTACAATTGGGAATTCCTCTGGCTGTGAAGTTTCTATTTTAATATTCTGTCTCCTGTTTTATATTTCTGGTGTTTAAATAAAAAGTTATTTAAAATAAAGAGGATTCGGGTGCGCTGTTGCAAACGGGGGGATGGGACACCTCGCGTGACGTCACAGCGCTGCCTGCTGTCTGTGCTTGTCTTCCAGGGCATGTCGGCAGGTCGTTTTTAAACGACTTTGTTTTTCATTCTCCGCTCGCAGTTCGAGGAGATTGAATTTCATCTTGTCTATGCCTTCACAAAAGTAGTGACGCATCGTGTTCATGCATAGTGAGCAGTCTCGAATCCAAACGGGCGAAGTAAACTAGGGAAAACTTGACAATACCACCGTTTATTCACAGCTCTGTACTACTGAATGTATTTCCCCCGTACGAAAGTGACAGTACGAGGAACATAACACGTTCATTCAAAGTAAGCTAAATAAGGTAAACCTAAAAGCAAATGGAGGTGCCGAAATAAGAGCTTTTTGTCAAGCCTAGAATACACATACACTGCAGTCCGTAAGTATGCGGACAGTGACACGGTTTTTGTTGTTGTGGCTCTATACTCCGGCACATACAGATGTAAACACCCTCCGATTAAAGCTGACATTCTTCGTAGTGCTTGTTCCCTTTCAAATCCAACCTGCTGGAGTACAGAGCCAAAACAACTGCACTGCAGTATGAATCTGTAGGAGGCTAATGAAGTTTGGTTTTTGCATAAAATATTTTGACCAACGCCTGAATGTTTTATTCTCCTTCTCCTCGCTTTGATGGGCTTGACTGTGAGACGTCACCGTTCAGCGAGCAGTCCACTCCTGCGAGTTCGCTGAGCCCCAGTTCTCAAGTTCTCTCTTCCCCTTGTTGACACGCTTCCGAAATCCGTCAGGGAGACGGGCACACGCTGACGTTAAATTTACTGAACGAGTGAATCCAAATGGGAGACGCTCAGAAAGGAATTTAAGTTTTAGTATGACATTCTCTGGTGTTGTTGAAATTTAAAGCTATCGTGGCTCCAGATTGCAATAAAGTGCAGAAACGTAAATTGGAATCTTTTAAAATTCCTGGGTGGAGCGTCTTGACTTATTGTTGAGATGCCAAATGATCTTCTGCACTGGAATATTTTATTGCAAGTGCCTTTATCTGCAGTTAGAATGGAACTATCAACTATAGCTAAAAAAGGTTTGGAAAAGATGGTGGTTGTTGTATACGTTTTTGAAGTCTTCCTTGAATGGAGCAGAAAAAACCCCAAAAGAGATTAATCCGTGTGTTTCCCCCTGCTCTGTGTGGGACAACGAGTCTTCCCCAGTGACTGCTGATCACTGTTCTCTTTCTCTGCCAGCTATCAAACTGAAGTGTGCCTTGAGGATTCACACAAAGTCAATAAAGAGAATAACAAAAGTAAATAAAACACTGAACAACAGAGAGAATCTAGATGACTGCTAGAGAAATGTTTTGGGTATAAATAATTGGTTGGCTTTGGACACTTGCAAATACCTCTGGCTCCTTTTCTGATTCTCACACGTGTTTTATTGCCATCTTGATATCTCACAGTATATGCACGTCATCGTAATTTTTCTACCCCAGAATAAAAAATAACACTTGTGACATGGATTTCAGATGGTCACCTCGAGGAGCACAGAGTCTTGCAGGTGCAAAGGCAGGTGAAGACACAATAACAATGTAGTGGGCTGCCTGGCTATGAGATGCTATATGTGCAACCAGCTCTGGATGTCTCTCCAGCTTCTGCCCGGTATGAAATAGTAGTGTTTGGTGCCTCGGCTTCCAGAAGACAGCAGACTGTTTCTAATTCAGGATTTCGACACCATACCTTCACTGTCTCGTATAAGACATTGAAATGTCATTTCTTAACAATGATTTCCTGTTCTTTGCTGTTGTAGAGGGTGTGAAATATGATTGAGGCAGTGCTGTGAAAGAGCAAATCTCTTTGTGGCTGTGATAACAGCAGGCCACAGCACACCAACTGTGTTGAAGTCTTCTCTCCTTCCTTTGTGGTTTTGTTTTGGCTGGTTTTTCAAGAACAAAGCTTGTACTATGAGCAAGTGGCTGGAGAACATGAAACAGAAACTTTTTGAGTTTCCCTCAGTACAGTTTTATTAGATTTGAATATCATAGTATACCAGTTGTTTCGGTATACTTTCTATTAACACCTACAACTGTTATTGCAAGTTTTAATATGAAAATCCTATTTTTTTATGTGTAAGAGGACCTAAAGTCATGATGGCGACTGTAGATAATTCACTTCCTCTTCCTTATCTTTAAGGGTAAAATTAAATGCTTCATCCTTGGTCTCAGAGATTTTTGTGTTTTACAGACTCACATGTGTTCTTCTGCTCTTTTCTGCAGCCTGAACCGGATCCTAGTTCCAGGATAATTCTGGTTTTGGATGTCTTTCTGCAATAGAAGTACTGAAAACCCTCTGTGACGATGCAGACAGAGAGATCAGTATGATCATGGCTGCTAGAGGTGAAATGGGGAGCTATCGGTTTGGAGAGATCTTTGGTCTTTGATCCTCTCAGCTCTGATGCCAGAGCCAGGTCCAGACCTGTCCGATTTAAGGACTTTATCACGTTTGATGTATTTTGTTGTGTTTGTTCTACTTCCGGCAGTCCTTTCTTTGCAAATAAAAAGCCACTCTTCCCTTGTCTGGAAGAGTTGTGTTCTTTTCATTTTCTGGAGGGCTGGGTTATTGTTTTGTGTTTTTGCCATTTTCTGTGAGTTACACAATAAAGAGCTGACATCTGTGAAACCTGGCTGCCTCTATTTTTGGTTTTCCAGGGCATAAGAGTGACATCTAGAGGCCAAGGGAAGGTGCTAAAGAGGCAGACAGGTTTTGGACCATCCAGGAGGTTTGATATATGCACCCTTTTTACTTGCTCTCGCAGAAATATTGGTCCATATAATCAAAAGACCACTGATAACAGACAGGCCTCCAATCAATCATTCGGTTTCATTTTTCTCTTGCCTGTTGCAGCTTGCTCAGCTGAGTGCTCCCTAGTGAATTATGCTTCCAGTTTCTAGACTACTCACCAGATCAGTCAGTACGTGGATCTTACATTTGGTGCTGGGATGTTTCACAGATCCGTAGTGAGAATCAGGGCACATGACATAGAGGTTATGGCCATCTTCTGTGTGGTTCTTCCCGCAGTTAGTGAAGTTGTAAAATGCATGCATGACCATTTTAATGGAATTATTATTGAATTAAGTATAAGCTCTTACCCCATAACTGTGTTATTCAACCTTCTTTTGCTTCCTTTCATGTATATTTTATTTTAATTAAATGGGCCAGAGATCTGCACGCTGTAGAGAGGCCGTGGGCCCTGTGCGAATTCCAGCTGATAAAGACACCAGGAAAACACAGTCCGCCCCTGAAGTCTGAATCTGACCCGAGTCCAGAGCCAGGTAGGTAATCCAGGAAGATGACAATAAGCATCTACAGTCAAAGTCTTGGAACAGGCCAAAGTCTAAAAACCTGGTAAGCTGGGAAAAATGAAACACCAGGAGCAGGGAACAAAAAACAAGGACAAGGAAGTGACAGGGACACTATACTGTAAGCAGGCGCCGTCCTTCGGGTGAAACGTAAAACCGAGGCCCTGACTGTGGTCATTTAAAATCCCAGGGTGTTTCTCGAAAAGAGTAAGGGGTGTTACCCCGTGTACCCCGTTATTAGCCTCCTAATAATTCCCTATCTGTGAACTGGCTTCATTACTCTGCTCTCCTCCCCACTGAGAGCTGGTGTGTGTGGAGCGTTCTGGTGCACTATGGCTGCCGTCGCATCATCCAGGTGGCTCCACACAAAAAATGCAGTTTTGTCAGGGTTAAATAAGGATGGATTCCCTGGAAACAGAAGTAATATTACTAATACTTTAACGTTGTCTTTAAATTCACAAATTCTCCATTCACAGGAAGTGTCTCGACTTGTCCTCAGACACCCTTGTCAGAGTCTCCACACAACCACACACTCACCGCAATTAACCTCTTATCCAACCACTCTTCCTCTTTTTTCTCTACTTAAACCTTTCTACCGCAGCTCTCCATGCTAACTATTAAGTTCTACTCGCCTGAGCTAAACCACCTGATTGTCTCACTACCTCGGATTACGGATTTTGTCTTCCCATCGACTACGGAACTCCCTAACGATTTGGACTTCGGTTATCGGACTCGACTTTCTGGTTTTCGGATCCCTGCCCTCCTTCTGACCACGGAACTGCCTAACGATTTGGACTTCGGTTATCAGACACCCTCTCTCTCTACCCTTTACTCCAGCCCCACACAGGGTCTGAATCTGCCACCTACTGGTCTCTGACATGGTGTGGAGGGGAGTCCCCATTACCTGTAAAGCACTTTGAGTGGAGTATCCAGAAAAGCACTATATAAGTGTAAGCTATTATTATTATTAAGAGTGCTACACGTGTTGGCATGGAGGGGAAAAAAGGAAAAAAACTAAAAGAAAACATGTTTCCCAAGAATCAAAAACCGTTGAAAATTCACTCTTCAGGAGAACAAAGGCAAAAGCCACAGTAATCTGACAAGAACAGAGTGAATGAGCCTGACTTGATTGAATATTGCAGCCCATTAGTTATGGCCAGAAACCTGTCAGAGGAGCAGGTTTGTCAGGTGATGAATAAAAAACTCCTATCATGCAAAGCTGACAATAGTAATTGTTCCCAAAGGGGTTTCAAAGAAGTAATGACTTAGTGTGGTGAACACTGACTACATACAATAGCTACATTTACTGTAACTTTTTGGCAGAAGAGTCAATATCCATCACACATAACAGTCTACAACCTTATCATTCCAGTCTGGACAAAAACTCATGAAAATAGAATTTACTTGTAATTCATGAATGTGACATTATATGGACCCAACTGCGGACTCCCCCAAAAAAAGAAAAAAATAAATAAAACCAAAAGAATTCTGCTAAATGATCAGGCTGGTACAGTGGTGCAAAGGTGTGAATTGCTGCCTCGCTGTGCTGAATCCCTGGGGTCAGGTCCTTACCTGGGGTGCTGTCAACATACGGTCTGTTCTCCTTGTGTTTGTGAGGGTTTCCTCCCACAGTCCTACATTTATACTGCTAGGATAATAGGCTTTAGGGAAAATTGGCCCTGGTGTGAGTGTATATCTGTGTGTTTGCTCCCCCACAACCCTGTATTGGATAAAGCCATTAGAAAATGGATGGATGAACTGATAAAGGAAGATTAGGTGAGGGTTGGGGGAAAACGTATTTTTGCGTTTCCCTTTGGTATCGTATTGAAATGGCCCATCAGAGACATGTCACTGCACCAGAAATCCCTGCACTTGTTTTCAGGATATCTAACTTACTGTATACAATGACTGTTTATTGCTAAAAACTCCACTTCCATCACCTAAAGCAGTGTCCAGACCAATCATTCCTGTTTGAAAAAATAAAATATAATTTACATGGAATGTATTAACATGAGATTATTAGCAGAGGTTGGATATGTTTGCAGTGTATGTGAACACCTGAACAAAGAAAATGAAGAAAAGTGAACAAAACCACTAAAATTCTATTACAGTCTCAACCACTATGTCTTTCAGTCTGTTGTGCCTTAGTGGTTAGAGAACTTAGTCCATATATATATTAGTCCATATACTGTATATACTGTATACTGCATGCTAGCAGTGTTTGTTGCTGTGAGTGTTGGTGCAAATGCAAAACCCGAGCTGAAGATGGAGATGAAGGTGACATCATAGAAAAAATGAATGCAGCTCAGTCAAATTTAGGCACCAACTTTTAATAACTTTGAATTCCTGGAATCTTACTCATCATGAATAAAGTGAATTGAAAATATTGTATTTGTGGTGAACTAATAAAGCAGGGATGACTGTGTGCACTGGGACATGTTTGTTCATGTTTTACTATTGGCATGATATTGAAGTGGCACATCAGGTCTTAAAACCTGACATGTCAGGGTGGGCCAGAAATCCCTGCAGTTTCTTTCGTGATATTTAGCGATTCTGAGGATCCATCCTTTGTAAGAAACGCACCTGTCCCAG